>NC_034595.1:30339380-30370358 GCF_900095145.1 Mus pahari | reverse complement strand
AAAAAACACCATCCCTTTTACTGCTTTCTCTGTTCTGAACATGTTCTAAATAATATAAACACTATTTATAACAAATTAAAATATTATTAAGGATGAGATGCTCTTACTAGCTATATTTATTCTTGAAGATATCAAAGTATATACTATTCTTCTGAGGGGAGCACAGTAGCTGAAGGAACCATAGTTATTGAAATACTTATTTCAATTGTTATACTGAAGTATGGTCAGAATTAGTGTGTGTTTGTATACATATATATTATTTACATGATTACATATATATATATATATGTATAAAATATTTGAAAAAATTCAAATTCACTTTGATAAGTATGTGAACACAAATATACATCTATATTCATGTCACAATGAAGTACATGACAAAAATCACTTTGATAAATACTATATGTCAATAAAATTCTTAACAGCTTAGGAAAGATTAGTTCAAGCATATTTTGTCAAGATATTAAAGAAAAAAATGCAGCCCACTAGAGGTTTAGCTACATTTAAATATATCATTTCTAGTTTCAGTAAGAGTAGATTTAATTTCAGAAACAAATTATTTCTCTGTGAATCTTATAAGAAAATTATCATGGTATATTCTAGGGTGCATATTTAAGCCCTAATTATACATGAAACATGAATAATAAATATATTAAAAAATAAAGCATTTTGTTCCCACTTCACCTCACCTCTAGCACAGCCATTTTTACAGTTATCATTAAAATATTAGAGATTTTGCAACTATTAATATATTCACCATTGTCCATGGTTTTTATACCAAGAGGGGACATGTTATGCCCAGCTACATAATGTTATAAGATATCATGCTGGATGTATCTTAAGTCAGGCTTCAGACACATTCTGTCAGGCTATTAGACACATTGAGACACTATGCCAAGAATACCATGATTTTCACAAGTATATATATTATATACTACTGCAATTCTTTCTAACCATTATACTATACACTTTTAGTTAATGGATATGCCAATTTACTATTGATAACTTCTCAATAAACTCATAATAAAGAACTATGATGTTTGGTTACATTTTTGTGGCAGAATTTTCAGACCTGTTTATACCCCCATATACTTCAATAGTGTGTCATCTTTTTCTTCGTGAATACAATCTTACTGTTTGGCATCTAGTTTAATTTCAATGACTAAATCATTTCTTGTTTCATAGTTCTTCATCTTTACTCAGGAATTATTTCACTGCCTTACCCCTGATTGATTTGGTGCCATATCTAACTTTGCAAATGATATTTTGTTAGATGGCAGATAGGTCTATTAGTCCACATAATAAATTGTACTGTATAAAGCAGCAGTTCTCATCCTGTGGATTGTGAACATCAAAAACACATATTTCTGACAGATTTAGGAATCTCAATCATAAATTTCTTTCTTTTGCTGCTTCATAATGGTAATTTTGCAAGTAAGTGATATTTCAGTTCCTAAGACCACCAGAAATAATTTTTCCCTCGTGGTCATGACCCACAGGTTGAGAAACAATGGAATCAATAGCAGAAATAACTAATGTCTGCTGGCATTCTAATTAAATCATTGTGCCTCATATTCCTAGTTTGAAATGGAGATGAAGGGTTCAGCCCTACTAGTGTACAGATTACAATAGTGTTTCTCAATGTCTTGGTCCACTTAAATGTCAGTCATTTGAATAACTTGATACCCTGAAGTCTACACTTCCCAGACTCTTTAATGCTACTAGTTCTGTCCACAAGCCTGTTTTCATTATAATAAAGCTTAAGAAATATCAGCTCTGCCCAGTATTATCTGAGCATCTTGGTTTATACATCACACACTACTCAGATATTCACTTAATGATAAACAAAATTACATCTGTAAACAACTGATACTCTTTTTTTCTGTAAGTCATAGCTCAGTGGTTCTCAATCTTTCAAAGGGGATGCATATCAGATATTTACGTTATGACTTATCACATTACCAAAATTACAGCTATCAGGTAGAAACAGATAGTTTTATGGTTGGAGTCACCATGACATGAGGCACTCTATTAAAGGGCTGCAGCATTAGGACGGTTGAGAGCCACTGCCATAGCTGAACTTAAGTCTAATACTTCCTAGATTTGCCACTCTTAAAGGGGAAAAAATTGTGATATGTACAACAGGGTTTGAACAAGTTTTACATCTTTACTAACTGTTCGTTCTTATTCAAGGTAGAGCTAGAAATGTTTAAAAATGTACATTTTAACAAATGTCAAGGTGATGGAAATTGCTTTGCTTAAGCTACAGTTATGATAAAAATGACTTAGGGTACATCTGTCACCATAACTCTATGAATGAAGCAGGGCATAGTGAACTAGAGAGGCTTATTAACACTTGCTATGTATGATTCCATAGATTGGAACAGGCCTCACTCTCAGTTTCCCAGTATATTACAACTGGAGTTTCTGTTTAACTATACATAGAACCGTACTTTCAGTGAGTGGTAGGAAGTGCATCTTCTTGAAATTAAATAATGCACGAGATATTATGTAAAATTATAGATGAGTAAGCTATATTTTATATGGAATAGGCCAGAATGAAAAAGAGCATTCAGAAATTATGGAAGACACAGCATCAATAAGGTCATGTATGAAGAGAAGTGACATGACAGATCTGTTATCCTTCAGTCTTGGCTCCATCCCATCTCCATTTCTTGTAGATAGAGTAAATTTGGGGTCAAAAATTTTGTGGGTGGGGTCATGTCTCTATTAGCTCCACTGGCATGTCTACCTGGACACATGAGGTGGCTTCTTCAGGCTCCATATCCCCAATGCTGCGAGTCATAACTAAGGTTACCCCCCCTTGATTCTTTGGTGCCTCCCTTATCTCAGGTCTCAATTTGGTCTTAGTAATACCCCACATGTCCGCACCACTCTCAATTGAAGATTTCATTTTTATTCTCATGGCCATTTTCTTGCCTTTGTTGCATCCTCAAATGCAGCATCCAGGCTGTGTTATACTTTACTTTCATAGTGTAAAAGGAGAATAAAATTCTGGGCCTAAAAGGGCTGGAAGCAAAAGCTTCCAGGACAGAACCTAGAATCTGTGGAGGTCCCAATGAGTTACCATCTCCTGTTCTCATCTTTCGCTCATATCCTAAACAATAATAAATCTCTTATTACTGGATTTAGCACACAATTTTAATATCTTCTTATTTTCTTCCCTATGGTGCCCTTAACCCTCTCAAGCTACTGATTATTTTAAATTAGTGGGAAAAAATATAACTGAAATATTCAAGAAATTATTTTCTTAAAATTTCTTCAATCTATTATGCATCTTACTTCAAAGAAGATATCCTCTGCTACAGGAATCATAGAGTTTTAAGAATAAATTCTGCATTGGCATCTTAAAAAGAACTCTTTTTAAATGTTTTTATAAATACTATTTCCTGACATTTTAAATTTGGGAATATCCTCCAGTTTTGTATCAGTTCACATAATGCTGCCAATATGCAAATGTGCTAATTTTTCCTCTGATTTTACATTACTTGCCTTAAAACAATTACTTCGTCCCCATGATAATTCTATGTTTAATTATTTGTCTCTCCCAATTTGCAAGTTTGAACTAGTAAACAGATTCTGTTCTGCATTCTTCCAGCTACACACAAATACTCACACATGTTAAGTTTGGTCCATGAGGCGTCTATGTAGACTTTCTTTTTAACTCTTGACCAAATTTTTAAGTCTGATATACAGATTAAATTACTCTTTAGAAGTGTCCACATGTAAAACATACACCCTTTTTATAATTGTATTCTTTCCCTCATGAATAGCAGCAGGCTGAGCTCTGTTGCAATTTTCAGTAGTTTATCTAAGCTTCAATCTGAATGTTACCTTGATTTTTACAGTCTGTCCCTATAGTACTGTTGTTCTCAGAATTAAATTCTGAAGCATAATGTCAGTTGTTCTTTGGACTCTGGCATCCTTTTAAAGTCCCTTAGCTCTACATTATACTTCCCTTCACAGGGCACAGGTCCTCATGTCTCCTTCATTCTCTCTTGTGTTAACTATCCTTCAGGCTCACCTTGGTGCTTCTTTAGCTAAGAAAACATTCTTTCCCATTTCCTCCTTGTGTGGTGTATTAGTTACTTCATTGTTTGCTATATTAGTTACATTTTTCCTTGACTTGATCACATGTATGAGAAGAAGGAACTTAGAAGCATTTACTTTTACCTCAGTTTTAGAGGGGTTAGAATCTATCATGAAGACTGAGGTATGGTGACAGAAGAAATAGTTACCAGTCACACTGCATTAAGAGACAGACAGACTGATGTAAGATGACACTAAGCCTGCTTCCTCCTTTTATACAGTTGGGCATACCAATGTGATCCTAAGTACTCTTATGGTAGATCCTCACTCATCACGTGAGTGATGTTAACAGTCGAGAGATTTATGGATTATTAGGAAGAAAAAGTTTATATGCTAATTCAAGATTGCTAAACCTTTCCTTTTATTTATTATTAGATGGGAATGTGAGAATTGTTACTCTCATGAGCGTTGATCATGAACATTCTTAAACACAGTATGATAGCAGCAGCGACTCTGCCTTTGCTGCTGTTTAGCTTGCCTTTTTGTTTCTTATCCCTTTCTTGTTCTTCATTCATGCTCAGATATCAAAGTAATCTGGAAAGCCTATCACTTGTGATGATAAGCTAAGAACTGTTGTACAGATGATTGCCTTATGTATCTGAGGGTGCCATTTCATGCCTTGTTCTCAATATATCACAATGCAGTGAATCCTGATACTGTGTTTGTTTAGCACTTGGTGATTGTTTTTTCTACCAATGTTATTTATGAATCAGAAACCTATCTTGGCAAGGCTAGTCATTTTAGAAACCTCACTGGAAATAGTTCAGAGTTAATTTTGTTTAGGGGAGGATTTGTGTAAGATGATAAATGTATCATGATGTAATAGCCTCTTCCTTTCATCTATCATACTGGTAAATCAAATTGCAAGTGTTTCATTTATGTGGTAAAATGCTTTCCTCTAAGCTTTTCTTTTAGTCATTTATGAACTGAAATCAAATGAGAAAATTGGGCCCTAGTAAATGAGATTGCAACCGTTTAATCTATAAACCAATACATTAAAATCAAAGGCTTGATCATATATCTTTGAAGTCTTTAATTGTGCAGACAATTTCAATGCTATTTAACATAAAGGTCAACTAGGAGAGAATGACTGACTCTTACTCTTTTGCCAACATCAATTGATTGGAAGCATAGTTGAAAAAACTCTCACTAATCTCATCACTAACAAGAGATATTGTTCACTTACAGTCCACCTGTCTCCTACCAGTGTGCGAATGCTAGTAATGCACTTGAAGCTATTAGCACCTATCAAACTGAAGTCATTATTTATGGGTCTAAAAGGACTAGAAGAAAAAGCTTCCTTCCATGGCAGAATCTAGGACTAGAATCTTTGGAGGTCCCAAAGAGTTACTGTCTCCTGTTCTTATCACTTTCTGGTATCCTAAGCAATAATACATCTCTCATTACTGGATTCAGCACACAATTTTAAAGAAGGGGCACTCAGATGGAGAGTTCTAGCGGGAATCACTCTAAGAACCCTTGCCACATACTTGTCTCTCTGCTGGGAATGGACATTTAAGTCAAGCATCTATTCAAGAATCTTACTCAAATAGAGCGAGGTAGTGCTTTATCAGAAATGAGGTGGTTCATAGCTTCATTTTGACCATCTGTTAGTAGGAAAAACAATGAAGGAAATCTCTGTTATACAGTTCAAATGACATCTAAACTTCCAACGTCATATATCACTGGTGGATACTCTTCAACAACAGGATTCATTTAAAAGTCTATAGATTTAATTTACTTTTATATACTTTCAACTATTTTTGAATTTCTACTAAAATACATACTTTTCAAGTTTGGCATCTATAATTACAATCTAATATGTTGACAAAAAGAGAATTATAAGGGATATATTTTAAAGTCACCTTGCTGTTTGGGCAGCTTATGTTTTATAAATATTAGCCACTTAATAATAGCCAAGAGTGGTGTTTGTATATGCTTGGCTAATAGGAAATGAAATGATTAGGAGGTGTGGCCTTATTGGAGGAAGTGTGGAGGGAGTTGCATCAAATGACCCCATCATATTGGAGATATGAGTACCATAGGATGATCACCAAGAACAGCAGCAGCAGCAACAGAGTGGAGTCAACCAGATCCTAGAGTGCTATAGAGAGAGGGCTGAGCTGGAGATATGACCCAAGAACCTCTGAAAGAATACAGAAGATCGGATATAGATCTCAGACACTGAAACAAGAAACTGTGAAGTTGAAGTTGCCTTGGATACCCCAAGATTTTAGAAATGCCAGAACCATTGGGATACCTGCCAAGGAAATCTGCTAACAAGAAGTGGAACCAGCCCAAAATAAAGAAGTTTATTATAGTCATTAAAGATGAAAGTAGTTGGAGATCTGAAGAGCACTTTGACAACAGACAAGGAGATGAAGTTTGAAGTTTGTCCAGCTAATTATTTTGTTTTGCTTTAGCCCAGTATTTCTTCAATATAAAGTTTTGGAATAGTAACACATATCCTTGGATGCTAGAAGTATATAATCTGCCTTTTGATTATGATATTTGATATTATAAAGGATTAGAATATGAGATTTCATGAATATCAGAAGAGACTTTGAACCTTGGACTTTGAAATGTTGTTGAGACTGTGATATACTACAGAGATTTTGTTTGTTTTTCTTTTCACTAGTCATTCCATTTGTTTACATCTCAACTGATATCCCACTTCCCGGTCAGCCCTGCACACACCTCCTATCCCACATCAGCTCTCTCCCCCTCCCCTTTGCTTCTATGAGGGTGCTCCACCATCCACCCAGCATCTCCTGCCCCACTGATCCAGCATCCAACTGTCCTGGAGTATCAAACCTCCACAGGACTAAGGCCTTCCCCTTCCATTGATTTCAGACAAGGCCATCCATCCTCTGCTAAATATGTACCTGCAGCCATGGACCCATCCCTGTACACTTGTTGGTTTGTGGTTTAGTCCTGAGGAGCACTGGATGGTCTGGCCAGACAACATTGTTCTTCCTATGAGGTTGCAATCCCCCTCAACTCTTCCATTTGTTCCACTAGCTCTCCTACCAGGGCCCCTGGGCTCAGTCTGATGGATCAGAAACTAAAGGAAGGGCCACCGGGGGACTACTCCACCTGGGAATCCATCCTGTCTGGAGACTCCAAACCCCAACACTGTTGCTGTTGCCAAGATGTGCTTGTTGACAGGAACCTAGTGTGGATATTCCTTGGGATGTTCTGCCAGCAACTGACTATGGAGATTTTGAAGTTGTACTAAATGTTTGTTTTTTTTTTTCATTATTCTACAGCTAGGTATGACTCCCATAGTCTCATGCGTTCGAACAAGCCTATAGTGCCTGGGGGTGGAATGTGATAGTTTAAATATGATTGTCCCATGAGAATTGGCACTATTAGGAGATGTGGTCTTGTTGGAGGAAGTGTGTCACTGTGGGGACAGGCTTTGAGGTCCTATGCTCTAGCTCCACCTAGTATGGAAGAGACCCTCCACTTGGAGGCCTGTCTGAGGAAGAGAGTTTTTTTTTTTTCTGTCTGTCTTCATATGATATGAAACTCTGGGCTCCACTAGAACCATGTCTACATACACACTAACATGGCTCAAATTATGATGATGATAATGGAATGAAGTTTGGAAATGGTCAGCCAGCCCCAATTACCTTATAGGTCTCATTTATCAGTCATTCTTCACACCTAAGTCCTTGTCTTGGGGTGATTAGTAGTTGTTTACATACAAACAACTCTGAGAGCTATAACTTGATGTCTTGGTTACAGTTTCCATTTCTATGAAGAGACTTCAAGACCAAGGCTACTCTTATAAAAGACAAAGTATAATTGGGGTTGACATTTATTTTATTTCCCTAATAGTCACATGACAGAGAGCATGTTTTCTCTTATACTGGAAGATACAAATGAAGCAGAATCTTTAAACACATTTGGTCTTTTGCATGTTATCAATCTCCTTCTCTTACTACAGGTGGTCTTTATTTTTTTTTTTATTTTTTTTTATTTTCTTTATTTACATTTCAAATGCTATCCCGAAAGTTCCCTATACCCACCCCCGCCCCTGCTCCCCTACCCACCCACTCCCACTACTTGGCCCAGGGCTTCCCTTGTGCTGGGTCATATAAAGTTTGCAAGATCAAGGGACCTCTATTCCCAGTGATGTCCGATTAGGCCATCTTCTGCTACATATGCAGCTAGAGACACAAGCTCAGGGGGTGCTGGTTAGTACATATTGTTCCACGTACAGGGTTGCAGCCCCCTTCAGGTCCTTGGGTACTTTCTCTAGCTCCTCCATTGGGGACCCTGTGTTCCATCCAATAGCTGGCTGTGAGCATCCACTTCAGTGAAAGGGAAGGGAGGGTTTACTAAGAAAATTAATAAAAGAATAACAGCAGAATGTAAAGAACTAAGACTTATAAGAGTAAAAACAAGAAAAAAACTTTAAGGTGATATCTTTTGTAAGATGTTTAACTAATTTATTATTAAAAAGTTTCAGAATAATTCTATTGTACCTTGTGATTATAATTTTATTTTCCCCTTTTATTGAAAATAGATTCTTTTCACATACAAAATATCCTGCTTAATGTTTTCTCTCCCTCTACTCCACCCAGTTCCTCCACATCTATTCCCATTATTTTCTTTTTCTTTATTAGATATTTTCTTTACTTATATTTCAAATGTTGTTCCCTTTCCTGGGTTCCCCTCCCCCATCCCCATGATCAACAACCCACCCACTCCCACTTCCTGGCTCCAACATTCCCCTACACTGGGGTATAGAGCCTTCACAGGACCAAGGGCCTCTCCTCCCATTGATGACCAACTAGGCCATCCTCCTCAATGTATGTAGCTGGAGCTGTGAGTCCCACCATGTGTTTAGTCCTATAGAGCTCTGTGGTTACTGGTTAGTTCATATTGTTGTTCTTCCTATGGGGCTGCAAACCTCTTCAGCTCCTTGAGTCATTTCTCTAGCTCTTTCATTGGGGATCCTATGCTCAGTCCAATGGATGCCATCCCAATATTCTCTTAAGTAGGGGGGTACTAAATTAATCTCTAAGATATATGACACTAAAAGAATGTGTTGAATTGGTTTAGAATGAATTATCATTATTTGAGGGTGCCCAGTATTGCTTCAATGAGTGGGGGTTATTCTAGATCCTTATGAACACTCACGGGGAACACATTTATTGTGTTCATCTCCAGGGCACAGTTCATAGCTGATCGATATTGGT
The DNA here is from genome assembly GCF_900095145.1 of Mus pahari. Classification (NCBI taxonomy): domain Eukaryota; kingdom Metazoa; phylum Chordata; class Mammalia; order Rodentia; family Muridae; genus Mus; species Mus pahari. Next base: position 30,361,038 of record NC_034595.1, on the reverse strand, counting down.
GATTCTTCGCACTTGGTTGTCTGCTTATTCATAGTAAAACAGGAATGATAATTTTGAACTTTTTTCTATTTTTTTTTTTTTTGCCTTAAAATAACTCTATGTCTCCTTCTCATGTACTGTCTTTGTCACCTTCGTTCACTCCTCCATTTTTCATCCCTTTGTCCCCATTCTCCTTTCACAGCAGCCTGCACATAAGCTTCAGCTGAGTCCTTGAGGAAAGGCAGGGCAGCAGATAAATCAACCAGTTGGAGCAGTGCTTCCTCTGCTTGTATTAGCTGCCCACCCTTTAAATAATAGGTGGTGCTTATTTAGTTATTTTAAACACTCCATGAAGAAAGAAATTTTAAATAAGGAAGATTTTACATTAACACCTTAATTATCCAGTTAAAAATGTTCTTCTCCCGTGTTGCTCTTAAGTCGCCTGGACACAGCTGGATTCTAACCCTACTTTATGAAACATAATCTATGCCTACAACTCATCATTGCTGTGCTTTTCCTAGGATTTTCAAGGCATAGACACTACTGTGTTTAGAATCTCATTTCTCCATTTAGGAATGATAGAATGCATATCATTTTTAAAGTAAAGAAAAAAAATCAAGCAAGCCCTGTGCATTAGGTAGTACCTGAAAATTCATAGTCCATGCCTATAACAGCTATGAGGCAACTATTCTTATAATTGTATCACTATTATAATTGCCTCTATCTATCATTTTTTCTTTATTCTCAGCAAAGAGAATAAAATAATTTTGCTAACCACAAAATCTAATATCTGAAAATATATCATATGGTGGAAAGTCTTTAATGTTAGGAAATCATGTGTGATATTGAAGGACTCTTTTTCTACATTAGTGTGTAGAAGGGATTACTGTCACAAAAGATTGCCCAGTGATTTCTACAGTAGATAAAACCATTTTAGTTCTCTTTGGAGTGTAGGAATCCTCATGGATTCTCAACTTTGTATTTCTTTGACTTGTATTAGGGTAAAAAGATTTATGTGGAAATTTGTAGTTTTAATTTATATTTACTTACTTTCTAATGCTTATGAATTTATATCTATTGTAAAGCTCTTTCACTTTTATTTCACCATCTATACAATATTAATTACTAAAATTATGCATTGATTTAGTTTTTACTTTAGATATTCCAAATGTATTCTAGTTTCCCTCTGCTTATTGTTGGCTGTGACACTTGTTGGAAACACTGTATTTCTTGTGCAGTCAGAGTTGCTCTAAGTTAAGAAACTGAGGATACAGGACAAATCTGAGTTCTTTTTATCTTACCACACTTTTCATAGAGTGTATTCCTTGCGCATAATAGATATTAAGACTTTTTGCTGTTTTATTCCAAAATATGAAAATTTATAGATCATTTACATATTTTTTAAATATATTTTAATTTTTCAAAATGCCATCTTCCTGCACAAATTAGATGGTCATCTTTTAATATAATTTGAGTTAATAGTATAAATGTTTGAATTTATGCATTACCAAACCTGAGCTTATCTTGCATTTCTGCATAAAATATGTATCATAAATACTTCAAAAATTTGATATATTATTTAATTAATGATACAGATGCATGATTTCTGTGCTTTAATTCCTTTTTACTACTTATCATATTTAGTTAGTTAGTTTGTATGCTTGTTTTAGGACATGGATTCTCTGTGTAGCCTTGGTTGTCTAGAACTTCCTCTGTCTATAGACAGACCTTGAACTCACAGAGATACTCCTGCCTCTGCTTCCTGAGTATTCGGAATGAAGTTCTGTTCCACCACCATTCAGATTGTGATTTATTTATTAATGCAAATGTTATACTATCAGTTTAGTTTGTATATGCATACACACACACACACATACACACACACACACACACACACACACACATATATATATATCACTTTCATTTTTCCAGGAACAACTTTACTAGTTGTGAAGACTGCTATTTTTCAGTAAAGTCATCTACGATATATCTACCCATCTTATCCTGAGTTTTCGAGGAATTCCCTGTGGTTAGGATTTTGCTAGTTTCACAAAGAACACTGAGGGGAGTCAGAGTGGAAAGGGTGAAAAGACCAGGTGTCTTAGTCAGGGTTTCTATTCCTGCACAAACATCATGACCAAGAAGCAGTTGGGGAGGAAAAGGTTTATTCAGCTTACACTTCCATACTGCTGTTCATCACCAAGGAAGTCAGGACTGGGACTCAAGCAGGTCAGGAAGCAGGAGATGATGCAGAGGCCATGGAAGGATGTTCTTCACTGGCTTGCCTCCCCTGATTTGCTCAGTCTTCTCTCTTATAGAACCAAGACTACTAGTCTATAGATGGCACCCCTCGACACACAAGGGGACGTCCCCCCTTGATCACTAATTGAGAAAATGCCTTACAGCTGGATCTCGTGGAGGCATTTCCCCAACTGAAGCTCCTTTCTCTGTGATCAAGCCAGCCTGTGTCAAGTTGACACAAAACTAGCCAGTATAACAGGTGAGCTGACTCTTATTTCTTTGAGAGTTAGCTTTTTCTTCTTAGTCAAGTTTTCCTTATGTTTATGTATTATGCTATTTTAATACATCTTTATTTTTCTTTATCTGAAATGGGTTGTTTAGAAAAAAATTTTTGATCCGGGTGTGGTAGCACATGCCTTTAATCCCAGCACTCGGGGGCAAAGGCAGACAGATTTCTGAGTTCAAGGCCAGCCTGGTCTACAAAGTGAGCTCCAGGACGGCCAAGGCTATACAGAGAATGCCTTTCTCGAAAAAAAAAAAAAATAGAAAAACATTTTATCATGCTTGCAAGACTTTTCTGGTATTTCGAATTGTGGTACATTTACACAAAGGAATAGTACTCAGCTGTTAAAGACAATTAATTTATGAAATTCTTGGGCAAATGAATGTATCTGGAGGATATCATCCTTAGTGAGGTAACCCAATCACAAAAGAAGTCACTAGATATGCACTCAATGATGAGTGGGTCTTAGTCCAGAAACTTGGAATACCCAAGATACAATTTGCAAAACACATGAAAACCAAGAAGACAGTCCAACGTGTGGATACTTCATTCCTCCTTAGAATAGGGAACAAAATACCCGTGAAAGGAGTTACAAAGACAAAGTTTGGAGCTAAGATGAAAGGATGGACTATCCAGAGACTACCCCACCCAGGGATCCATCCCATCTTCAGCCACCAAACCTAGATATTATTACACATGCCAGAAAGATTTTGCTGAAGGGACCCTGATGTAGCAGTCTCTTGGGAGGCAATGCCAGTGCCTGGCTAACACAGAAGTAGATGCTCACAGTCAGCTATTGGATGGAACACAGGGCCCCCAATGGAGGAGCTAGAGAAAGTACCCAAGGAACTGAAGGGGTTTGCAAACCTATAGGTAGAACAGCAATATGAACTAAAGAGTACCCCCAAGCTCATGTCTCTAGCGGCTTATGTAGCAGATGATGGCCTAGCCGGCCATCATTGGGAAGAGAGGCCCCTTGGTCTTGCAAACTTTTAATGCCCCAGTGCAGGGGAATGCCAGGGCCAAGAAGTGGGAGTGGGTGGGTAGGAAAGCAGAGTGGGGGGAGGGTATAGGGAACTTTTGGGATAGCATTTGAAATGTAAATAAAGAAAATATCTAATAAAAAAAGTTTCTCTTATTCTCAAACATTCAATACTTTTTTTGAATGACAATTTATCTTCAATAATGTAATTTTCCTATTATTTGGTTCTATAAAAGTGATTTAAACCTCCCTCTTCTCCTTAATGGATTTCATATTNTAATGTTCATTCTACCTGGCATTACACACTCCCACAGACCTTCATATAACCAGTTATTGTTTATTTTTCTAGCTTTTGCTTTGATCAGATATTCTGAATAATTCCATTTACTTTGGTAGCTTGAAAAAAAAAAAAAGCACATGTTTAAGTTTTTCAGTCATCATCTGAACCTAATTAACAACTGCTTCTTCTAGGCACTTGTAGGTTTTTTTTTTTCTTTTTCTGGAGGGTGTGATTATTAACCCATATGTATGTGTTGTATCCTAATCCAGATATNTGGGTCAGAGTATTGGAGCTTTTTGCTTCATAGTCTCATTTTAAAATAAAGAATAATATTACAAACTACCTCACAGTTATTTTGTTTAGAACTAAATGAGTTAAGCTACAGACAGTGCTTTTGAACAGTGTCCATTCATATAGTAAGCACACACACTACACAGGAGCTATTGCTACAATACCTCAGAGAGTGTATTACATTTTTAAACAATTTTATTAGATATTTTCTTCATTTACATTTCAAATGGCTACACTTCTAATGGGAGTTATTCAGAACACTCCTCTATCCATGAAGATTTGGAAGACAGATTATTCTAGAATAACTTTAACATTTTATCTTAAATTTTTAGCAATAAGTTAAATATTTTTTACTTCATATTTCCTACCCTCCTTCTTCTTCTTAGAGTGATGCTTTTTTATATGGATCATAGCTTTTGTAGGTTATTTCAGAAAGATCTCTAATCTGTATGTGTTGCCCTCATTTATTATACTGAAAGTGAATGCCCCACCACAGCTAATTGTCTTTCATCATTTTGAGTCATTCAAATTTGAGTTTCATATGTTGCCTTTCTTTAATAAGAATTATTTCTCTTTTGTTCTATGATAAACTTTGCATCTCCTATGTCCTGTGTGGAGATGGTAGAAAGGAATACATGCTCACTACAGTGTGTAGGGACCAGGTGTCAATTGGAACTTTCTGACCTGTGAACAGTCCTTTTGTGCCCAAACTCACACTTAAGACTAGTATTTCTTATAGATTGGGAAATTATACTGTTTATAAAAAGCATTCCTCTGGTGACCTCTCTATTTCTCACTATTCATTAATATAGTTAGTAATAATCCAATAAGGAGGAAATATGTAGGGGAAAACATGTTTTTCAGGGAAAACAAAAACTCCATGTCTAGAATGATGTCATCCATCTCCGTTCACCACCCCTAGAGTTCTTGTCCCCTGCAATTTTGGTTTGCAATGTACAGTATCTGGTACCCTGTATATTCTAGAGACAATTATTTTCTTTTTTTCTAAGTCTTTTTCCATATTTTTATTAGATATTTTCTTCACTTACATTTCAAATGTTATTCCCAAAGCCACCTATAACCTCCCCCCCACCCTGCTTTACTACCCACCCATCCTGGCCCTGGCATTCCCTTGTACTGAGGCATATGATCTTCACAAGATCAAGGGCCTTTCCTCAAATTGATGTCCAACTAGGCCATTCTATGCTACACATAGAGACATAGCTCTGGGGATATTGGTTAGTTCATATTGCTGTTCCCCCTATAAGTTTGAATGCCCCATTTAGCTCCTTGGATACTTTCTCTAGCTCTTTCATTAGGTGTCCTGTGTTCCATCCAATAGATGACTCTGAGCATCTACTTCTGTACTTGTCAAGCACTGGCATACCCTCAAAAGAAAGAGCTATATCAGGGTCCTGTCAGGAAATCTTTCTGGTACATTCACAGTGGTTACCACTCAGCAGTAAAAAACAATAATTCATGAAGTTCTTAGGCAAATGGATGGATCTGGAGGATATCATCCTGAGTGAAGTAACCCAATCACAAAAGAACATGCATGATATGCACTCACTGATAAGCAGATATTAGCCCAGAAACTTAGAATATCCAAGATATAATTTGCAAACCACATGAAACTCAAGAAGAGGGAAGAACAAATTGTGGATACTTCACTCCTTTTTATAATGGTGAACAAAATACCCATGGAAGCAGTTACAGAGACAAAATTCAGAGCTTATACAGAAGGAAGGACCATCCAGAGACTGCCCCACCTGGGGATCCATCCTATATACAACCACCAAACCCACACAATCATTGTCTTAACCATAATAAATAAATTTGCTTTCAATATTTGCAAAAATAGAGACCTTCTGATTGAAGTTCAAATACTGCATTTAAATCATATCCATTGCTATAAAAGACCGATCCCAAGAAGGAAAGTAATGCTGAAGGTTACAACACAGTAATCCTCTATTGAGCCCTGTGAACTCAACACTTGTAAAGCTATTTCTGGGGCTTGAAAAAAAAACTCAGTGATTAACAGCAATTGTTCTTTCATAGGACTTCATTTGATTCCTGACACATATAGACTTGCAACTATCCATAACTTCACTTCTATGGGATCCTGCATTCTCTTCTGATCTGCCTTTGAACCTAGAGTACATGTTAAATGCAAACATACTGTACACATATGCAGATAAAATCTGATAGATAAATAAATATTATTCATTTCTGTTTTAATTCTACTGATACTCTCCTGATTTTTGTACAATAACATTTTATCTGGATCAGGGGAACTACTTTATTCTTTTTCTGTGGTTTTGCTTACTAGTTATTCACTGTCTTCTTTTTGTCACTATTGAGCAATTGATTTGAAGATACAACAATACTGAGGGAACTCTTATAAAGGAAGATATTTAATTGGGAGCTTGGTTATAGTTTCAGAGGCTTAATCCATTGTCATCAGAGCAGGGAGTATGATAGCAGACAGGCAGAGTACTGAAGTAAGGAGGTGAGAGTTACAACCTGATCCAAGGCACAGAGGAGGAAATAGAGGCAGACAGACAGACTGGACCTGGCATAGGCTTTTGAATCCCCTATGTCCAAACCAAGTGACACAATTTTTCAAACAAGACCATACTTCCTGATCCTTCTAATCCTTTAAAAGTTTTCACTTTTAGTGAGCTAGCAAGCATTTAAGTAAGAGTCTTTGAAGTCATTCTAATTCAAACCACTACAATACCACTAAGATATTATTTCTCTTTTAGTTTTGTTTATTATTTTTAAGGAAGGGCTCATGCATCCTAGCCAGAGGATAATATTAAGTTTGTAAGAAATTTCTTTTCACCTTGTCCATGCCAAATTTACAAGTATGTATTAACACATTTGTTTCATGTGAAGTGTGGATCAAACACGTCTATTTGCATACCAGGCAACTATTATGAGCATGAGCTGCATCTGTAGTCCAGGATGTTGTTTATGTTGTTTCCATTACAAAAGTTCCAGTATGACTTTCTTGCAAAGGTTTTTAATAGGTCTCCTCTGTCTTAGAATAGAGTCTTTAAGATGTCTTTCTAGAATATTGTGGATTCTGAGTTCCCTATTTATTTCTACATTTATCAATTACTTTGTCAGCTTTGCTCTTTATAATCTAAATATAATTATTTATGTGCTTTATCCAGACTTCTTTACTTCTTTTGCAATTTGTGTGATAATCTTGATATTAGAGTCTGAGTTCAAATTCAGGAAAGACTCTTCTGTCAATTTTAGCTTCTCTTTATGATATACATCACATTATGTGGACGCTTTCCACCTGTATTTTCATGTGTCCTGTATAGAGTATAAGTTTTGCGAAGGCTAAAAATTCCATATTGTTAATTTTCCCATCACCTAATATACAATTGTCATGACTGCATTATCAGTGTGATCTAACTATGCATCAGCAGAACAGTGTAAGAGTATAATCAAAGCAAATAACCTATGCTGGATGCTCGCTCTTTATAAGAATGCGCTTCATAAAATGAACAAGAAAAACAGATTTCAATGGAGCTTTTCCATTACATAGATGGCTGCTGCTCATAAACATGGCTAAAAGTCTCTACCGGCCATTTAAAGCAGATCTCTTCCCAAACCTTGTAACTATGCAAGGATAACTGCTTGTATGATTTATGTGCTTTCAGAGAACCATTATTCAAGGTAACCCCTTGCAGTCACTTTTATTGTGTAACTGTAAAAGCATTCTGAGTTTCAGGTACATTTCTTAATTCCTGGATTCTCTCTTCATTAACTTACAGGTCTGATAACTGTATTGAAAAAATTCATCAAGATATAGACAGTTAAAGAAGATAAAGATATACTGAGATTATATATGAATATATATATGTATATATGTATGTGTGTGTTTATGTGTGCATGTATGTGTAAGAGAGAGAGAGAGAGAGAGAGAGAGAGAGAGAGAGAGAGAGAGAGAGAGAGAGAGAGTTTTTCTTCTCTATGTGCTGACCAACATTTTGAATAATCTAAAATGTTTGTTCTGGATAATTGAAGTTCTTTAATCATGTCCCTACGTCCTGGGACAGCCATCATTCTTCTGTAATACCTTTCCCTGTAGTTCTTTGGCTTTGTGAAAATCATGGTTCCTTTACCTTCTTCTTAGTTAATTGATCGATAGACTTCTATACTTAGATTGGGCTCCACTGTCTGTAACAGACATAGGCTTTGATATTCTGAAAGTATAATTTAGTGTTCTACCAAATTGTCAATAGAATAAAAAATAACTCATTGAAATGTTTTTATCTTGAGTTGAAAAAGTTTTACATAGAAATTTTATTTACATGTAAAAAGGTCTAAATAAAATACTAGATTTACATGTAATATTCAAAATTGATACAAACAATTCTGTTAAGTAAAGAGTATTTACAGTAATATAGCAATTTCTACTTTTAAGAGGAAAGCTCTTGCTTTTATAGCCATTACTAACAAATGACAGGAAAGCTCCTGACAAATTTTGTTTGTAATGCATTGCATTTATATGGAACAATAACAAGCCATTGGCCACTTAGTTTTATGTGTATTGTTACTCTATTTTTCAACCAAAGTATAGACATTGTTGAATGTGATTAAAAGCACCTTTATTTATAACTTACATTATCCAGGTTGAGTATTTCTTCCCTATTTTATTTGTGTTCCCTTTCCCCTGTTTTTCTGAAAAAAAAAAAAGGTTGTATTAATATGCAGAGTATAATATTAATTATGCAAGCTCCATATAATCAAAGCTTCATTATATATTTCAACATGTATTAATTTAATGGATTGTTCTTAAATATTGTTCTAAAATTAAATATATATATTAAATTAAATTTAAAAAAGAAAGAAAAAAATCCTAGTATGACATTATGACATAAGTAATGTCCAAAGAGGACACTGAGTAAATTTATTTTCTTTAGGCCATGAACAGTTTGGTATACATTCTACTCTTAAGAGTAGTTTGTTTCTCAAGTTAGGACACCTTGAAGAAACTAAATTTTATCCTTTGGTAATACCTTCAGGGGACGAATGGGGCCTGTGTCCACTTTTTCTTTCACCCCTTGTACACCGTCTGGTACAGATCCATACAGAGCTCATACGCAGTGCTGCCATCCCTGTGAATTCATCTGTGGAGAAATCAAATTTGTTTGGAGAGTCTTGTTCCCTTGGTGTCCACAATCTCCTCTTGCTCTTGCTTGCACGTTTTCCATATTACTCTGGGCCATGAGTGAGGGGCAGGAGTGAGTGAATTTTGTGAAGAGATCTCCTTGAGGGCTGAGTGTTCCCAAGTTTCTTGCTCTCTGTATATTGTCTGTTAGTGGGTCTCTGCATTTATTCTCTTATTCAGAAGGAAATTCCTCTGATTGTGGCTGAGCAAGGGCTGTCCATGACTATAGTAGAATGTCATTAGGATTGACTTTATTGCTACATTTTTTTCACTAGAAAAAAATAGTTTTTAGTTTTACCAAGGTTCATGTGCTATCTGTTCTCACCTTCTTAGTCACCTAAGCAGGGTTGTGTATGGGGTTCATCTTGTGCAGTGGATCTTAAATCATATCAAATCTTATTTGGTTACTCCCTCAAGCTTTGTGCCACCATTACATTAGTATATCTTGCATGCAATACTACATTGTAGATAAAAGCTGGGTTGTTTTTTTTACTTTTCTCCTTTAGTAGCAAGCAGAATACCTTTCTATATCAAAGATACAAGCTCATGGGATTAAAGGCTCTATGTAGGTACCAGTTTTTCTCTGTTCCATGAGTTGTATAGGTATTGATTTCAGCAGTCAGTTTAGGAGCCTATTGCATGCAAAAGCATGGGCTGTTTTCAGTTTTCCATTGCACTCCTTTGGTAAAGAAATAAATTAAGTGTAATTCAACACCAAGTCCTGAAAGCTTTTTGATGATAAGATATGGCCAGTTAGGGTTCTGTCTCCCTGTTATTCACAGGTTTCCGTTGGATCTATCTCATGCATGTCTTATATTTTAAGAGGTTTCTACTATATCTGGTATTCAAACTTTCCCTCAAGTGGGCATTATTTTGGCTGTCTCTCATCTATATACTCTCTTACCTCCTCTTTTCTCCCTATTCTCACTTGATCCACTTCTTCCACCCTCCACCACGTCCATCAATAATTATCTACTTCTCTTTCATTTTCATAGACCTATCTGCAAATTTCATGATGTGAATTTTTAATGGTTAATTAATATCCCATTCTGTAAATGTTCCTCATTCATCTATGAGGGCTGTAGAGGATGTTTTCCATTTCTGACTATTATAAATGTAATAGCATAGAATATGGTTGATTAAATAAATATCTACCAGATAGAATGAAGCATCTTTTGGATATATGTCCAAGACTTGTATAGATGGATTCTGGCCTAGACTAATTCCCTTCCGAGAATATTTTTCTTTCTTTGTATCCTACAGGTTCATTGGATATGTATTACTGCCTTTAGGTTAGAGTTCACAGGGGATTGCTGAGTGTGCATATTGGTAGGTATCTGTGTTTATATCTGCACCTGCTGCCTTCTCTTGTGCACCTATTATTCTGTTTACTTTGTCCTATTTTGATGTGTTACTGTTTTGGATTATCTAAGTATATTTAGTCATATTATTGTCTCTTAAATTGAGAGGAAGGAAGGAGGTGGGTATAAATGAAAAGGGAGATGGGAAGGACATGGGAGCAGTGGAAGGATGGGACTCTCTTCTGGATTATTATGATAAAATAATCAATTTTTGAATAAAAGGAAAATTACTTAAAATTTTGTGACTGAATTTCAAGTATCATGTACCTAATGGTTATTCATTTCTTCTTTCAGAAAATAGGAGGAAAATGTGTAAATTTGGTAGTAATTTTCAAGTTACTTTATTGTGTTTATTAGTACTTCCACTTAAAATACAGTTAAGTATTTGTTACTAATTTAAAAAAAAAACTGAGTAAATTTCCAATTTTTTACATATTATGTGATTATGTGGATAATCTACTACAAAGTATATCTGAAAGCTATTTTAGTTTTCATTTGACCTAATTCATTACAGTCAAATAAAGGAATCTCTGGTACATGGGCAGTTGCAACTGTAATTATATATATCCATACATAAACTTATATAATGATTTAAATTATGAGTAATGTTACTACATAATTAATGGGGTCAAACACAAATTGAATGTTGGGTGCTAGACTAATAAATATTAGGTTAAGTATTTACATATTGTTTTTTAAAAGAAGCATATTTATAAGAACATGTGGTCGTTTTTATCCTACTGTGGCATTATGTCCTTTATGAACCTGAGATTTATATAGTAAAGTATTTTTAAATTTTCCTTTCTATCTTAAAAAATATTCGGAACCATAATCTTTTAGAGACCTCTTTTCAACATGACTGTTAAATAGCATTTTTCTTATGATTAGTTTTGGAGATAAGCCTAATCATACCAACATAGACCTTTAACAAACAGCTTGGCCATCACTGGGAGGTGATTTTGCCCATGAATGAAATGATCTTGATCCATCTGGAAAACAGTTAACACTCGTAAACAAAAAAACTAAAATTACAAGGTATGTGACAGTAAATATGAAAAAGAGGCCATCATTTAGGAGGGAGGACAAAAGAGGTTGAAGAGAGGGGATTTAGAGAACTGGGTGGGAGGTGAGAAAGGGGGAAAATGATCCACTTAATTTAAACATACACACACACACACACACAAACACACACACACACACACACACACACTTAATTAAAATAACATAAAGGTGTCAGGCTTTCCTGTCAAAAAGAGAATCAACTCTTTCACCAACTTAAATGAGTGGTCAATATTCGGTACTAAACAGTGGGCTTGAGGCTCATTTAATAATACAACATGAGAATTAATCTCATGCTGAGTAATACTTGCAGAAGTTTATCCATTGACTACTTCTCCTTTACTGGTCCACACATTTTGCTGACCATCACCTTTCATTCTCACACAAGGAAGAAGTTGTAACAATGTTCGAACAGTACTCATTGAATAAAACAAAAGAGTGAAACTAGGAACTAACTGAAGCATTGAGTAAAGCACTGCACATGCATAAAATTAGAGGAAGGAATTACCTTCGAATTTCTAATCTATTAAAAATGTTTTAATTAATTCTTTAAAAATTGCATGCTTCAAATTTAGATCATACATACCCCCACTGCCCAGCTTCTCCCAGATCTACTCCTATATTCTTACATATCCAATTTTGTGACTTCCTATTCTCCATTTTTTAAACCCAGATTATCCCCCCCTCTCCTTTTATTTACAGTCCAGTCATTACTCCCTCCAGGTTCACCTACTCACAGGTCCACATCCCATTACTCCTCCTCCCTATCTCCAAGATGATTTCCCCATACCTCCACCTCTCCTCTTCCATCCTACCAGGCAGCCTCCCCACTACCTGGGGCTTCAAGTGTCTCTAAGGTTAGTGTCATTTTCTCCCACTGAGGCCAGACCAAGCAGTCTTCTGCTGTATATGTGTCAAAATCCTCTTACCAGCTAGTGTATACAGCATGGTTGATGGCTCAGTTTCTGAGAAATCCCAGTTTCTGGATTAGTTGAGACTGCTAGTCTTCTTAAGGGGTTCCCTACTCATCTTCCTCAAGCTGTTTCCTTATACCCACAAGGGTTCCAGACATTAGTCTACTAGCTGGGTGTAAGTATTTGCATCTGTTTCAGTTAGCTGCTTTTTGGGCCTCTCAGAAGGCAGTCATGCTAGACTCCATTATATAAGCATACCATAGCATCAGTAGTAGTGTCAGGGTGTGGAGCCTCCCATTGAGATGGACCCCAAGTTGGACCAGTCACTGGACCTCCTTTCCCGCAGTCTCTTCTCTGTTTTTGTCCCTGCAGTTCTTTTAGTAAGGAACAATTCTAAGTCAGAGTATTAGATGTGAGATGGCAATCCCATCCCTCTGCTTGATGCCCTATCTTTATACTGGAGGTGGGCTCTACAAGAAGAGGTAACTCAGACCCAAAAGGACATGCATGGTATGTGCTCACGGTATTTCTTTTTTTCTAACTGTGATTGAACCAACTGCACTTGGATTGGGCCCTTCAGCTTGTTAACTTTCTATGGATTGTATCCTGAGTATTCTATATGTTTTTTGCTAATATCCACTTATTAGTGAGCATATAATATGCATGTCCTTTTGGATCTAAGTTACCTCACTCAGGATATTTTCTAGTTCCATCCATTTGTCTGCAAATGTATGATGTCCTCATACTTAATAGCTGAATAGCGTTCCCCTGTGTAAATGAACCAAATTTTCTGTGTTCATTCTTTCATGGTGGGACATCTGTGTTGAATCCAGCTTGTGGCTCTCACATATAAAGCCACTATGAACATAGTACAGCACATGCCCCTGTGGTATGATGTAGCATCTTTTGTGTATATGCTCAAGTGTCTTTGGGGTATACCTGAGCCTTCAGGTAGATTTATTTCCTCTAGTTTAAGATTTTTCTTTTTTAAGTAATAAAATCATTTTGTTAAAAAATGTTCTGGAAAATTGAAGCTAATTATTGAGAATTTGAAAATAAATGTATAAATAACTGAAAATTTGGAACAGCATGTAGATTATAAAAAATGTATGGCTGTTTTGTTTTGATGTCATTCTTTAAAATAATATTTTTATTTTATTAATTTAAAATGTATATTTGTACATATAATTTTGATCATATACAACATTAGCACTGTCCAAATCCCCCTAGTGTACCCACTCCATTACTTTCTTAACTTCATGTTCTTTTTTGTTGTTGCTGTTGCCATAAATATACCCCAGAGTTCTCCATGTAAATGGTTGTGAGGCCATCTACTAGATGAGGGCAACTATTCAGTGGTCAAGTCCCAAACATAAGAGAAGTCTTGTCTCATAGCTATCAACTGCTACTAGCTCCTCTGCCAAAGGTGAAGACTCATAGCCCCATCCATCATTCATACTAAAGTCTTGACTGTTGGTCTTGTGTAAATTAGTATCAGTAGATACTGAGCTGACCTGAGCATCTGCCATGACATGTATACATCTACATTTCACAGCACTAACCCTTTTTGTAAATAGAGATGATTTTTCCACAGCTGAACACTTATTATTACTTCTATTTGATAGAAAAGATATGAGACTTCATTAGCTACTACCCACTGCATAAAATAACTAGACAGATAGAAGGGTGATAGAAAGATAGATGATAGATAGATGCAGGAAAGATAGATAGATAGATAGATAGATAGATAGATAGATAGACAGACAGATAGATGATAGACAGATAGATAGATACATAGACAGATAAGACATTTTTGAACAAAATAGAAGCAACACATATTTATGATATAATCATAAATGTTTACAAGTTAACATTAAACATGCCATGAGATTTTGACTAGGTACGAAGTATGAAACATGAAATCTCTCCATTAGATAAGACTTTTTATCCAATCAGAAAGAGGTAGATACCACATAACCATCATTTTCTTGTTGAGCCTGTGGTTATATCTTGTCTAGAAGTTTGAAAATGTAGTATTTTCATTCTTTTTAATGAGGAATTAATAAAATTTGCTTTTAGGAATCACTTTGGAGAAATGTTCTGTGTTAAAAATGACGAAACTAATTGTCCAGTCCCACACTCCTCCTCCTTCTCTCTGCTTTGACACACAGTATTCCTGTGTAGGCATTGCTCTCCTGAACTTGCTGTGTAGACAAAGCTAGCTTTAAAATTCAGATTTCTTCCTGCCTCTGCCTTCTGAATGCTGAAATGAAGGTGAACACCATAACTGCCCAACTATTCAATATGTCATTATAGTTTGCTCTAACAGCTGAGTATCTAAGACTAGACCATTGTTGCCAGAACAAAATAAATGCAACAGAGCATGTGATGCTCTTACATTCCTTAATTCTCTTCACACCAACATTCCTCTGTGTTCTGTCATATGCTGAGGTTGAATAATGTTTTTCCTGCATTTTTAAAGGTGGGCACACCTATTTTTAGATTTAAATTCTAGATCTCCACCTCTCTGATTGAGAGCTGAAATTTGTAGTCTATGTTACTTTTCTATGACATAAAAAGTTTTAGCCTTTTATAGTTAGTCATTGAATTAGTGTATGACAGATCTGTTTTCTTTTAATAAATAAAGTTAACTAAAACATTTTACATTGTAAAATGAAAGATTAGAGACTTTTCTTTCTTTCCCTTTTAAATATGGAAGACACACTGCTGCTGTAGCATTTCCAGAGATGGAGAAGCACAAAAGATGTCATTCTTGTGATTTTACTGTTAGATCTCTACAGAGCTTCTGAAAGGCAAGTGTTAGAAATAAGAGCCCATGCAGCAGAAGACCTCATAAAGGATGTGGCTGACTGAGCAGCTGTGGAAACATAATTTCTTCTGCAGATAAGAGAATACATCATTATATAGATATTTTAAGTAGCACTGCCCAAATATTAATGAATGCACGATTTTAAAGAATAATAACTAATAAAAGATATTTTATAATCTCAAGACCCACTTGTTTACCTTCATTGTTTAATAATTATCAGAGTGTGGGTATAATGATCAAATGAAAGTATAATTTTGAATATACATTTTATCTTACTGTTAGGTGTGACTTATGTTCTATTATGATACATGTGGTGACATTTCCATATTTTCATACTAATTAATATTTCTTTATTTTAAATAAAAATAAATAGAATGTTTGCTGCTACTCTCTCCATGACCAGGGATGAGTATCAAATTATGTCCTCTCCCATCATTTCCCTGAAACAAATCATAAATATTCCAAGATTTGAGTTGTGAACTTTATCTAATATTGTCCAAAGAAAAATTAATTGGAGCTTTGGATGTGAACAAAGAATAAAACTATACTTGAAATCTAATAAATCTTTTACCTAGCCTATCCAAGCTGACAATAAGGTTAAATTATAGGAATTTTATCTTTCTAAGATTAGAATTTATGAATAGGAATTGCAGTTCCATAAAAATACAATTAAAAATTCTTTGCCAGGTGGTCTCTTTAAAATAATATATAGTTTTTTCTGATATGTATGTGAATACCTGAATGTTGTTCTATTTTCACAAATGTGTTAACAGTCCTTTTATGTAGCCAATATTGGTTGCTATTACGATATCATATAATTTTATATTTCTTTTATGTCATTTTGAAATTTGTCCCGCTGGTTATAATAATTTTGAATTACCATTATGACATCTTATGTAAAAAATAATTTTAAGCATGAATCAAAATATTCACAGTTTTTTTTGTACAGTTGATTCAACTGAGGACTCAAGCATTGCACGTTATTGTCTGGTAAGGAGTACTATAATGCAATAGGCCAGTTTCCCATTTGTTCTATTTTAGGAAAAAAAATCTAGTTTATAGGTGTTTATCCACTGTGGTTCATCTGCCATCCATAATTTGTATGTAGATTTTATAGACATACCCTTGAGTCAAACAAATCATTTCAAAGGGTAGACATTTGGTGTAGGCTTTCTATCATAGCTTCTGTGGAATAGTAGATGTTTGAAGTCTGCCTAGTGTACAGAATAAGTTCAAGGCCAGCTGATGTAACTAGTGAGACCCTGTGAGGACTAAAAACTCAGTTGAGTGGTAGAGTACTGAACCATCATGGCTAAGAGTCCTGATATCAAACACTTTAAGGCAACAAAAATGTTAAATAGAGTCATTGAATTACAATTTCAGATTAGTCTTGCTCTGATGAGCATTAATGGATTCAAAACTGTGAAACATTGTGGGTAACTACACATTGCCATGGGTGCTCACAACAGTAAGAATGAGTACCGCAGGTTTCTGTCATTGAATACCTTAAATGTCACTGAAATTCCTTTCTACCATCTCTATATAGTTCTTAGACTTGTGTTTATTATGAAAAGTGTCTCAATTTTTAAAAACTAAGAACCAGCAAAATCTAAAAAAACGGGAAAATTTGGTAATTTAGATCTATAGGATTGTTAGATGTAAGTGACTAATCAACATTCTGAAAGTGAATAATTTCAACTTCAGTTCCATAAAGATTTTGTTTTAAAAACAAAAGGGTAAAACAATAGTGTTTTAGATTTTGTGAGCATTTCAAGTACTGAAGAAACTGACTATATTATACTAATAAAGTATGAATGAAATCAGAAATGTATTATGAAAATGAAACTATTAAAATACTACATCAGTACCTGTTAGTGTATGGATAGATATTCTGACACAGTAGAGCATATCACTCCACTTCTGTTTTATTTTAGTTGTGCATATTAGCACCATGAGTTTCTTGAAAATGTGTTATTTTTACCTTCTTACAAGAGCTAGGGAAGAACAATTCTATTTACTCCCAGGTGGCTTAAATTTGATTTGAACTCACAGCAGAGTTTAAGCTGATGAATAGCTTTTCATTGAACATGAATAAATTGAGAAATTCAGATAAGTCAGCCACTTTTTCATCATAATTTAAATTCCAAAGAAGCATTTAGCAAAAATAGAACACAAAGGCAGTTGATGAATTGCACCTGATGACTAGCTGAATTAATAAAACCATTACTGCACTGGACAACAAAGCCGCTTCCCAGCATATTTGTGAAAATGACTATCTCAGGAAAACAAACTAAAAAGGCACATTAGCTTCAAAGGAAAAATGTCTGAGCTTTGTCAAGTCATAACAGGCTGATGTGACATAAATACAGACAGGCTGATGTGACAGACAGACAGATATGGTTTTACAGACATTACTCTCAGCAATGTGATTGAATTTTATTTCTTTTTAAGTAACTTAATTGTGAAATATCTATATAAACAATGTTGGAAGTTTAGACATTTCTAGAGAAAAAAAGGAGCTAAAGACAAGAAAATAATATATTTCCTATACTTTTAGGCTTATCTCTTTAAAAGTTCATGATTCTACAAAGAGAAAATATTGTGTCTAGATTGACATAATCACTTCATTTTAATTGCATTTTCTAAAATGGATATCTATCTATCTATCTATCTATCTATCTATCTATCTATCTATCTATCTATCTATCTATCTATCTACTCTATATGCAAGGATGCCCTTATGACAGAAGAGGGCTTCAGATTCAATTGAAATGGCTGTGAGCCATCATGTTGCTGAGAATTTAACTCAGAACTTCTGGAAAATGAGCCAGTACTGCTAACTGCTGAGCCATTTCTTCTGGCCTTGGAAGTATGTTTATAAGTACGTTTATAAGTTTTCTAAATGATTGTTCATGTAAAAATTATTACAAACTTACCCTTTTGGGTTTTGTTTGTTTGTTTGTTTTGTTTTGTTTTGTTTTGTTGGTTTTTTGAGACAGGGTTTCTCTGTGTAGCCCTGGCTGTCCCGGAACTCACTTTGTAGACCAGGCTGGCCTCAAACTCAGAAATCTGCCTGCCTCTGCCTCCCAAGTGCTGTGTTTAAACTTGTGCATCACCACTGACTGGCCAAACTTACCTCTTGTATACTGCATATATTGAGAATCCTAGATGCTATTATTTTGACAATATGCTGATCAGTATTTGTTACTCATTTGGAAGAGCTCAATCCTTTAAATGCTGTAACTTGCTTTACATAAGAGAAAATTGTGATATACTGAATGACTATTTTTCATACAAAGTAGTTTCATATGTGCCTAAAATTTTACAGTGAGATATCATTGGAAATATTCCTATAGTTGTAGGATCCCTTAACTTAGAGAAAGCCTTGCTAATTGGGCAATTTTGATTTTGACACACCAAGTATTTCACATGTAGAATTTTACATTGTATCTAGTTCAAATCACAGACACAACTTGAAATTTAATATGACAAGATTGCTATTTTCCCAGAAAATATCAGTCCTATGATTCATCATAACTCTCTGGAAAATGAGATTTCAGGGACTGCTTCAAGCTATCTTAACAGGAAAACACAGAAATTGATACACTAATGGCAGAATTTGTACCTCAGAATACAAAATGACCAGCCTGGAAATCCATGACTATAAACTGTAAGTCATCTCAGCTGAGAAAACCTAAATAACAAATTCATAGTTAGTGCAGTGTTGTCGTTTCCATTTCTGAAGAGTTTGGCTTCATAAGACTCTTAAAGATACTTAATGGAAGGGATCAAAATAGATCTCGGTTTTATAGAAATGAGTGCACAATGTCAGTCATCAAAAACTTTCCCTTTTTGTACAATAGAATCCCTCAATATATTCTTGAATATTGGCATTTCATGCACTCATGTCAGAATACATATATTCTGTGTACATCTACATATAAGTTAATCATTGCTGTTTTTGCTTTTGGATGAAGAGTGATACCATTCTTTTGTCATTTGGATTAGATTAGCTATATTTCTGTGTATGGGTGTGTGGGGTGTGTGTGTGGTGTGTGTGTGTGTGTGTGTGTGTGTGTGTGTGTGTGTGTGTGTTTGTGTGTGTTTGCATCTGTCTGTCTGTCTGTCTGTCTGTCTTTGTGTGCAACTTTGTGTGTATACTAGATTGTTTGACATTATCCAGAATCACAATAACAGTATGTGAACAGACTTGATTCTGGATAGTTTTTTTTAAAGGATTATTTTAAAACTTTGCCTCAAGAATTTACTGCATACACCATCTTCTGCTACATATGCAGCTAGAGACACGAGCTATGGGGGTACTGGTTAGTTCATATTGTTGTTCCACCTATAGGGTTGCAGACCCCTTCAGCTCCTTGGGTACTTTCTTTACGTTATATGCCCCATAGAGGAGAACGCCAGGGCCAAGAAGTGGGAGTAGGTGGGTAGGGGATCAGGGTGGGGTGAGGGTATAGGGGACATTCGGGATAACATTTGAAATGTAAATGAAGAAAATATCTAATAAAATAATTTTAAAAAATTAAAAAATTACTGCATATTGGGATATTCACCTTGCTTAATATTTGTAGGAATTGTTCTAAATTGTGTATCATGTGAAAAACAGTGAGTGGATCTCAATCTTACATTTTGTTCTATATATTAAATATAAACTACAATCTTACATTTTGGTCTATATATTAAATATAAACTACAAACTTTAAAATGGAACATAAAATGAAAATATGTTTTTTTGCACATAAAATTATCAAGAACCTTATTGGAATTGTAGCTGTATGGACTATATTTTTTTTCTAGTCAGCTCAGAAATTCAAAATACATTCACATACAAATAAATTCTACTTTATTTTTTAAATTTTCATCATACTTAAAGGATGGCTGGTTCATATACCTTACAAAATGTGACAAAAATGTATTCTAGGTAATATGTATTGCATTTTAAAGATGGTAATTACAATCATGTAGAAATGATTGGCTGATGCAATACAATGTTCTACGGCTGTTTATTAGGCTATATATTTGTTTGATTTGGTGAATGTCTTTTCTTCTACTTTGCCATTATTTTGGGGGCTCCACATTAGTATTTTGAGTAAAGGAAAATAAACCACCATAGAACATTGTTGGAATTGGTTCAGTGGGGAAGAGGCTATTTCTGGGAGTTAAAAATAGTGGAGTAAGTCTGAATAGGAGCTGGAAAGGGCAGCAGCATGGAGTGATGTCTGCTTCACAAGAGGCATGGAAAGTTCAGAGAACAGATAAAGATATGAAGGTAAAGGACCTAAATGGGTTTTTCAATGGATAGAGAAAATTGAATCAAGAGAGCTGGCATACTGGAAATGAAGTGGCAATGCCAGCTTTGAAACTAGACTGGAACCTGTCTAATATTCTATCACAAAAATGGTCTCTGTAGTTATATCAATCAATACAAAGACTGAGATTTAAAATTTTTTGAGCAGCAGGAAGGTAAATTAATAAGCAAAATAGAGTTCCAAATGGCTTACTCCTTGATTGGCTAACCAAAAGAAATTAGTTATTTGATTCATGCTCATTTGCATAATCTAGATAGGTAATAGTGAATGCTCATTATACAATTTATGCAAAGTTATTTTTTAAATCAAGGTAATTATAAATTTGAATTTTATATTAAGTCTTTATTTGACTTTTCTTTTGGAATGCTTAGAAATTTTGATTAGAGAGTTATTCAGTAATATCAAAATCACTTCACTACTCAATTTTATAACTTGAATTTTGATATGTTGAAATGGGATTTTAAATAACTAAATTGATTTCAGCATGGAACACATAGATCTCTCTATTGTTGGAATTGAAAATCTTGTGAATTCATAGAGGATGGATTACATAAGAATAAACTATTTTCAGGTTTTATTATCTCAGGCTATTTTATTCATTTTCAGGCTCAGGGCACCTGATTAACTTTGTTTTCGGTTTATTAAACACATAAAGGAGTTACAGAGACAAAATTTGGAGCTGAAACTGAAGGAAGGACTATGCAGAGGCTGCCCCATCTGGTGTTCTGATGTCTGCCTCTGCCTCCTGAGTGCTGGGATTAAAGGCATGTGCCACCACGCGCGGCTAGAAAAAAAAAAAAAAAAAAAAAAAAATGTTTCTTATTTTAGGTAATAGAACAGCTAGAGGACTAACTGTCCCATGAATAAAGTGTTTTGTTGGTGGTGATGTTAGCGGTGGTGTTGATTTGTTGTTGTTGGTG
>NC_034595.1:30314445-30339220 GCF_900095145.1 Mus pahari | reverse complement strand
GAGAGAGAGAGAGAGAGAGAGAGAGAGAGAGAGGAGAGAGAGAGAGAGAACTATAGGAAGTTAACTGAAGACAACTCTATATCTGAAACTACATTTCTGTCCTTGTATATGATAACCTATTTCTATTCAGACCTATTGTATGTAACAGAGATAAGCATAGAACCTCTTTTCTAAAGTCTATACTTAATAGTGCAAACATGTGTCAGAAGCAGTTATGTTCAGACTATTCTGCACATAGAGGTTTATGCGGAGTTTTAAAATATGCAGAGACCAGTCATATGCCAGAATTGAGGTATACTTGGTATTGTTGTATTTAGATATCATGCTTGTAAAATGTCCTCTTTAATTTTAGCTTTCCACCAGGAGTGAGAACCACTCATCTAAGATGTGGTTTACAATACAGCATGTGTTGTAAAATACCAGTTTAAAGAGAATATCTATGTAATTCTACTAAGCAATATTACACATTATTGTGTTTTAATTAATTATTTTGTTTTTTATTTATTCATTTTATTTGTTTACATTCAAATATTGTCCCTCTTCCCCATTTCCCCTCCACAAATCCCAGACCCCATCCCACTCACCTTTGCCTCTAAAAGGGTGGTCCCCAACCCACCCAACCATTCCTGCCTCACCACTCTTGCATCCCCCTTCTCTGGAGCATCAAGCCTCCAGAAGACCAAGTGCCTCCCCTCCCACTGATGCCAAATAAGGCAGTCCTCCATTACATATGAAGTGGAAGTCATGTGCTGGCCCATGTATACACTTTGGTGGTTTAGTCCCTAGGAGCTCTAAGGGGTCCAGTTAGTTGATACTGTTGTTCTTCCTATAGGTTTGCAATATCCTTCTACCTTTAGCCCTTCCCCTAAGTCTTCCATTGGGGTCACCAGGCTCAGTCCAATAGTTAGCTATGAGTATCTGCATATGTCTTAGTCAGGTGCTGGCAGAGCATATCAGAAGACAGCCACACCAGCCTCCTATCTGCAAGCAGAGGAACTTTCTTAAGAGAATGGTGAGGAGGTGTGGGGTCAGGGTGGGAGGTGGAGACATCCTAGTGGAGGAGAGGGGAAGGAAGTATGGAATGAGGAAGAGTCAGAGGGTATCCTGGGAGGAGGAGAAAATCTAGACTGTAAAATAAAGATTAAATAAAAATTTTAAAAAATAGAGTATTCTTTAAAAAAGAAGAAATGGTTTGTAAGTACTAAGACACTTTTGTTTCCAAAATTGCCTGTACTAGACAGTTCCATGTTAACTTGACACAAGCCATAGTTATCTGAGATAAGGAAAGCTCAAATTAAGAAAAAGCCTCAATAAGATCAGGATGTAAGGAATCCAGTAGATAATTTACTTAATTAGTGATTGATGGGACAGGGCCAAGGCTATTGTGGGTGGCGCCATCTGTGGGCTTGCAACTCTGAGTTCTGTAAGGTATTAGTATCTTTGCAGAAACCAGCAGTCCTCCATGGACTCTATGTAAGCTACTGCCTCCAGGTTCTTGCCCTTCATGAATCTCTGCTGTCACTGCTTTTGATTATGAACTGTTACATGGGGCTGTGGGTGAAATAAATCCTTTCCTCCCCAAGTTACTATTGGTCAAAGTGCTTCATTACCACAATAGTAACTGTAACTAAGACACTGCCTCATCAAGTTTGAAGAAGTGAAGCGAGGCTTGTATTGCCTTCATTTTCTAAACTAAAATCCCTCTGAACTAGATACCTGTGTCGCTACTCCCTGTTGACAGCATCTAATTAGAAATAGAACATCTGTAAAGAAGTGACATTGGGGTCATTTATATCCTGTAGATGGCAAAACAAAACCAGGTAAATGGTAGAGAAATGTGTGAACATGGAGAAGAGAATCTTCTGAAGTGTCTCTGATATTTGCAGTGTTCTTCGCAGTTGTTCACATACATTCTTGTATGTTAAGTGGCAAGCAAAGAAAAGCAGGGTATATAGGGAGAATAGTGCTGGTTGAAAGTATGTCTCTCTTTACCTCCAAACATCTAAAAATATCTAACAAATACAACTTGTGTCGAACAGCTGACCATCTACTTTAATCTTAGTAGTTGGCTCATTACTTACTTTGTTTACATAATTTAAACAAGCATAGGTCTGAAATCTATATATCTCATCTTCGTTCTAGACCTTTTATTCTGACAAAAAAAGTTAAAGAATAGAACTATCTGGTACAATAAGATAAAGCATTTCTTCATGTTACTCACTAGGTGTTAGATTTAAATTTTAATCTTTAGTATTTACAGTCTTCTGATAATCATTTTTTAAAGACATATTTATGGATTTGCATCCCAAATGTCCCTACTCACAGGCTTCCCCCATCCCCTCTGTCCTTTGCTTCTGAGAAACCCCCCTGCCTTGATTATTGATCCACCCTGGTGCATCAAGTTGCTGAAGGTTTAGGTGCATCCTCTCCCACTAAGGCCAGAAAAGGCAGCCCTGTGTTACGTATGTGCCAGGAACCTAGGACCAGCCTGAATATGCTCTTTGGTTGGTAGCTCATTCTCTGGAAGCTCCCAGGGGTTCAGGTTAACCTGTATTGTTGGTCTCCTTGTGGGGTTGCTATTACCTTCAGGGCCTTCATTTTTTCCTCTAAATCTTCCATAATTGTCTCCATCCTCTATACAATGTTTATCTATGTTTATCTGCATCTGGATCAGTCAACTGTTAAGTATAACCTCTCAGAAGAGAGCTATGACCTGTCTTTAAGCACAATGTAGTATCACTAGTAGTGATAGGGAGTGGTAACAGCCTATGGAATGGATTTCAAGTTGGGGAGGCCATTTTATTAGACTTTGCTCCATCTCTGTTCCTGCATTTCTTTTGGCCAGGACCAGTATTGTGTTGAAAGTGTTGTAGGTGGGTTGATGTTCCCATCTCTGTACTGGGAGTCCTGTTTGGCAACTAGAGGTGGCATTCAAAGACATCCATGTTATGTGTTCACTGATAAGTGGATATTAGACAAAAAAGCACAGAATACTCAAGTTACATCCCATAGACCCAAAGAAGGTTAAGAAAACCAGGCCCAAGGGAGGATGCTTGAATTCCTTTTAGAAGGGGGAACAAAATATTCATGGGAGGAAGCTGGAAGTAGGGACCTAGGTGGGAAAGGAGTTGGAGGGGAACAAGGGGAAAATAACAGGTATCCAGAGAAACAGAAGAGGCCCAGAGGGCCAAGAAAATGGATGGAAATAGGCAGCTGCAGGGGTGTGGTGGTGGGATTCTCTAGGAATTCCTGAAGATCTGGGATGAATGAAGTTCCAAAGAATCAATATGGTTGTCTTACAGACATGTCCAATAGTGAGGATGTGGAACCTGTATTCATCTTTAAAATGATTTCTGACTTGATGGTGATGTGTGTCCCCTGCATGAACAACACAGCAGAGCATGTTCGAACATTCCAGTGGTCATCCTCACATTTTCTCTGTGATGACACTAATTGATGTTGCCTCTTGGCATTGGAAGTGATACCAACTATTTGTTTTCAGAATAGAAGTTGCTACACACACCTGAGTTCCTCTCAGACTTCCCATATGTGTTGGATACTTAGAAGGACTTCTTTGTTCTCTGATGAACAGCTCCAAGAAAAGGACTGATGGACACCAAGATCTGTAACACTTAGAAATTACAAACTTTCTAAACTTTTTTTTCTGTTTTAAATACATTAAGGCAGGGGAAGGGGTACTTAAAATATATGTGTTCTTCTGCCAAATTTCTCCAACTACTTGTTCAGGACCCAAGGGCTTAAGCTATAGAAACTCTAACATAAAGGACCCTTAAGTTTTCTTCTACCTACCAATCTAGGAGCGTAGAAGATTGTAAACTATTCTTAAAGGCACAAAAGTATTCTATGATTCTTAAGTGGTCCAATTCTGTCTTGTCCTTTCATCAAGTTATGAGGTACATTTGTTTAAACATGGATGACTTTGAAATAAAGGCCATATTTCAAGTGATTTCTACTTTTTAGTAGCTTTTTCTTTCATCCAAAAATTGTAATTAAACCATGTTATAGACTTTTATTCACCTTATAGATGTTTTATTAAGATGGGTCACATTATTATTTGCATAGTATAATCAAATTATTCTTTATAAATATCACATGTATATCGAAGCATTTGTCAGATATATATACACAAACCAATATATATATACATATATATATATACATATATATGTATATATATATATATTTGTGTATATATATATATATATATATATATATATATATATATAAATGTTTCTAGGGTCAATGTATGAATAGTTGTTTTATATTTTAATCAATAAATTATTTAAAATGTTAAATAAAGGTCACATTGTAGGAAATGAAATTGAACAAATTTCAAACACGAAAGAAATTCCCTGTGAACTTATTATTTGATAAGCTCTTAAAGAAATTATAAAAGATTGTATATTTGAAATAGGAACAGAAAATTCACATATATACATTTTACTATGATTATAAGCATATTTGCAATAATAATTTAATTAAAATATTAACAAAATGTTATATGTAGAAAATATTTTGAATAATTATTTTATCATTGTATTATTGTTGTAATTTTTGTTAATGATGTATTTTATCATATAAAATTATATAAGAAACACAGTACATGATAATAACCTGCAACCACAAATAGCAAACAATACATAGAACACATTTACCTTTACCTTCAAATTTTATGGAGTTTTGCATCAAAACATTGAGTTGTAACTAAGTCAAATCCTTTTGAAACTTGAATATTAGATATAAATGACAACTTTTAAGTTGTTTTAAAATGTGATCAAAATCCTCTCATATTCTTTTCAATCATGTAGATTTTATAGGTACTGTTTTGAATAAGAATATAATATATATCAAATGAAAATAAATTTCACTGAACTAGTGATATTTATTTTAATATTTTCTAGGATAAAGAAGTTTTATAGTTCTGTTTTTGTAGGTGTCCTGATTATACTCATACTGTAATATTATTCTCATTAGGTTTTGGCACACCTCTGTAGTTAAGATGCTGATTTTGTGTTTGGTGGCAGTGATCAATGTAAAGAAAAACTAATTAGGACCATCTCAGAAATGGATAGATCTCATGTCACATTTCATTCTGCAGTGAACCTTTGGCAAGCACAGTACAACCCATGAGAGATGGAAAGTTATAATGGGAATGCTGGCAGGCCACTCTACAGCTAGAGGAAAGATTTTCTTTGCTGACTCATTAATCTCTGCAGAAGAAAGTCCCCATGTCTTTTTACAAATCAAATCCTTCCTAATAGTGAAGCCTCCCAGGCCTCTTGAGTAGTAAAGAAATAGATGGTGTTGACATTTCCATTGGTTTAAGCAGAGTCTGCCAGCAGAGAGCTGTGGATGAAGTGCTCTGTGAAAGTGGACTAAGGGCTATTTTTAGGCAGTGTGGGCTGCCTTTTATTCATCATACCTAATAGCAGGGAAGAATGCTGTGAGCTCCTCAGCACAGAAATAGAAAGACAGGAATGAATACAGCACACATAAGATCAGCACCTGAGCCCACCTGAGCGCCATAGTTCTTCATCTTACCTTAGAAAGCTGCACACATTTTGATTTCCTCTGGCTTTTTGTTTCCTTTGATTCTGTCTATCATATCTAGACTAACATGGTTCTTTTATTTAGTGTAACAGCAATTCTTTCCTGATCTCCATTACATGACTTGTTTTCAGCACTGAAGTATCAGATACCTTACAAAGAATGGAAATGAGTTAAACGATAGACAATCAGTTCTGATAAAATTGGTATTTTTGTGACTATTTCAAACCTGTGAAAATAACTCAGCAATTTGCTTATCTGTAGTATAGGAAGCCACAATTTACAGTGTATATAATCAATGACATATATTAGATATTTTTAAAAATTTTATGGATATATGTTTTATTTACTTTTCCAGACTGGGGATTTTTTTTTTTTTACTGAATATGTATGAAAGTGAAATTCTACCTAAGACATCAGTATGTTCAAAGAGACTTACACAAAAATCCTTCCTTGACTCAGATTACCACATACAAGTTTGTGTGATCCTTCAGGAAGTATTTGAACTCATTGGTTTTTCTTTCTTAATTGTTGAAATTGAAACAATTGTACATAAATGCAGGAAAGGTACTTGTGTGGTTTGAATATGTTTGGCCCAGGAAGTAGAACTATTAGGAGGTGTGGCCTTTTGGAGTAGGTGTGGACTTGTTGGAAGAAGTGTGTCACTGTGGGAGAGGACAATGGGACCCTCCTCCTAAGAGGCCTTCAAATGAAAATGTAGAACCCTTAGCCACTCCTGCATTATACCTGCCTGGATGTTGCCATGTTCCAGCCTTGATGATAATGAAGTGAATATCTGAACCTGTAAGCCAGCCCCAATTAAATGTTGTCCTTAAGAGAATTGCCTTAGTCATGGTTTCTGTTCACAGAAGTAAAACCCTAGGTAAGACAGTACTTAGAGCCTGCACTCTTTAAACACTCAAAAATGTTACCATATTAATTTCAAATTAATTTTATTTTGCCACAAATTACATAATTAAATTTACTTTCAGTATGACTCTTATGTACATGTTTAAAAATTTATAATCTACAAATGTTTTCTAAATAGCACTACTAGTTCTAACTGTTGATTGCTCTTATTAATTCTCTCTACAATGACATTTGTCTTCTTTTTCCTGACCTGTATTATCCTGTCTACCATAATCAATGCAATAATAAAAATTTTGAATAAGGTAATATATATATAAGAAGCAAAATAGAGAAAAATCATTCTTCTCCATTGATTAATTTTAAGTATAGCATATGCTATCTTAGCATATTGGAAATTTCAATTATTCCTCTGTGTTTTGGTGTTAAATAAACTATGGAAATAGTTTTAAGAAGCTATAAGTACTGGATGAATGATGTGGAATGCTTGTAGTCTGAAAGTACTTTTAGCAAAATTATAAAGCAGTTGACTTATTGCCTCTTCCTATTGTGATTTTTTTCCTATTCCCCACCACTCTTTACTTGGCTTTTCCATACAGAAATATTTCTATTGGAAGACAGATCAAATTTGGTTATGAAGATTATTGAGGTTTGAAGTGGACACCTAATGCATTACATGCTTTTCTATACAAATTTATGAAAGAATAGGAGGTAACTAATATACAATAGTAACCGAAGTATCTCTGGACAAAAAATGCCTCCCTAAAGTGTCTAAACCTTGATATATTTAAAAACTAAAAATAGTGTCTAATGCTTATCAAGTACTTAACAATGGAAGCCTTGTGTGAAATACCTAACTAAATGTTACTTTGTGTTCTTTTAGTGACACTTACTTTTGTGCTGCTATCATTTACATTATATACAGAACTAACATGAGGCTTTAACAAGTTCATTTTATTTCATCTAAGCCCCCCTCTCAGGGGACACTAGCTTGAACATAAATCTTCCCATCCTATAAAGCATTGGTTCTAAATGCCATCAGACACCTGCAGAAGATGAACAAAATTAAAATACAGCCAGAGTTTTACTGAGAATTTTGTTCTATTCTCCTGTCTGTTTTCCTCATAGAAAGCACAGCAAGCACTGTGTGACCCTCCACTGCAGCTCAGTCACCAACAAATGGGTTCTGCTTGCCCTTGTTTGTGCCTCTTGACATCACTCTCACCTCTCCTGTCCTTTATCTTACATTAGACGGTAGCTTACAGAGCTTTAAAGGATATGTTCTTCCATTCTTTTCTGAATGCCTGTACTCCCAGTCTTTTCTTTTGGAAAGTACTGACCTACTTTGTACACTGCTTTATAAAGGAAAGTCTGGGAGTCTCATTTCCCAGGTCTAGTTCCTCTTCCCACTCTAAAGTCTGGTCTGGCTTAGAAACAATGAACATATCAGTTCTTTGTGTTCCAGGATTTCTTTCCTTTGGTCTTTTTACATTTTTCTTTCCTTTCCTGATCAGAAGCATTATTATTTGTAATATTTCAGCCACTCAGCAAATATTAAGTGGATGAATAATTATTTTTGATCACCAAGTATTTGGCCATATTTTGAATTTTGCAGCTAGGGCAAAGAAGATCAATCTTTGTTGGCAACTGTAGCTGTGTTTTGCCAATAGATATATTCATGTCACACCAGGAATTTGGTAATTTTGAGCATGTATATTTCTGACTTCAAGAAACCCAAGTAAAACACCATATCCATGAGAGTACGAGAGAAATGTTATTTTTGCTGTTTAAAGAAAAGGAAAAATCACATAGACATAGAGGGAAATGTTGTTGAGGGATTGAGCTTTGTTCCAAGGAGGATCATAGAAATGAATGGTATAAACAGAAGAGGGAAGCTAGTACACATGAGAGAAGCATCTTAGAAAAAACATAAATATTGAAGTTGTACAATAAAACAGATATCTGTGTGTATGACTTGTCCAATGGAAACAAAAGCTATATAACCCAGTAAAGGAGAAATAGTTGAAAACTTAAAATTTGATATAATGATATAAACACTAGTTGAAGATTCAAATGCATAAAATAAACCAAGAGCCACTAGTAGTTTTCATTCATATAAATAGCCTCACAATCATCAAACAAATGTTGCCTTAATGCATTTACTTTAAATTAATATTCTGCAACATTATTTATAAGTTAGGATCAAAAAATATGACACCAAACTCAAGTTTTGTAAAAATCTTGGGCCATATCCATTACAAAGTTAAATAAAGAACATATATTGTCAGTTTATGATTTAGCTTTTTAAATGGTGATGGCCTTTTAAATAATGTAGTGTCATAGGAATTAGATGATGCTACATGACTCACAAGAATACTGTATATTATCTCTAATAAATCTGTGTAGGTTGAATAACAGCTATTAGGAGTAGTTAGTGATAATCCAATATATTAAGGTCAAAGAGCAACATACAAACTGATAAGTGGTCAAAAATTAGAGTGTGGATGGTTATATACACAGGCACATAGGGAAAATGCTAATTGCTCTCAGATTGTTATTAATAACAGTTTATTGAAGAAATGAATTGGGGTGGGAGATTGTGAGATGACCCAGAGACAATTGGAGTAAAGTAATAGTAGATGGGTATGGTCAAAATACATTATCTAAATGTATTAACTTTCAATGAATTTGTAAAAATATTTTAAAAAATAATCAAGTGATCAATCAAGCATACCAAGACATCTGAGATAAAATGAAAATGATATGTACTTACATATGATAAAACACTACATGCCAGTAACATGAGAAAGGTTCAGTCTCACTATCCATCAGGGAAGTCAACTTAAAACTATGTTATACTACCGCTGCAAATGTAGCCTGGTGATTTAGGTTAGCATATTACAGAAATACAAGCACATTTCTGCTCACTGAAGCATTTTTTTTTCTAGCAACCCTTACCAATTTTCCAAATTTGTAACTCAACCTAAGTTCTTGTTCATATTAGTAATACACTCTCCCTCTGAGCTACAACTGAAATGCACCACAACAGATAAGTTATAGAATACATCTATTTTGTAATTAACCTAGAGGTGTATATCAACTAATTTTCTATTGCTATGACAAAACACCATGACCAAGTAAGCTTATGGAACAAATAGTGTATTAGGATTTCCGACTTCAGGAGATTAGGGTAAATTCTACCAGGGAAAGCAAGAAGACCAAGAGTAGAAATCACAGCTGATGGCCTTTCCTTCAGTCTCTGCTACATACTTTGCCCCTACATTTCCTTTAGACAGGAGTCATTTTGTGTTAAAATTTTGGAGATGAGTGGCCCTGTCCCCCAAGCAGTGGCCTTGTCTAACAGCTGGATATGGACTCTACAGAGTCCATATCCAGCTGTTGTTGGTGGGGAAGGAGAACCTGTAGAGTCCATATCCAGCTGCTGTTGGTGGGGAAGGAGAACCTGTAGAGTCCATATCCAGCTGTTGTTGGGCACTTCAGCTAATCTCATTACTGTTGGGTCCTGGGAGACTCTTGCTTTCCTGGTATCTATAACTTGCTGGTGGCTAACCCTAGTTCTCAATACCCCCATTGCTACACACCTCTGTTCAAATTCCTGCCCCTCTGTCTCTCATCCCTGTCTCCTCCCATATCTGATCCTACCCCCTTTCCTCCCTCGTTGCTTCTTCCCAATCCCTCCTCCACTCTACTTCCCGTGAGTATTTTGTTCCCCCTTCTAAGAAGAACTAAAGCATCCACATTTTGGTCTTTCTTCTTGAGCTTCATGTGGTCTGTGAACTGTATCTTGGGTATTCTGAGCTAATATTGAATTGTCAGTCAATTTTACAGATGCCAAGAAATACTTGATGACAGGGGCCTGATGTAGCTGTCTCCTGAGAGGTTCTGCCAGAGTCTGACAATTACAGAGGCAGTTGCTCACAGCCAACCATTGGACTGAGAACCGGGACCCCAAAAGAGGAGTTAGAAAAAGGACTGAAGGAGCTGAAGGGGTTTGCAACCCCATAGGAAGAACAACAGTATCAACCAACCAGACCACTCCCCCTAGAGCTCCAAAGGATTAAACCACCAACAAAAGTGTACACATGGAGGATCCCATGACTCCAACTATATTTGCATGATGGGATGGCATTGCTTGGTACCAATAGGAGGAGAGACCATTGGTCCTGTGAAGGCTCGATTCCCCATTGTAGGGGAATGCTAGGGTGGTGAGGTGGCAGTGAGTGGATGGGAGGGGGAATACCATCATAGAAGCAGGGGAAGGGGGGAATGCTATAGATTGGTTCCAGAGGAGAAACCAGGAGAAGGGATAATATTTGAAATGGAAATACATACAATATCCAATAAACAAACAAACAATAAAGAAACACCAGCTGATGCCATCTGATAAGTCACTTCTTGATTTCTTGAGCTTTAAGCACAGAGCAGAAAGAGTAAACTAAATGCATCTCAAATGCTGCCCACAGTGACCTACATCATCTAGCAAGGCCATACCGCCTAAAACTTCCAAAAGCAGCATCCAGGACTACTGTGCAAATGGCTGAGCCTATAAGAAAAACCTTTTATTGAAACCAAAAGAGTGTCCAGCAGCAGAAGAAGGGAAAGAGGAAATGTGGTACGTATACACACAATGAATGGCATGTCTTTTCACCTTGAAGAAGAATGAAGTTATGTCATCTGAAATAAAATAGATAGAACTGTATATTTTAGTTATAAATGAATTAAGCCAGCCTTAGAAAGAAATATATTTTCTCTCATCTTGGGATCTTAAATTTTGCATCATGAAGATGTAAAATTTATCAAGAAACACAGAATAAATTATATGAATATTATGACATGAAAGTAGAATCAAGGTCATCTCCAGAAAGAAAGAGATTAGTAGAAGGGGAGTCGAAAAGGAATTAAGGGCTGCAGGAAAGTGAATGTCCTCATAGCACAGGATATAGTATGACAAAATGACTTCTGAACACAGTAAATATACAAAGTGTTTAAAAGAGCAAAAATAACCATACCAGAAAAAGAGAGTTTTTTTATTAATTTTTTCTAAAACCTAACCTATATACTGATTCAAAGTACTATATTTGAGTGTGAAAGCTGATACATTGACATCATACATAGAAATCATTTTTTAGCTACAGATAGGAAAATGATTATAATTTACCAGTTTTTGTCAAAGGCAGGAAACAGCTAGACATATAGGTATAGCATGAAATTGGAGCAATGTGTTCTCACACATTTCTTTTGTATCTGATTCCTTGAGAATTTGTGACATGATGGACAATGAAGGGTATAACCAACTATTTTGCAGTAAAGTCAGGCAAGTTAGAAGCAAAGGCATGGAAAAGAGACCAATAGACAAAGATACATCACGAGACATAGTGGCCAACAGTCTCAACACATTTGATGTCAAGTAGGGATAGCAACGGAAACAGTATTAAATACTTAAATTAAGAAGTCTTTGAGAGCCTTAAGAAGGATATATTATAAATTTAATGATTACAGAAAGACTTTCCAAGAGCCCTTGAAAATCTGTGCATCGATTAGTGTGCACAGAGTTCGTGAAGCCTGTCACATCTAATTCTCCTGTTCTAGTGAAACAAAAATAATCCATACAGAAAGAAGATGAAGTGGGTGGGTGGGTAGGGGAGCAGGGTTTGGGGAGGTTATAGGGGACATTTGGGGTAGCATTTAAAATGTAAATGAAGAAAATATCTAATAAAATAATTAAAAGGAAAAAAAAGAAAAAAAAAGAAAGAAGATGAATATTACCAAAACAGTCGACAGCAGAAAGGCCAAATCACTGTCTGTCTCAATTCATATCAGTAGCTTAAATGCATTCAGTTATAAATTACTTTTTAGCTGTGTTGATATTAAATGCTATTTTATCTCCATATCCTCCTTATCTTTGTATATTCCTTAAGTTATGTATACAGTGGGAGCTGCTACAGATATCCAATAGTGATGATGATGATAGTGATCGCAATGATATATATATATATATATAATATATATATATATTATATATATATATTATATATATGTGTGTGTGTGTGTGTGTGTGTGTGTTCATATACTTATTAAGTACTACAATATTTTAAAACAAAATTTTGCTGAGAGTGAAGTTGATTGAAAACAATGGAAGTTAAGAAAGTCATGCTATACAGTAGAGGACTTCCAGCTCTGTGTTCATTCAGAGATGACACACCTAACCCTCAAGAGGCTGGAGGCCCCAGGAAGTTTAGAGGTCAGGTAGGATGGAGGGTGGGGTGCGGAGGAGGTGTGGCATGTGAAGCAGTCAGAGGGTGGATGGTAGACAGGCAATGGAATATGGAGTGTAAAAAGATAAAGAAATTACAAATAAAATTATTATTTTAAAAAAAGAAAATCATGCTAGATTTTAAAGTGAGAAAGCATCTCTAGTGAAAACACTGCAAGGAAACAAGGTTTTTTGAAATGCTTGTGGGCAGGTATGTATGCTACGTGCTATTAGACTGTTAGGTTGACCAAAAGAAGTAGCTCAACTCTAGTGGCGAAAATTGAAGGGATCTTCAGTTGCTTCGTAGTGCTGGAGTCTGAGTTTTGGTTTGGGTTTGTTTGTTTGTTTGTTTGTTTGTTTTTAAAGTCAACAGGTTAGTTACATCTAATGAGGGAAAGGGGAAAATGTCTTATTTCCACAAGCCCATAGCTTGTCGCTGACCCATGTAGGCTTCTGATGTTGACTGCCTGGGTCTCATGGCGGCATTCATTGCATTGGTGTGTTCCCTGTGTCCTCTTTTCTCATTATTTAAAAAATAATCATATCGCTTATAAATGTATTAATGTGCTGTCATAATTCAGTCACATTGAATTCTGCCACATCCCATTCTAGCCTACTATGAAGTAACAATGTCTTTGGAGATATAGTTCTTCTTAAATCATGTCCCATAATTCTGAGAATTATAACTATTTTCTGGTTAGCTTTTGTCAACTTGACCTAAATTAGAATCATTTGAGAAGAATGAACCTCATTCAAGAAAATGCCCCCACAGTTAAGAAAGTCTGTGGGGCTCTTTGCTTAATTTTTTATGTGGAAGGTCTCAGACCATTGTTGGTGTCCCACTTTCACAGATGATCCTGGGTTGTAAAAGATCACATCCTGAGCAAGCCTTAAGGACCAAACAGCATTCCACCATGGCTTCTGCTTCAGTCCCTGCTCCCTGGCTCTTTCCTTGAGTTTCTGCCTTGACTTCTATCAGTGATGGACTGTTACATAGAATTTTAAGAAAAAAATAATTCATTTTCTCATTAAGCTGTTTTGATCATGGTTTTATCACTGCAGTAGAACTCCCAACTAAGACAAACTTCAATGCATGAATATGCGAGGCCCTTCTTGAAATAGCAGAATTTATTAGTTTGGCTGGAAACAAAGGACCCCCCATAGAGAAGTGGCAGATGACATTACAGTGAAAGTTAGAAAGGACAAAACATGGAATTTGAAAAGATCCCTGACTTGATTTCTATGACAGGCTAACACTAGCACTCTTATTGTCATATCCAGGCCAACACAGCATCTCGTCAATGTCACATCGAACAGAATCATCCTAGATAAAATAGTATTGCATATAAAGAGGAGTGTAACATTTCTGTCTGTGGTTTAGACCTATTCACATTCCAGTCTTAATCCAGCAACCTCAGCATGCAAAAAATTCAGAACACCTTAGGACAGGTTCTGAAATTTTTTCACTCAGTTTAAAATACAACAACGAGAAGAATAAACAAAGAATAAAACAGGCAAAAGAGGAAAGCAAAGATGATATTGATAGTAACTTTGAAAATGAGAAAATGAAACCAGATTGGGACCATATTGGTGAGTAAAGGGTAATTAATATGAAACAGGTAGATAGTTTATGCAGTAGTTGGTAAAAGATATCTGAAATACTGAAGGAAGAGAATGTAATATTTTATTAATGTCATTGGTAATGAACAATTACAATAGATTAAGTTTCTTGTGAGGTCAAACTGTGTACTACTTATAAATATCTCTTTAGCTAATATGGTGTAGTTTGATTTTAATTTAAAAGTTGAATAGAAATGTATTTATCAAGGTGTGAATACATAATGAAAGAATAATAGGACAGCAAGAACAAAACACAACATGAGACCTATCATGGAGTTCCCAGACATAGAAACTAGAAATGCCAGGTTCCTGAAGAGAATGCACATGTGTTTCAAATGAAGATCTAATTCCAAAGTGGACTAACCATTTACTGCCTTCCCCTTCCTATGAGCCTACCAAAGTACTCTGTCCATGTGTCTTTCTTTATCTGCAATGAGTAGTTTGGCTACATAGACAACTTACTAGAGTCTACCACTACTGATCATGGATTTTGGAGAGACAAACTTCATCTGATGACTTTATACTTTTTCCATTTGTTTAATACTACTATGAGTATATGAGATTTCAAATATAATACAGCACATATACTTTAAGAAATAAAAACAAACTGTGTAGTCTATAAAACTGTTATCTAAATAACAAAATCGAACAAATAAAATATGAAAAATATACTCAAAGCATTTCAACTTCATTAGCAAATCATAACTAGAAAAAATACAAACATAATTGCAAGTCAGAAAAACAACCTAATGATAGTCACTGTATGTGAACTTGTCCTTAAAAAGAAGAAGGGGCACATGTATTGGTAAGAACAGATTCGAGAAAGGGTTACAATGTATGAGTTATGAATTCCAGGAAAATTTTCTAGAGATTTTAGAGAAATTAATTAACCTTTTGAAATTCAAAGTATTAAGCTATAGTACTAACAAAAAAAGGTGGTAAAATGGTGGTGGTAAACATGGTGCACATTCTTCTACAGACTGTTGTGTTTTTCTACAATGCGTACTTTATTAAAAGAAACAATCTTTAGTAGATATTATATTTACTAAATGTACATAAACTAAATCTTAATAGAAAAAATGTATATTAAAGTGGTAGCTTCTAAATTAGATTTTCTTTCATGTTAATAGTTTCACCGTAACAGATGATTTTGAACACTGTACTGGAATTCTGCTTCCTTCTTTTACTATCACTATAGTGTACAGACTTCCTACCTTAGAGTTAAAGCATGAATTACAAAGGCAGGTCAAAGACTAATGAAAGGCTCTTTTTATCTAAATGAGTTGTTGATTTTGGTAGCTGTCTTTGTCAGTGTTCAATTGTGGGGAAAAGACACCACCATAGCATATCTTATTAAAAAAAATAAATAAATAACTGGGGGTTCCTTCTAGTTTCAGAGTGTCATGGCAGGAAACATGGCTACATGCAGTCTTGAATGATTATGTAAAAGTCACTAACAACTTTATACCCTGATCCTCAGGCAAAAGGCAAAGAAAAAGAAATTGGTTGTGACATGGACTTTTATATCATCAAAGTCCACTTGCCAGGCCACACGTACTCCAAGAAAGCCACAAATCCTGATGCTTCTAATCATTTTTAAACTTCCACTCCCTGATTGTTAAGCATTGTATTATGAATCAGAGTCAATTTTATTTAAAGGACTAACACATCCAATTGTGGTTTCTTGATTTCTGTCATTCCAGCTATGTATTAGGTGCTTTCCAATCTATAGTGGTCTTTTAACACAGGTGATCCCTGTAGGCTTTCCATGCCACATTTAGAACTCAAGTGCTCCCCAACGATGTCAGTTACTTGTTGGCTGAATGATGTTTCTTCATGACATGAATAAAGGTTCAAGTCCACCCACATTCACCAGATATCTACTGTGCCCTTGTATCCCAGGATGCAGAATGGTGTACTGCTAGGTAGGTGATTCCCTAGCCAGCTTTCGGAACAGTTTGTACAATGTGGAACTATAACATAGTACTGACAGTATTGTAGAATTTAATAGCTTAAGTGGCAAGTTTGGGGATAAATATTCTTCTTTCCAAGTCAAGTGACACATTAGTTTTCTCTAATGTTAGTTTCTCAAACAATGTCCAATTCTTAAGGTACCTGAATATTTATCTCTTACTTTTCAAAAACTGTAAGAATTGACTAAATGACTTTTTGATAGTGGTTGTATAGAGATGGCAAATGAAGATTAGACATGGTGATCACATATAATAATTGAGAACAGCTTTGGAGAATAAATGACTATAAGGTCTATTTCTAAGACATCTCTTTACTATTTTTCTGAATATGAAAGAGACACAAAAATAAAATACAGGCTTTTGTAATTCAAGTCTTTACACATATGATTATGGACAAAATATTAAAAGACAAATTTCAAATGCTTTGACACCTTATAGAAAACACTAAAAGTTTCTGATCAATCATTGATTTTAAGAGGTAATTTTTATATTTAAGATTTTAAAATTAAATTTGCTTAAGGTCATCACACCCATGGGACAAATGTGCTGAATATGGAGCCACTCCTGTGTAGCTTTGAATCACTGTACAATCTTTCTCAGGGTCCATTGTTTGAGAGGACTTTCTTTTCTTAGCACTAATTTCCTTAGGGATTTAGCTTTTTATTTCCTTATTCTAAATGCCCAGCTTTTACTATGCTTTGCCTAAAGGAGAAAGGACATACTTGAGTGCAGTGTCCTCTCTTTTAGTTCTACTTCTGGGACTTCAGCAACTTGAGATACCTAAATAGACATATAACTTTAGAGAATGCATTTTTTAGCAAGAGAGCTGCAAAAGACAGTGGCATGAGCTGACATCTGCTATGTCTGAAACATATTCTTTTCAGGCTACCTCCGACAAGAAAAAATTATTTCTACCACTAGAATCTATTTTTAAAGTATCTGTTGTTAGCCACTTAGGCAATGTCTAGTTGGTGAGTGTCCTAGTTAGGTTTATCACTGCTGTGATGAAACACAATATACTAAGCAACTTGGAGAGAAAATTGGTTATTTTGCTTATACTTCCAAGGTACTATTCATTGAAGGAAGTTCAAGCTAAAGCAGAGCAGGAGCCTGGAAGTAGAGGACGTAATAGAGCACTGCTTACTGGCTCATCCTGCTTTCTTACAGTACCCAGGACCACCAGTCCAGGGATGGCACCACCTACAATGGTGTAGATTTTCCTGATCAATCACTAATTTAAAAAAAAAAAATCCTATAAGCTTGTCTACAGACCAAGCTTATGAAGGCATTTTCTTTTCTTTTCTTTTCTTTTCTTTTCTTTTCTTTTCTTTTCTTTTCTTTTCTTTTCTCTTTTCTTTTCTCTTTTCTTTTCTCTTTACTTTTCTTTTCTGTCTGTCTCTGTCTTTCCTTCCTTTCTTCCTTCCTCTCTCTCTCTCTCTCTTTTTTCTTTCTTTCCTTTTTCTTTTTTCTTCCCCCCATCTTTCTTTTGGTTTTTCAAAACAGATTTTCTCTGTGTAGCCTTGGCTGTCCTGGAATTTATTCTGTAGGTCAAGATGGTCTCAAACTCCGAAATCTTCCTGCCTCTTCTTTCTTTTCAAGAAAACATAGTAAGATTTTTTTTTCAGCAGTGTGTTGATATTTTCAATATTATGTGAATTTGTCTAATTCACTTTATATCTCTTACTAGCTATACCCTTACATGTCCCTCCCCCATTATCCCCTCCACTTGGGTACCACTCCAGCCTGGGGCATTTAGTCCCAGCAGGACTAGGGACTTCCTCTCCCACTGAGGCCCAACCAGGCAGTCCATATAGGGGGACAGAGATTTAATGGCAGTGAACAGAGCCTGAGACAGCCCCTGCTCAACTTATTAGGAAACCCACATGAAGACCAAGCTGCACATTTGCTACAAATAGGTAGGGGATCTCGATCCAGCTCCTACATGGTCCCTAGTTGGTGGCCCAGGCTCTGTGAGCCTTCATGATCCCAGGAGACTTGGCTCTGTGGGTCTTCATGTCTTGTCTGTGGCCCCTCCCACTAGCTCACCTCTACCACACACTCTTTTACAAGACTTCCTGGGTTCCCACTGATGTTTGGCTGTGGGTGTTCACATCTGCCTTCATCCACTGCTAGATGAAGACTCTCAGGTGACAGATATGCAAGGTTCCTGCCTCCCAGCATAGCAGAATATTATTAATTGTGTCAGAGATTGGCTCCCTCACATGGTAGAAGTCTAATGTTGGGGCAGTCATTGGTTGACAGCTTGCTCAGTCTCTGCTACGTCTTCAATCCCTGCACATCTTTTAAGCAAGACAAATTTTGGGTTGAAGGATTGGTGGGTGCATTTATGTCCCCATCCCTCCTCTAGAAATCCTGCCTGGCTACAGGAGGTGATTATTGCAATATCTATATGCCCTGTTTTAAAGATCTCACCTAGGTTCACCCCCGTAGACTACCATATTCTCTCCTTTCCCAGGCTTCCAGCTAGGGGGAGGATGCTTCTTCTGCCAGCCAATTCCCATTCTAGCTCCCAGCCCTTTCCTGCCCTCCTCCCAAAATCTGATAGCCATGCCTGTTCCAGTCCTTACTTCCTCCCCTACACAGTTCCCTCTCTCCATCTATCTTTGAAGACTATTTAGTTTCCCCTTCTGTGTGAGATTCATCCATTCTCCCTTGGGACCTCCTTATTACCTAGTATTTATGGATCTGTAGATTATAACATGGCTTTCCTGTACTATATGGCTAATGTCCTCTTATAAGTGAGTACATACCATACTTGTCTTTCTGACTTTGGGTTATCTCACTCAGGATGAATTCATTGGATTTTCTTAACAGATTTCCTCCGACTTGGGCTTGTAATAATTTGGCACACAACTACCCAGCAGAGTGAGAGTTCTGATACCATTTATATTATTTTCCTGGTTATGACTCCTGAAGCCTATGGCTTTTTCTACTAAATACTTGGCTGTTAGGGCTCTGGCTGTAACATTACAATATTCAAATTTAGCTACAATGTGGATATGAAAAATTTTTAAAGATGGTACAGAGAACTGAAGTTCTCACTATGATTTGATCAAGTATTTTCAATGTCTGCTATCAGAACTAAGGCTTCATTAATACAGTGACATTAATTATGGAAAAAATGTTTCCATTTATATTCTTCATAAGCTTCTTGTCTTTCTGTTAATCTTCTTCTTTTCAGTCAGATTTCAATAACCCTTCACTTTGCCACACTCATGCTTTGAGAACTGATAATATCTATGCCTATTTGAAAAGAAATAATTATAATTAGATTTATTATTTAAATTGAATTTAACTTCTTCACAATGGTTATAGTCTGACATTTGCTTGAGCTTACTATCATATAATTACACAATTACCACACTCTTATTTCCAGATAATGGCCATAATTTGGCTTTTCAGGTTTAAGCAATAATAGAATAGGATATATATATATATATATATCCATCACAGAGTGGAGAAATTTAATAAGAGCTATAATGACTAGATATCTGCAAAGAGAAAAAAATATTTGCTGGATATGTCAATAATATCAAAATCTCAGCTCTGCAGAGACTGCTTACATAAGGCATGCACTAGCTAAAGCCAGAAAAAAAAATCCCATCATAAACCATAGAAATGTTCACAAAGTCCCATCCTTTTATGAGGGATTATTGGCAAATAATATGCCAAACAAGTACTGAAGAGTCATTTTACTTTGGGGACATGGTGGTCCTTGAAATGGTACTGGTGCTCCTTGAGATACTAACTATGTTCCCATTAATTGACCTACTTGCTCATATAAGCAACATAAAGAAAAGTTGAGTTTAATAAAAACAACAACAAAAGAAAACAAAACAAACAAAAACAACAACAACAACAACAACAAAAAAAAAAAAAACAGAAACATGAAGTTGGGAAAGAAATGACCAGAAAATAATTGTGAAACTTCAAATGGGGAAATGGAAATCAGTGTGATCAAATATTCATGCAAGAAATTCTCAAATAATGATAAAAGACTTTAAAAACATTCAACATATTAAAAGTAAAACAAAGACAAAGCCAACAAAGACTTTGTGAGCACAAATACCACAAGTAGAGAGAAACTGAGGGCAAGTTGGTTCCATTAAATGTTTAATACATTAAACATTCCTGGCCATACTACATATTTCCTCATTGCATCTTGTTTGCAATTAACATTATGTAGTTATTCCAAGCAGAATATGCAACTCAGTCCAGTGTCTTCTCTGAAACCCCAACACTTTGAACTATCATCTCCTTATTAATTACTGTTTGCCATTTTACTTTAGGCTTCCAAAATTTATTGAGGAAATGATTATTGTTCTACTGTATATTGTATACCAAACCAACGCTAAAGAATTTGTCAGCAATCAGCATGTCAGATTACTCATATCACTACTACTTTCCACTTACATGAATAAGCAAAGATAATTTATAATGAGGTCTCTATAAATTTGGCACTCTTAATCACAGGACCTGACTTGAGTTGAATCATCTCCTGTGAACAAAATTCTAATATCTAGTGGCTATTTATAATCAAGGATAGATAGAATATATGGAAGAATATAAATAACACTAAAGGTCTTTTTTAAACACAGGTAATTTTTTGAAAAGT
Source organism: Mus pahari (assembly GCF_900095145.1). Taxonomy (NCBI): domain Eukaryota; kingdom Metazoa; phylum Chordata; class Mammalia; order Rodentia; family Muridae; genus Mus; species Mus pahari. The sequence continues at coordinate 30,318,282 of NC_034595.1, read as the reverse complement.
TATTATATAACATGATGTATTCTATACTCCTAAATAGTCAATAAAATACTGATAATTGTTTACCATACACACACACACACACACACACACACACACACACATTTATTTCTGGTAATAAATTTTGACTCCCTCTGCTATCTTCATGTCTTCTTTATAATTTCCCTGTTCTCTCCCAAGCAGTGGTAATTAAGTGGAGGAGCTGCTCATGGGAATAGTGAAAGAATGGGCCAGGGTATGGCAGTTGCTTAGCAAGTGCTGTATAAGATAAATAAGTCAGAATCATCCATTTTTGTCTCTTCATAAATAAGCATTTTGAAGAGTTTCTTAACTGATAATTTTATATCGATTTAGTGAAAAATATTAAATTGCTGCTATGAACAAATATGTAATGTAATTGATTACTTTTAAACTATAGAAATTTGAAGATTTAATTTGTTTGGTATTTTTTTCTGTATCAGGCTATCATATCGAAATCAGTTTCTTCTCTCAAGAGTTTGGTTGAAAATATATTGACATCATGTTCAGTTACAGCTTAGTTCAGCTTATATTTCTGGTACAATAATTATCATCACAGACGTTGTATTCTGAGAAAATTAATAAGTTGGAAGACCTTGAAAATTTAATTGAACAGTAAGCCTCAATTTGTTCACCAATAAAGTGGAACTGAAATACAGCTTAATATCACCAGTGGTTAAGACTAATATAAATAATACTGAGACCAACTACGTGAGTTCTAATGACTATTAATGTAAAGGGGAGAAATGATGCAGCTCTTATTGATGTTTTGCTGTTGTATTATACTGACAAGTAAAAAAAGATCATATCTGCAGATATGCCAAGAAATCATTTACACTGAAAGCTACCAATAACTATGATCACTGTGAAATATCAAATCTCTAATGCCAAAGGTAGTAAAATGCCAATAATGTAGGTTCCATTGGTTTCAGTAAAGTAATTAAATAGCTGTGGAAGTATGACTGGTTTAACTAAGCCTGTCAACATTGTTGATTGAAACAGATCTTGAATCCTCCCACTGTGCTGCTATACCCAATGCATGCACATTTGTAAACATGTTTTACACACACACACACACACACACACACACACACACACACACACTTGGAAGAAACAGTGAGGCTTATTATTTATTTGTTTATTATTTGTGTTTTACACTGAAGATTGAATGCAGTGCTACAAGTGTACCATACAAGCAAAATCTAGACAAGCAAAATGCCAGGGAGCATGATGAAGGATATTGAAATAAGCCAAAGTTAATATCGAAATAAATAAATAATAAATCCAGGTGTTTTTTTTTTTTTTTAAGCTGCTTCCATTTCGCATTGCTGTTTTGAAGAAGTGTAAGTCCTTCTTATTTTTTTCTTCTCTTAAGAAATATTTATTTTATGTGTATGGGCGTTTTGCTTGCTTGTATGTGTGTATGGCACATGTATAGGTAATGCCCACAAAGTCAGAAAAGAGCATTGGATCCTCTGCAACTGGAACCACCATGTGACTGTTGAGAATCAAACCCTGGTCCTTTGCAAAAGTGACCAGTTTTATAACTAATGTGCAATCTCTCCAGACCCAATTTCAGTTATTTTAATAGCTGAATACGATATTGTCTTGAGACTATTTTCAGACATTAAGTATTGCAGATAATTAATAGTTGAGCAATTATAAAAAGATCATCTTCCTTAGACAGGAAAAATAGAAATTTACATCTCACAAGGTGCATTGATCATGTTACTATTCATCAGAACACAACATGTTTAGGTCTATCTGTCAATTCATTTTATTATTAGTGAGTTTGTGTTAGGTGTTTATGTGCTGGGGAGTTATATTTTCCTGGTCCCAGAACTAATTAATGAGGCAAATAAAATCCTTTGACACATGCTCATTTATTCCCACATGAGAGTTATTATTATACACTCTTAAAATTTTTATCCTTATACATGCAGTACTTTTAACTGTACTTCCTAGCAGAATGCTTGCAAGCATTTTTCTTGTATCCCATTTAAAAGTCAGATACATCCTCTGGATACATCATAGCCCTTTAAAAGATTCCTCACTGTTGTGCTCAGCTCAGTGTTTCATGGAAGGCCAAGTCTGTGAATGCAGTTAAAATAATAAGTTTAGCGTTTCTACTTGTGTGGCCATGAGCGAATGGCTTATATTTCCTCTTCCAGGAAATGGAGATAATAACCTCTGCCTCATAGGATTACCTAGGGGATTGATTGCAAGAGTGGAGGAAGGCTTCTAGTTCTGTGCCAAGCAATCCAATGATCAGCAGCTCTCGTCATTACAAAGCTCGGTATCTGACAAAGTAGCTCATTTCACTGCTCAACAGTGCTGACACTTGGAAGGCAGTGCTGATCTTGCTCATTGTATCGCACTTGTCCTGGTCTGATTGCCCGTTTTACTCGGTTAGCTTTTATTTTATGATTATCCACATGATCATCATTCAGTTCACAACAAATACAGCAGCTGCTTTTATCCGTACTATTGTCTTCAGGCTAAACATGCTCTCTGCCTTCATCTTTTTTCATAAAGTGTATTTACAGCTTCCTTGCTTTCCTATTTGTCCTATAGCCTGTGAAGGTCACCTTCAAAATACTGAGGCTGGAACTTTCTGCTGAATTCTCGCTGTGTTCTGAAGTAAAATGGAATGTTAATGTTCCACCAAGTAAGGAACATGCTGCAGGAATTAGTCAAGAATATATACGATTTATTAATTTTGTTATTACCTAATTGATAATCTGGGTCTCTTTTGAAGCTACCCCCAACTAAAAGTTCCAAGTTCTTTTTTTCTTTTTATACATTTCTTCCATGTTGGTACTGTTATATATGCATCCAGAATCACAAAGAGATTTGCATGTGACATTTTGAAGTAGTGATAGTTAATGCAAGATGGCATGCTGAATGCCTAATAGAAGGTGGCACTTAGAAAACTGCTTTGGACTAATTTTATCAGTTTTCATATAAAACAGCCTTCTAAAGAAGGTACTTGTATTGGCATAGATGATTATGTAAAGTACATATTAGTTCCTTCTAACAAGGATGAAGTAATAAGTTTTAGAAGTTTACATAGGAATGTTGTAAGAGTCATTCAGCATTGAGTTATAGACTTTCATTCAGTCTTACCTAACATGGTAGGTCATTTTCTCTGTGGCTTTCTCCAATGGAAATATTACCGTACAACAATAAAATGGCTCTCTCTCTCTCTCTCTCTCTCTCTCTCTCTATATATATATATATATATATATATATATATATATTCCAGTTGACAAAGTGTCAGAGCTCAGAGTGTATATATTAACTAATTCTTGAGAGTGTATTTGGGTTATTTTAAAGTCATTCAGAAGATTTCCATGAGCAAAGAGGCATTAAGACCCTGAGATACCATCTTAGTCCAGTAAGAATGGCTAAGATTAAAAATTCAGGTGACAGCAGATACTGGCGAGGATGTGGAGAAAGAGGAACACTCCTCCATTGCTGGTGAAATTGCAAGCTTGTACAACCACTCTGGAAATCAGTCTGGTGGTTCTTCAGAAAATTGGACATAATACTACCGGGGGATCTAGCAATACCACTTCTGGGCATGTACCCCGAAGATCTTCCAACTGGTAATAAGGACACATGCTCAAATATGTTCATAGCAGCCTTATTTATAATAGCCAGAAGCTGGAAAGAACTCAGATGTCCCTCAATAGAGGAATGGATACAGAAAATGTGGTACATTTAAAAAATGGAGTACTACTCAGCTATTAAAAACAGTGAATTTATGAAATTCTTGGGCAAATTGATTTATCTGGAGGATATCATCCTTAGTGAGGTAAC
>NC_034595.1:30225401-30314052 GCF_900095145.1 Mus pahari | reverse complement strand
CTGCAACCCTATAGGTGGAACAACAATATGAACTAACCAGTACTCCCTGAGCTCGTGTTTCTAGCTGCATATGTAGCAGAAGATGGCCTAGTTGGCCATCACTGGGCAGAGAGGCCCCTTGGTCTTGCAAACTTTATATGACCCAGCACAAGGGAATGCCTGAGCCAAGAAGTGGGAGTGGGTTGTAGGGGAGGAGTGGTGGGGGGAGNGTATAGGGAACTTTCAGGATAACATTTGAAATGTAAATAATGAAAATATCTAATAAAAAATGGGAAAAAAATAAAATTGCTTCTAACATTGCAAAAAAAAAAAAAAGAAAAGAAAAGAAAAGAAAAGAAAAGAAAAGAAAAGAAAAGAAAAGAAAAGAAAGGAAAAGAAAAGAAAAGAAAAGAAAAAAAAGAAAAAGCAAATACTCACTCCCTTAGGAAACAGCAATTGCCATGAGCCTGTTCCCTTACAGAGGAAATAGGATTCATCTCCTGTAGGGAATTATGTCACAAAAGAACGTTGTAGGAGTTCCAGCCTCCAGTGCTTGCATGAAACCTCATTTCGAGATAATTTCTTTTTATATAAAATGGAAGCAGCCCAAAATGGGATTTTGGACCTAGTGTTGGCCTTAGACTACAAACTTTTGTTCATATAACCAAAAGGATATGGAGGTATGTCTGCAAGAAAAAGGACCACCAGGGCAAGCTACCTCCTTCAGAAAGATGCTGCTATAGGCCAGCAATGCTAAGATCATCAGTCCCAGAGCCTGTGTCTTAAAGACAGTGTGGAACTACCATTACATTATTTTAAGCCTGAGAGAGTAAACATGGGTTATTTTAAGTCAGCAAGTCAGGTTAATTTCTTGCATAACTAAATCACTAATTTTTCCACATATCCTTTGTGTAACTTGACTTGAACTCACCATATCTGGATCCAATGTTCACTATGTAGCTGTTCTTAAAGGGTCTAATCTATTACTGGGTAGGCAATTTACTCTGTTTTCATACCTTAATAACAGTGTCATATTTATGTACTTTTTTCAGTACACAAAACTTATGAACATCTAAAATATGTTACAATTCTTAGCAAGTCTTTGTTTGCTACATGGGAGTTTAAGTGCTAGAGAAAGTAGATGTAAACACTAAAATAAATCTATAGTATATTTATCAGTATACAAATATAGAATTGTATTAAGTGATGTGATTAGGTATAAAATATCTCACAACATAAGCATATCCAAGCAATAATTCTTGTTTGGAGAAAAATGATATGCAGGTGTGAAGACCAGAATAGGCTAATGATAAAGAACAAGGTCAAGTCAATGGTCAATGGATGATAGGACCAAAGGAAGATCAAACTATTCAATTCACAAGTATGTATGTGGACAAGGCTTTTGAAGCCCACTACCATCTTACATACTACTGCCAGTTGATTTATTTTATGGTAAATAGAGTCATCTTTGTTTAGAACTGTGGCCTCTGTTGTCTGTGCTTGAATGACTTGTTTTGTACCAATAGGCATGTGGGCACCAATAATTAGATTATTGGGTTATAGGAAAAGAATAAGAGAGTGTGGAAGCTGGAGAGGTGACTTAGCAGGTAAGAACACTTACTACACTTCCAGAGGACAATAGTTCAGTTCTTAATACCCACATCAGATGGCTATCAACTACTTTAACATCAACTCCAAGGGATGAAATACCTTCTTCAGGCCTCTTCGGGTACATGCATCATGTGACATTCACACACAGACACAGATAAAAATAAAAATGTATACTAAAAATAAAGAAAAAAATGTAGGTGGAAAACATGTTTGGTTGGGCATGGAGTTAGCAATAGAAATTGGATGAAGTAGTGAAATTTCAATATGATCAAAATACATCATAAACTTGTATGGAGGTATCCAATTATTTTATATATTAAGAATAAAAACCACAAACTCTAAGTATTCATATATTTCATGATTTAATTCTTATTATCATCTACTAGTTCAAAGTAGTATTTTTAAAAATGATGATGTGTCTATTTTACTATGTAATCTTAAAATTGTGAGGTTTTGTTGTTCAAACGGTAGAAAGAAGAATCACACCTTGTTTTATATTGAACATGGGTATAAACTGGTATAATTATAAATACTAATACTGAAAATTATATTTTATAAAGAGTCAGAAAACTAATACATTCAAGTCTAAATCACCCACTGCTTTTGTGTCAGCTTCCCAATGCCTTCTTTGAATCTTCCAACACACAATTATTCCGCAAATTTATAACATCTTTTGTATTATTATTGTTAAACACACAGACATGCACAAATATATAAAAAGAGCACCATATGTTCCTCCAGTGAGTATATATTATTTCATGGATGATCAATTTTTTTATAGTGTGTGGGACTCAGATTTTCCCATTCTGGGTTAGCAAATCCATCAATACTATTATTCAGGTCTTGTTTAGGCAATTGTAAAATTGGCATATCACATGTGTAGCTTTTTCTCTATACATTGAGACACAATCTTAAGCCAGTATTGCTGATCCCCTGGCTCTTACAATCTTTCTGCCCTCTCTTCCATGATGTTCCCTGATTCCCAGGCTCAGGGTCTATGTTATCTATCTATTGGTGATAGACACCACATGACTTGTTCATTGCTATATTATGACCTGCTATGTGTCTATATAATTATTTACATTTTCTCTAAAAAGAAGCTTCTTTGATGTGGAGTAAGAGTTGTAAGGATATAAAGATGAAATTAAGGGGGCTGGAGGAATGGCTCAGAGGCTAAGAGCACTGGCTACTCTGACTGAGCTCAATTCCCAGCTATCACATGGTAGCTCACAACCATCTGTAATAGGATCCAATGCTCTCTTCTGGTGTGTCTGAAAAGAATGACAGTGCAGTCATCCAAACAAAATAAATCTTTTTAAAAAGAATGAAATTAAAATGCAGTTAGTAATCATGCTGCTCTAGTAATATAAAGCAAGCACTAATAGTTTAATGGCAGTTATTTGGATCATAGGATATATCTCATATATGTAATATATCTCAATATAGATAAAGATTCTATCCATCTATCTGTCTGTCTATCTATCTATCTATCTATCTATCTATTTATCTATCTATCTATCTAATCACACATAGAGAGACATAGATATATTGCAAGCAGCCAGCCCTGACAGTTCTTCTGTCTTGCTCTTGTCTCTTCTTGAGGCACAGGAGGGGGAAGAACATTGGCAGGAGTGGGGGTAAGACTTAGCCTTATGAGTTATTTAGAGTAGCTGAATAACAATAAAATGCTTCCCTGTCTTAAGTCTAAGTCACTATGCTTCAGTAGCTGACTTGCCTTCTGAGTTCCTCTGAGGAGAGAAACTGTTTAGAACCTCATCATAAAGTAGCATGGGATTAAGTCATGTAGCCTTTGTTCTGTCTCTGTAGTAACTGTTGTGTCTCTAACTCCTAGTCTGCTAGTTGAAGTCAGAGGAAGAATAGCAATACTTAAAAATGATTTTAGCCTTTATTTCTAAGTTCTAATCGGTTTCCCATGAAAGCTTTAAAAGAGAAAATGAGAAAGAGCTTGTAAAAAATAGGGGTAAGGATTGTAAGAAAAGGGGGGAATAAGGAAAAAAGGGATAAAGAATACCCTCCTCTCCTTGTCCTAAGCACTTATACATCTTTCAGAATGCATGATCACATGGTAAAAAGTTCATCACATGTTTACACATAAATTCAAATCATAAATCAAATAAATTTACAACGGAGAATGTTTACATGCATATCCATTAGGAATAATTCTCTGGCTAAATATTCATCATCTGTCACAGCACTACAGGTTAATGGAAAGTTAAACATCATAACTTCTGTGACTAAGTAATTAGTAAAGTTTTGTTTAAATAAACCCAGGCAAGTCTGTCTCTGTCCTAGCATTTATAGTAAAACATTAGTTCTCTTTTCCTTTTTATGACCTTTGGCTAATGTTTTTACAACCTCTTGGAATATGCTCTGTGTAGTAGATGCCTATTTGTCTCAAAGGCAATTAACTCATGACACTTGAAAACTGACAGAGTTCTCCATGCAGTTTTGATTATCAGAGAGAACTTAATCACATTATTTTAAAAGAGCTCAATAATTACTACTATAATTTTAGGAATAATTATAGTATCATCATTAAGAATTAAGAAGTCATCTATTTGCCTATATAGCATCACTTCAAGACAGTTCATCTTGGTTGTTCTGCAAAAATATGCTCAAAAAGGTGGATGAGTCCCTAGTGATGAGGATATATATATATATAATATATATAATATTATATATTATATTATATATAATATATATTATAATATATATTATATATATATATATAATTATATATATTATATAATTAAGAAGTCATCTATTTGCATATATATATATATATATATATATCTCATATAAATAGCAGGAATTTTTCCAAAATGGATTTCTCCTGGGCCTTTTGAACTCAAGAAAATCTGTCATAGACATTAATCCAAGGCAGACTGATCTCAGGAAGATGACCTGATACTTTTTATCTTGTCCTATGTTGGCTCCTGATAAAATGTGATTCGACTTTAACAAGAAATATTTAATGTTTCTCTTTTACACATATCACACACACACATATGCACACACATGAATGCGCACACACATACAGGACACTGATTTATTTTATTTTCCAGTTTCAATATATACTCATTCTCCTCTATTTAAAGTCACCTACAAAGAAAAATCATTCAATTTAAGTATTTTTGGTGATAGTTTTCCTGGTACACCATGATAATTATAAACCAACTTTAAACATTCCACTTTAGAAAGAAGCCACATCCCCACAATTTTACACAGAATTACACTGAATTTGCTTCCAGTAGAGAATATTTTTTAAGTATTGAAATTTTAATAGCCACAATTATGCTTTGTGTGTCTTACTCTATAGGTCCTCAAGCACCTTAGCATTTAATATGTACATAATTCAGCATATTAAAATAAGAAATATTTACTGCTTATTTTCAAATTTTCCTATGGATTTTGAAGAGGTAAATCATCTTCAATTGAAATTTTACATGACTAATAATATTCACATCATTTAACCTGGAAATTAGTTATAGGCAACAGGATTTTTTTATACACTGTAGACAAAGAGCTCATTATCTTAATGTGTAACACACTATTCCTTGGACTCCATGTGACACAAAACATGTGTATACCTTCCATCCTCAAGGGTGCTTTGAAAATGGCTTTACATTAAGTGTATGACATTAACATATAGATGAACAAGTCCTCAATTTTGGACTTTTCTTACTTTCTTTATTACTGTGTGTGTAATGTACATTTAAAATTTCTAGATAGAGCAAAAAAAAGTATCATACGGGGCTTTGATATGAATCAACAGATTTTTTTTTTCTGCCTGTGTAATACACACTGGCCTAAGCCTCATCCTTGCCACTGGCTATGAAAGATGGAATTTTAAGTGTTTCTCTTTTTTAATCCAATAAGGCATGTTCTGAGGGAGAAACTGTGCCTCTTCCTTTTAAATGTAATAAAATTCCAAGGAGAGTAAAGCACGGTGATAATAGTAGCCATTATAATACTCAGAAAATCCAACAATAAAATTCTGAATCTTTCCATATTCTTCTCAGTATTTCAAGCAGAAGCTGAGATCAGAACACTGGGAAAATAGCATTTGAATCAGTTTAGCATTTGAAAACATGCATTATTAATAGGTATTATAAAAATGTCATATGATATGGGCTGTATTACCATTGCTTTAAAGGTTAGCTACATTACATATGTTTTTAGAATACTAAGAACTCTAAAATTTAGTCACAGGTACATATGTGTTTATTTTATCTTGTAAACCCATATATTCTGTAATTCCAAATGCATATGCATATATATATATATATATATACATATATATATATATATATATATATAGAGAGAGAGAGAGAGAGAGTCATAGTTTGCGTGGTAGAAATTGATATATTTATAAGTTCATATATATGTATGCGTACGTTGTATGTGTGTGTATATGTAAATATGTATAATCATATAATTCCATATATGTGGAGAAAGAGAGAAAAGATGGACAGGGAAAGAACAAGAGAAAAAAAGGGGGGAGAGAGAGAGACTCTGTCATTGATAATAGGCAATCATCAGTTCTGTCTAGTCAGTAAGAGAAGAGAGTAAATGTAGTGATTTTGTAAATTGCCTTTACAGTCCAGGAATGAGGAAAATATAGGAAAGTATCATGGGTTCTTTGGCTGAAAGTGGTTGTTTGCTGGATCCTATCGTGTTTCTTTTGACCCCTTCAGCAATGTCTTCACTTTCATGTCTTATTTCATTTTACCCTAACACTCCATAAAGACACGTTATTCTCTTTAGGTTGTGGATGGTAAAACCAAGGGTTGAATAACCATATAATGGCATACTACTGCCCCTTTCACCCATAGAGTGCATGATTTCCACAGCACTTTCAGGAGTTGTTAGTGGCAATTGGTATTGAGCACTTTCTCCATCAAAATAAAATCACTTGGAATCATTTACTTTGAAAGTAGTAGTTTTGAAAGTAGAGGACATAGAATCAATTCCTACTATCCACATGGTAGTTGACCACTATCTATAACTTCTATTTGAAGAGCTCCAAAGACCTAACATTGGTATCTTGGTACCAGGTATGCAAGTGGTGCACAGATATACATAAATTGTAAAACATAAAATAAAATAATTTTAAAAATAAAAGTATTTTATTGATAAATATCACTTCTCTGATAGATAAGAATCCCTAAGGCTCTTGTATCTACAGTTCTTTATTTTTAACTTATGCATGCACAAGGTTTTCAGGCTTTGTGTCCACACAGTTCTAAAGAGGGTGTTGAATCACCTGAAACTGGAGTCACATAGCTCTAATCAATATTTTTATACACACCAGAAGTAGTTAATTTGTTTAACAAAATTCCAAGGAATGATAGAACCCAGGATCATAGACAGCAGCAGCATTCTCAATAGCTTTGAGTTTGGATGTGATTTTGTATAACAACAAAACCATCCCCCAATTATTCTCATAGGATTTCTAGATGACTAATGTGCATGTTATACTGGAGAATGCCATACATTAACTGATGTCATTCAAGAGTTGCACCTGTTTAGTGTCTCTTAAACTTGTTGAATAATAAGAGTTGCATGTTTCTTTTGTTGAGGGGATTCTGTACAGCTCTCTGTATATATCTCTAGGCATCTTTAAGGGAATGTGGGAATCTACACGTTTAGAGTGCATGTAGTTATCAGCATTGAGTGAGTTAGAAGGCATCATTTCCATTATCCTCATGAGTTTCTTTTGACATCTGGAGCAGGATAGCAATATTTGGGTGGTTATCTCATGTGCACTTGTTGGCCAGTAATTATCAATGAATAAGTCTTTAAATAAAAGGGTCCCTTGTTTGGGGCAAGTTAAATATAAAGGACATGTTCCTTATAGGCTTCATATTTTCTCCATGAGTAAGATAGAACATGTTTTATTTCATGTTCTAAGTTTCTCTAAGTTATCCTGGGAGCACATCTCAGCTACTGCCTGAAGTATTCAAATTAAACCTTGTAGCAGGCCACTGCAAAAAAATACCCTGTCAATTCCCAGAACACTAAAGATTAGTTGAAATATAAGACAATATAATACCAACTGTAGTTCTTCAAAATTAACTGCTTTTTCACAACTCTCTTTACATTATATTTTATTTACCACTATCTTCAATCAAACTTCTATAGAAAAGTTAAAAATTAGAAGTTACATTTGAAGACTTGGATGAAACACAGACTTTGTAGAGACAAAAGGGAAAGACAATGTCTTAGCATTTTCATGATGTAAACAGACACCATGACCAAGGCAACTCTTATAAGGACAACATTTAATTGGGACTGGTTTACAGGTTCAGAGTTTCAGTCCATTATCATCAAGGTGGGATCATGGTAGTATCCAGTCCAGCATGGCGTTTGAGGATCCGAGAGTTTTATATCTTTATTTCCTGTAGGTCACTAGGAGAAGACTGGCTCCCATGTAGTTAGAAAGAAAGCTTCATTGCCTACCCCACAGTGATATGATACACTTCCTCCAACAAGACCACACCTACTACAACAATGCTACACCTACTTACAAGACCATACCTCCTACTTATGCCACTCCCTGGGCAAAGCATTTTCTTTTTTTTTTTAAGTATTATTATAATTTTTTATTTATTATTTTCTTTATTTATATTTCAAATGCTATCCCAAAAGTTCCCCATACCCTCCCCCTGCCCCTGCTCCCCTACCTGCCCACTCCCACTTCTTGGTCCTGGCCTTCCCCTGTACTGGGTCATATAAAAGTTTGCAAGACCAAGGGGCCTCTCTTCCCAATGATGGCCGATTAGGCCATATTCTGCTACATATGCAGCTAGAGACACGAGCTCAAATCACCACAGATGTGTAAATTATCTGGATGCCCATTGCATTTACTCATAGGATATTCCTGAATTCATATGCTCCCACTTATGTGAAGAAAGTAGGAGATGCTTAGTATTAAGTCCTGCACCATACAAGTAGAAAGTAGCAAGGAACAGAAGCAGTTGCTGATGTGATTGGAAAACTATTTTTCCTCTTTATAAGCTTTCTAAGAAAATAAATTAAAATCAAAACTAGAAATCACATAAACCATACTCATTCTAATGTCAAAATTATCCCTGTGAAAGTAGTATCAGTAGAATAGGAAAAATAAAAAAGTCACAGCCGTAAGCAATTAGTTTTTATAATGATACATTTAGCTTTGTTGTAAAAACAAACTAGAAAGGTGCAGATTATAGTCACCATTTTTACTGGCATACAATTATTCACAAAATGTTTATGTGTTTATATGATCATCACACGAATCTCGGAACATCATGTCCCTACCTGCTATGTTTCAAATATGAAATGTAACCTATGGGCTCATGAGTTGAATATGTGGTACCCAACTTGTGATACTAGTTTGAAGCAAAACTGTCATCTAAGAAAATGACACCTCATTTTTGTAAATATGATAGGAGCATGTACCTGAAAGTTACGTTTGTTGCCTAGTCTCTTCTTAGTTACACCTTGACATAATGCCTCACTGTAGTTCCAGGAAAAAAAAATGCCAGGAACCCTGGACTAGTACTTCCGAAAACATTTTCTAAACTCCACCAAATTCCTTTAGCTCTTACCAAGTAGTTATGGTTCTACTAAGTATTTTATCATATCACTAGAAAGTATGACTAATACACTTATGTTTTGTAGATATGTTGTAAGAAATACAGAAACCCAAGGAATATGCTTCCATAAAGCCCTACAGAAACAGGAATTCTTTGAACTGTGTTAAGCACAGAATGACAACAACATTTGGCTTTAGTTTGCATTGTCAATCTTAATGAATTTACAAATATCTAGATCTGTAAGGCATACCTTAGAGTGAATCTATTAGGATAACTCTAAAGTGGATTATCTAAGTGGGTAATATCCATTCCAAATGTGGGCAATAGCCTCTCATAGAGCCTAGAGAATATAAAAGGGGAAAAGAAGATGACCAGCAAGTGCAAAATATTCTCTTTGCTTCCTGGTTGCCATAAATGAGGTAATCTGCATACTCTGTGCTCTCCACATGTTCAACACTGAAATCATGCTATAAAGTAAATCCCTTTCATTTTTACACTGTTTCTGTGAGTCATTTTATTACAATTATAAAATAAATAAGATTGAATATTAGTACCAATGATGTTGACTTATGATTGTATCTAATTCTTACCATATGGCTTTAAGTCTCTGGAACTTATTTTTGGGAAACATTAGGAAATGTTTGGTGATGTGAGTTAGAAACAACCTACTGTGGTCTAAACAGAATTTAGTTAGTGATTATTGTGAGGATTCAGATTACATTGTTAACAATGATCATGAACATGAGATTTCAGATGGGAATGAGTAAACACCAGCAAATAGAACCAAGGCTTGTGATAGTTAATGTTAGTTGTCAGCTTAACAGAATCTAGAATAAGCAGAAAGATGGCATTCTCTTTTTGTATGTAGGAATTTGTCTTGTTTACCTAACTAATATGGGAAGACTTATTTTAATTTTAAACAAGATTTAGGGTATACATACGGAGTATGTGAGCATTCACTCATTTATCCTTTTTCATGATTGTGTGTGCAATCTGATCAGCCGCTTCAAGCTTCTCTTTCTTTACTTTATATTCATGATATCTCCCTCCTAGAACTCTGAACCAGAACACACCCTTTATTCCTTAAATTTCATTTTTGAGGGTATACAATCACAACAAAGGAAAAAGAAGCTAAGGCAAAGCCAACTGTGTTATTTAAAGAAAAAAAAACAAAATAAAACAAAAATAATACTTAACCAACCAACCTTGTCTACATTATATTCACATGGATGAGAAATTGAAGGAAGCTGAGATTGAAGGCAATAGGATGAATACTTTGTTTAGAAAGTTGTATGACAGCCCAAAATTGAGGCTGTAACATGGCTATTGCTAGCTACTTTTAGCTACATTTATAGAAAGAATCTGCATCATAAGGCAGAGAACAAATACCTGAAAACATACAGAATGAGGGGAAAAGCATGTCAGCAGTTGGAACTAAGAAAGGCATGGCTTCTGAAGGCATTCGTATTTTACCTCAGGATAATGGCACATATATCTATATATAATCTCAGTAAGACTGATGCCTGCAAGCTCAAGAATATTCAGTTCAAAGAACTTGGTACTCATATGCTACACCAGTCATGGCTTAATGAGTCTCCATGACCCCTGAACTTGGCTTGCTTGTGTATGTTAATAATCCACATTATGCTAGAATTGAAGGTGTATGTAATGCAACAAACACAGATTTTCGGTTGCTTCCATTCATATTTCTAAGGAAAACCTCAGCAGCTAGAAAAAAAAATCTGTGGCTTGGACAGAGTCCTTTTGATGGTGATGTGTAAAGATGTTGTGGTAAAACCTAATCTGTAGTGACACCCTGAAAGGCTGTAGACTCCAGAAATATGAAACATTTATCAAGAAAAGCCACCCCCAAAGGCCATGTTGTAGAGTAACAGTATCACCCAGACATGTTGTAGTTTACATCAAAACACCACATGTGCCGCATGTTGGAAATGGAGCAGCTCAGTCTTGCATTTTCCCTGCCAGATTTCAGTCATTCTTGCTTTGCTCTTTCTCTGCTGTTCTCCCTTTCCTTTCTTTCAGAACAAAAATGTTGTGTCTTAGCAGTACACATTTCTCTTTTTTTATTCCTTATTTTACAAAGGCTTCCAATTAGGAGTTTTCTTTGAATCTCAGAAGAGATTGTACATTTTGATTTTTTTTAAATGTGGGGATTGATAAAACTTTGAGGTTACTTGAAGATTTTACAGAATGAGCTCTAAATGAGCCTTTGGTGGCCAGAACCTGAATGTTAGTGCTCAGTTTGGAGGGTTCCCACGGACTCATCAGATGACTACTTGGTTCATAGATAGTGTTCATATTATTTTTGTAAATAGTAGAAACTTTAGGAGGTAGAGCCTTCATATAGCAAGCAGGCCACTGAGATACTGATTTCAGAAGTTTCATCAATTGTCCCAACTCTTTTTATCTGTCTCTATATATTGCCTACCAAAAATCAAGAAAATTATGATAGATGCAATTTCTAGAATGATGTTTTGCCCATTCTTTCACTAAAAGCCAATGGCTATAACTAAAACATCTGAGACCTTGAGCACAAAATTCCCTTCCTTGACTTCCATGTCAAGTTTGTGTGTATGTGAGACAAAGACTAAAATGTGACTAGCAAGCACTTCTTGGCATCCACAACAGTGTCTAAGTTTGGTAATGGTTAATGGGATGGATTCCCAGGTGGGACAGTCTCTATGTGGTCATTCCTTCAGTCTCTGCTACACACTTTGTCTCTGTAACTCCTTCCATAGCTATTTTGTTCCCCCTTCTAAGAAGGATAAAAGTATCTACACTTTTGTCTTCCTTCTTCTTGAGTTTCATGTGGTTTGTGAACTGTATCTTGGGTATTCCAAGCTTCTGGGCTAATATCCACTTTTCAGTGAGGGCATATCAAGTGACTTTTGTGATTGTGTTACCTCAGTCAGTATGATATTTTCTAGTTATATCCATTTGCCTCTGAATTTCATAAATTCATTGTTTTTGATAGCTGAGTAGTAATTCATTTTGTAAATGTACCATATTTTCTGTATCCATTACACTGTTGAGGGACATCTGNGTTCTTTCCAGCTTCTGGCTATTANAAATAAGGCTGCTATGAACATAGTAGAGCATGTGTTCTTATTACATATTGGAGCATCTTCTGGGTATATGCCCAGGAGTGGTGTAGCTTGGTCATCAAGTAGTACTATGTCCAATTTTCTAAGGAACCACAAGGCTGATTTACAGAATGGTTGTTCCAGCTTACAATCCATCCAGAAATGGAAGTGTTTCTCTTTCTTCACAACCTAGCCAGCATCTGCTGTCACCTGAGTTTTTGATCTTAGCCATTGTCCGTGGTGTGAGGTGGAATCTCAGGGTTGATTAGATTGCATTTCCCTGATGACTAAGGATGTTGAACATTTCATTAGATGCTTCTCGGCCATTCAATATTTCTCAGTTGAGAATTCTTTGTTTAGCCCTGTAACCCCATTTTTAATATTGTTAATTGGTTTTATGGAGCCTAACTTCTTGAGTTCTTTGTATATAGTGGATATTACCCTCTATCAGATTTGATATTGGTAAAGATCTTTTCCCAATCTTTTGGTTACTGTTTTGTCCTATTGACAGTGTCATTTGCCTTACAGAAGTTTTGCAATTTTATGAGGTCCCATTTTTCAATTCAAGATCTTGCTGCCAGAAGCCTTCTTAAGCTATCTCCAGAGAGGCTCCACAAGTGCCTGAAAAATATAGAGGTGGATTCTCACAGCCTACCATTGTACTGAGCACAGGGTCCCCAATGAAGGAGCTAGAGAAAGGACCCAAGGGCCTGAAAGGGTTAGCGATAAGAGGAACAACAATTTGAACTAAACAGTATCCCCAGAGCTCCCTGGAACTAAACCACCAACCAAAGAATACACATGGTGGGTCTCATGGCTCCAGCTGCATATGTAGCAGAGGATGGCCTAGTGGGTCATCAGTGGGAGGAGAGGCCCTTGGACCTATGAAGGCTCTATGCCCTGGGCTAGGGGAATGCCAAGGCCAGGAAGTAGGTGTGGGTGGGTTGGTGAGCAGGGGGAAGGGATTGGGAGTTTTTGGAGGGGATATCAGGAAAGGGCATAACATTTGAAATATAAATAAAGAAAATTAAAAAAAAGAAGCCAGCCCTACTGTGCTGCCCAGGCAAGGTACAGGAACTTGCTCTACCAAGTGTTCATGCAAATATTTTTTTTAACTGCTAAAATTTTCTTCAAATTTTCCTCAAATTGTAAGTTGCTTCCCAAATTAAAGTCTACCCGAATCAAAAAAAAAAAAATGAATAGCAAAACAATTTATATTTCAATAAAAAAGACAATTTCTGAATATAGATAAGTGTCACACATTAGTATAGTAAAACATTTCATTAAATATACAGTTAGCTTAAAATAAGTCATATGGGATCTCTTTACGCCAAAAGGATGCATGGAATCAGTCCTATAAGCACCCGTCTTTACTCCTTGGTATTCAGAAATTAAATTCCTGGGGATCAGTTTTTCCAGATCTGCCTGAGATACAGTAATATCTTGTCAAAATTGAACATAAAAGGAGCACAAGGGTGCAAGCAAACTGCCAACCCTTTTTGGTTCTCTCTCTATTATGAAGAACAGTTTCCTTATTAAGTAATATTACTGATTGGTTGAGTGTCACTCAATATGCTTTCTTTTAGCAATATGTAAGCATTTCGTTCACTTTAATTAAAGACAAATTAAGATCCAATTGCTAATATTTCCAGAAAAATGAAAAAAAAAAAAGCAGACTTTTAAAAGATATTTTCTTTCTTTCCCTTATATACTTTAGGGTGTTTTTTTTTTTTTCTCTCTCTCTCTCAGTTGCATTTGGATTGGGATGAAGGAAAGAGAAGGCCTGGTTGAAATGAAAAGTGCTTACACTTGTTGCTCATGTAGAATGAGATCTAAGAGCAGAATGACACCACTTCAAAGTCATGGCTTTTACCTTTGGACCAAACCTCTCAGGAACACAATCTTCTCATCTCGCCACATGACTGTAACAGGGACTGCCTCACTGGGAGACAGCAAAAAGAACAATTTCAGGTTCTGTGCGACTAGACCCCAGAGCCTGGAAACTATGCTCCTCTGATTAGTTGGACCTACCACTGGGGTCGAAGAGAATAGTTGCCTCTGCTTTCTTATTTGACTTGGGAATGATTAGTCAAAGATTATATCAAGGTGTTCACATGGATAGGAAAACTGTCAGTCCTTACAATTTAAAACAAGCCAACAATACATAATGACAACTTTGCCATTCTTTAGAAGGTGTAGCAAAAATGTGTCATCTCCTCCTCCTCCTCCTCTCACCCTCCTTTCCCCTTAGGCAAAAGCATTGACATATATCAGGAAGCAGGTGCAACGATGCTGGCAATTTGACAGTTTAGAGTTGCTTGTCTTCTTATGCCTTTCTCATTCATTCTTGAAAAAATTTCTTGCAACAATGTAGAAAAAATGTAAGCAGCTAGTTCCCTTTGCAGCTCCTATTTTTCCCCATAAGTTTCAAGAAATTGGACCCTAGAGTCCTAACTTTATCAACCAGAGGTAACACTGCCGTGGAGATACTATTAAACACCTTTTTGGTCAGTTCTTTGTCAGGAACCAGTAATAGCATATCTTCTTAAATATGAAAAGGGTCAAGGAAATGACCATAATAATAGTGACCTAGTCAGTAACTCAGGGAATCTGAAATAAATGTGTTTAAGTGATGGTAGATAACACAAATCTTCAGTTAATGTTTTCAAAGTTGTCAGGATTCAGTTCAGAAGGAATCTATATATAATATGTGGATATATCAAAGGACATGATTGAATTTAGTATCATTTAAATGATATGAGATGTGATTTCATCACATATTTAGTCTCAAATAACTTGAAAATTTTTATTTAAAAAAATGAAGTCCACCACATTGTATTTATTATCAAATTCTTACTGTAAAGTTCAAATCAGTGGGGTTTTTTTGTTTTGTTTTGTTTTGTTTTTGTTTTTGTTTTTCTCCCAGAACTCTTCCTTTGTAGTTCACTGATTTCACAGCTGTCTTTTCTCAGACATTTTACTTTTCAGGGTCTAGCAACAAAAGTATAGTAAGAATGTGGTTGCTTGAAGAAAAATCTCTTTTTAGTCTTTTGTCTAATTTCCTAAGGGCTTGACGTTTCTGATTCCTTATGGAGTATGGCATTATGTTTTCTTTCTTCTTCTATTCCTTTTGATACCAGTTTCTGTACAGCCATCTATTGTAGCATCTTAGTTCATCTTTAAAGTGTAAAAATGCAAATGATATGCTAATCCCATCAGACTGAAGGTGCTGAGGTGTTATTGCTAGTGAATCTGAAGGAGTCTCAGCAGAAGGTTGAATAAATTAGTTGGAAATAAGTAAGTTATGATGAAGCAACACAAAATATTCATCTGTGCCTGTCTTAATTTGCTTAACATAACATCGTCCAAGTTCACTCAAGCTATCATACACGGTAGGATTTCTTACCTTGTTAAGGCTAAAAAGTATGTCTCCATACATATGTATAGCATATGTTCTTTATCAGTACATCTGTTAATTGAGACTCTTATTTCAATGTTTCTGCTATTGTGAGGAATGCTCCGTGAACAAAACACACAGTGATCTCAATGAAATATTTTCACACTTTTTGAAAAGGTAGCCACATGTGATTGCTCAATTGTAAAATAGTTCAGAGAGAGAGAGAGAGAGAGAGAGAGAGAGAGAGAGAGAGAGAGAGAGAGAGAGAGAAAGAAAGAAAGTTCATTCCCTCTCTTTCTTCCTTTGGTTTTATTTGGTTGGTTGGTTTTGGATTTGGTTTTTAAAATTACATTTATTTATATTTTGTTGATATGATCTATATATAGAATCTGAAAAGGTCAAATACACATAAATAGATTTTTAAAAGGTAGTAGCAAGGGCTGGGAAAAGAGAGAGTTAGATCTTGGTCAAAGTATATTAAGTTTCAGTTAGGCAAGAAAAATACATAAGTCAGAGCTACTATGCACCGTGGTTAACTATAAGAATACACCACACTTGTGAATTGCTAAGAAGAGAATTCCATCAGAAAATCACAAATGTGTGATAAATGCTGCTTTTGCATAGATATGTGTCAAGGCTACTGAGAATACAGAGTGTCTCTGTCAGGTCCTACTGAGCTGGTATTTGGAGCCCACTAAATTTACAAGCTCTCTAAGGGGCAAGAATATGTTCAGGAAGCCTGGGGTGTGCAAAGTCAATGAGAACTGGCCAATATGAGGCAGCTACTCTAAAACAAGTATGGCTGAAACAAGAGCAAATAGATACAGCAAACTAAGACTTCGCAGGTTCTGACTCTTACACACTTGGGTGATTTCTGTGTGTTGAATTTAGAACTACATTTGAACTAGTACGTGGGATGATTTTGACATTGACTTCAAAATGATGATTCTACACACAGAAGTTAACTCAACTTCTAATTACTCGTGTTCATACAATAATGCTTTTAATGGCATGCATGAAAGAGGGCAAATAGATCACTACAAACTGCATTATAATGTGACTGAGATTTTGTTTACAACTGTAGTCATTTACATGCTGTGACTATATACACTTGTAAAAAAGATATCCCATACTTTATAAAATTGGCTCATGACATGAACTTTGTAGCACTGTTAATGACCAAATATGCTGTTATTGTATTATCTGTGTGTGAATGCATTCATAAAGGAGGGAGTGAAATTTAAATTTATAATAAAATGTAGATATTATAATTCCTGATTTACATCACTTAGAATGCTTTTAGTAACTATTTACTTCAAATCTGTAGTGATTTTGAATTATTCCTGAAGTAAACACATCACATTAGCTTCACCATATCAAAAATGATTAATAGGGAACACTAATAATAATACCAGCTACAGGAATTCTTCATTTAGAACTTTAATCATATTTTGTAGTATGTAATTTTATTTATATATGTGCATATAATAAAACAGAAAAACAGTACTATTTGTGACTTATTTTGTTAAATGAGTTTAAGAAAAATAATATAGGTATTGATTCTAGGGATTTCTATTAATAAGCTGAGTGTTCTCCTTATATTGACATCCTCCTAGCAATAATCTGAAGCCTTCTGTGTCTGGTTGTTGTTTACACTTGTTTTGTTTTCCATTCACAGGGAGTCTTTCATCAAATTCAGTACCTCGGGCATCAGAATATATTGAAGGATATGTGGCAAACTATAGAGAGAAAGCATGATCCACTGTGTTTCAGAAAATAATGAGTATTGTAAAATTACAGAGAAAGTACACAAGTGAGGATTTTATAAAGTATAAAAAGCAAGCTTCTTTTGTATTGAGTGTAGGTGAAAGTCACAATTTAAAGATGGCTCAAAGGTGTATTATTATACCAACTTGAATTTATTAAATTAGACTGAGTCAACTTTTCAACGTATCTGTGATTAGTTAGCATTAGGATGAATTATAAATCTGTATTCTATTTAGAATTTCTATGAAACAACGTGTGCTACTGGAAAAAGGCCAAACTTTCTTGTACTGAGGGCTTTGTACTATAGACTTCCTGGGTGGCTTCTAGGAGCTCACAATCCAGGTCATTAGCACGATGGTCATTGGATTTAGGATTACTTATTGCTACAACCTGTATTTTCCATATATGAAGACCTTTTGTAGGATTTATGGTTCTATATTATTCTTACTGAACACACATGAGGCCCTCTTGCCATTACTCAATGTGTTTTTCAATGCTCCTCCTATTTTTGAAGATAAGTTTTAAAATTAATTTATACTACACAGTGATAGTGAACAAAAGTATGCAAAGCCTCTTTAGTAAAAAAGAAACTCCATGACCTGAACAAAATTTTCAAAGGGGTTTATCCTGGGCGCCTGTGGGAACAGCAGCCAAAATCTTGAGTCTAGTCTACCTCTCTAGACTCGTCCCTGACCTCCCTTAACTCGTCCCTTCAGTTAATGTTCTTTCTTTTTTAATTAACTAATTAATTAATTTTTTACACTCCATTTTTTATTCCCCCAACATCCACATTCCAACTGTTCTACATCCCATAACTCCTCCCCACCACAACTGACCTCTAACTCCCTGGGGCCTCCAATCTCTTGAGGGTTAGGTTCATCATCTCTGAATGAACACAGACCTGGCAGTCCTCTGCTGTATGTGTGTTGGGGGCCTCATATCACCTGGTGTATGTTGTCTGTTTGGGGTTCCAGTGTTTGAGAGATCTTGGGGTGACAGATTAATTGAGACTGCTGATTCTCCTACAGGGTTGCCCTTCTCCTGGGAGCTTCTTTCAGCCTTCCCTAATTCAGCAACAGGAGTCAGCTGTTTCTGTCCATTGGATGGGTAGAAATATCTGCATCTGACTCTTTCACCTGCTTATTGGGTCTTTCAGTGGGCAGTCAAGCTAGATCACTTTTTGTAAGCACTCCATAGCCTCAGTAATAGTGTCAGGCCTTGGGACCCTCCCATTGAGCTGGATCCCACTTAGGGCCTGTTGCTGGGTCTTCTTTTCCTCAGGCTCTTCTCCATTTCCATCCCTGCAATTCTTTCAGACAGGAACAATTATGGGTCAGAGTTGTGACTGTGGGATGCCCCCTCTTCCCTCATTTGATGCTCTGCCTTCCTTCTTGAGGTGGGCTCTATAATTTTCCTCTGCCTACCGTGTGGCATTTCATCTAAGGTTCCTCCCTTTGAGTCTTGAGAGTCTCACCTCTTGGTTCTCTGGTGCATTCTGGAGGGTTCCCCCAACCTCCTACCTCCTGAGGTTGACTGTTCCCATTCTTTCTGCTGGTCCTCAAGCTTCAGTAAAGCATCTAACAATGAATGGCACCAGGAAAGCAGCATTGCTGCCCTATACCACATCAGAAAGAGAAAGTTCAGGAGGTCACCAGATTTGGGTGAGTACTTGCTACATCATGAGGGATGCTCCTTTTGCCTCACACTGCATTCCAAGAGGATGCATTAGCTACAGCAAAAGGAGCATCCCTCATGATGTAGCAAGTACTCACCCAAATCTGGTGACCTCCTGAACTTTCTCTTTCTGATGTGGTTGTTTATTTTCCATGTATATCTTCTTTTATGCCGATCCTTCACTTTTTTCAATCAAGAATATTTTTTGACTTGTGTTATAGCTTAGATATATTCTGATCCTGGGGATTTCTTATACCCAGAATCATGTAGGAATTTCAGTGTATCGTACTTTCCTAGAAAACTTCACAATATGTCTCATTGAACTCGAAAAGAAGCATTTGGGATATTGATTCAAACCATGTGTAAATTTTATAATTATAGCAGTGCTTAATGCCCTTTGATACAAAGTGTCAGTAATTCCTATTGTCTATTATTACTGGGCAGATACACTACACTTAATGTCACCAAAGAATTGAACATGTCAGAGGGAGATAAATGAGAGTTAGAAATTTATATTAACTATTATCCTCTCATTTGCAAAAACTTTCCACTAGTATTAACTAAAAATAATAACAGTAATTTTAGAGCTCAACAATTTTCTACACATCTACAAATTGTTCAAGACATTATTTAGGATTATATCAGAATAATCTGTCCATAAACTCACTTCAAGAAATGATTTTGCTGATCTATCATTGGACCCTTTCCCCTAACATGAATACAAATGAGACTGCTCTTCTAGAGTCAGAAAAAAATTGAAAGTAATGAGATGAGTCTGTGAATGTAAACATCTAAGTGTAAGAGACTAAATGTGCTAAAACAAACACCTACCAAAAACAGAACAAAAATAACTTATGACACCCTGATTTAATATATTTTATGTTAAATGTATGTGTAGAGGTACACTGAGATCAGAAAAAGCAATATTATTGAATTTTCTTGCTGAAATGCAGAGGATAATTATAAATAGTGATGTGCGATGTTATCGAATTTCTGTGACTTGGGCCCAAATACCTTTGCTAATATTGCCTTACAAGCATCAAAATAACATATAGATAATATTTTTGTGGATTTGGAAGGAAAGCCTTGCAATTTATAGATTTACAGATTATAGGGAAAGTGATATAATTATATTTCACTCTATCTGTGTGACAGACATATTAGGAACATTTTGATAATATTCCATGGACTTTAGCAGATTTAGCACTTAAAAATAGGAAAGAAAGAAAGAACAGAAAGAAAAAAAAATGAAAGAAACCAAAAAAAGAAACAAAGAAGGAAGGAAGGAAGGAAGGGAAAGAGGGAAGGAGGGAGGGAGGAAGGAAGGAAGGAAGGAAGGAAGGAAGGAAGGAAGGAAGGAAGGGAAGTACACATCAAGTTCAAAGCAAAGAAAGTCTCTATTCTTTATTTTCTTCTCTTCTGTTTGCTTTTCTCATTCTTTTCTTTCTTTCTCGTTTTATCAGATCCCAGTGTATCAGTTCATATTTGATCTTACTTAGAAAAAACAAAGTGACAGATATCTTTCCCTGTGTCTATTTGTACTGACTCTGTCACAGTTTGGATTTTCCCTAACTTTCTTTGAAAATGCCATAATTCTTGCCATGTTTTGATTAGTTTATTATTATTACAAAGAACTTTAAAGCAGTATAGGACACTCAAAATGTGAGGAGCCTTCATGTGATGATGGAAAACAGAGCAGGAATGCTAATCTTCGTACATCTGAAGAAATCCTGATTACAAATGCATACAAACCTGGCACTTAGTGGAAGGGTGAGACGCAGATGAAAGCTGTTCACTGTCGATTGTCAAAACAATTAAAAAATATTCTCAGGCCTAGAAAATTAGCTTTCTGTCACCACAGCAATCTTTTTGCCACAAACACTATTATTTTAATTTCTTCCTGAAATTCCTACTGAGGAGTTAGATTCTGTAGCTGCTTGTTTTACATTAACCAAGCACTATAACAGACAGAGTACGTCATTGTGTGACAGCTGTGACCAACATCAGAAGTGGAAAATGGAGTGTGCATCTCTGGATAGTTATGCTGACACATCTAGAAAAAAAAAATCACAGCGCCACTGATTTGTTTTCGTAATTTTAGTCTGACTGTGTTTTCTTACATGGTAACGGGAACATGCATGATTATTCAGGAAAGAATAAGTATGGAAGTTATTTCCTGTTTTAACCTGAAATGACTCTAAGAATGTGGAAAATCTTGTCAAGTTTAGGTTGAGGACCACTTTTAACACAACGACTAATGACTCTGCTTTGATGATAATTTTCTCTTAAAAACATAGATTTGTTCAAGGATTAGAGTTTCCTAAGAACACTGGTGGAATGAGGGAAAATGAGAAAATTTTTAAAATTCATATGAATGATGAAATGTTAAAACCACATTAGCCAATCTTATAATTCTGGCAGCTTTCAAAAAACATTTTAACTAAAATTTATCCATTTTTAGTTTCACAAGACATCTTTTCACAGCCCCAATGCTTACAGTCTCTCATTATATAAGTTGACCTCAGCAACATTGATTTTCTCACAGAGGACTGCATGAGTACATTTGTATAATTTCTTGCAGGGTGGCTCATTAACCTTTTCTGAATTAACACACAGCGCATACAGTGTTTGAAATTCACCTGAGATCCAATGTACTGGCAATGGGTCGACCACTGTTTTCTGATCCCGAGAAGAAATAGATTTATTGCTGGATAAATTGTAAGACTGTTCCTTAGGTTAATGTGTTCATGAGGCCAGGTGGATAATAGACACAGCTGTTCCCTTAGGATCCAACAAACAATCTGGGCTTGTTTGAAAGGGATTCTGGAAAAAAAAAACAATAAATAATAATTTCCTTTCTTCAGCATTTTCTTGTTGTTTTCCTGTGCATATAGTACAGTCCACAATGCAGGATACCATCATCAGCACCAGACTATTTGACCCAAACAAGGCTAGAACTGTTTACAAACCTAAAGCTGTGTCACACAAAATAAGCTTTTAAGGGAGTGATTACTTGAAATAAGGACAAAGAACAGCTATGCTAAAACATTCTTTGGAGTAACTTCCTTAGTGATGACTCACCTTTAAGAATTTGGATGCCTTACAGTCCTCTAAAATGAAAAATAAAATTTCTCCTTTATGAATAGGATGCGAAATTATAATCCAGATCTGTGGAAATCATGATTAAAAAGGGCCAATTCCTTCTAATAACCATTGGAAATTCTACAAATTAATAATACTTTTCAGAATAATCATTTCAGTAAACTGAATATATGTCTGACAACCTCAAGACACACTTGCCTTTATTAAATTTGTATTTAGAATATAAGACTTACCAGACATGTCTAGGGAAAGGGGATTTTTGCTTCTGCATCAGGAATATGCAGGCTCTGATGTGCAAGTCCACTGTTCTTTTTAACCATGAATCTATCTACTCACCCATAATTTAAAAATATGTTAACAGTCAGTTTGAAGTACTGAACACACCAGTTATGAATCAATCAGGTGTTGTATAAATTTTAAGTGTCTTAACTGAATTAATTAACCCAACTTGACTAAATATTTGCAATTTTTAACTTGCAGGAGAGATATTTCAGCTTTACCACTGAAATAAGCAAAAACTACTGTTTCTATTTAATGAAAAGCTGCTTTAAAAATGTCTGTAACAACAATATGAACTGACCAGTACCCCCTGAGTTTGTGTCTCTAGCTGCATATGTAGCAGAAGATGGCCTAATCGGCCATCACTGGGAAGAGAAGCCCCTTGGTCTTGCAAACTTTATATGACCCAGCACAAGGGAAGGCCTGGGCCAAGTAGTGGAAGTGGGTGGGTAGGGGAGCAGGGGAAAGGGGGGGGTATAGGGAACTTTCAGGATAGCATTTGTAATGTAAATAAATAAAATAAAATAAAAAAAGAATGTAACATTATGCACAATCAATGATGGTCCCCAACACCTATAAATCCTAAAGTCCAGTGTCTGTTTCTATTTTTGTAGCGTGTATATGGTGTGTAGACATCATTGTGATACTTAGACTATTTCCTGAGAGACAAGAACTTAAAGGACATAGTATCTCTTGAATAGAATGAGGAAGCATGATTTTAGAGACTCCTTTTGAGAGAACAGACTAATCTGAATAGTGATATATATGTGTATATATATATATACACATATATATATATATGGATTTTTTTTCTATAATCTTTGTAATACAATAATTACTGGCTAAAAATGTGACAATATGATACATTGATATTTTTTATTTTACTGGGAAAAGTCTTACCGGCCAAAATAATTCATTACTATTAGCCTATACCATTCATTTCTAAGCATGTCAATAATCCTCACATCATAAAATCTATTCAGTGAATTCTATAAAATCTGCTTCACACAATTCTCTTATTTGTTTCACGTAGTCTCTTTCTCAGTGCATGAGCTTTCTTCCATACACACTTTAATCTTTGGCCTTATGGTGAATAATTTCTTATTTCCCATGACTATGTTACTCTCAAGTGAAAATAATTGATTAAAAACTAATGAAAACTAAGGACTTATAAATAACAAGGAACATAGCTGCATCTCCCCAAAGAGAGTAAGGAAAAATCCGTGCACGTTTTGCTCTTTTAGCTGTACCAGTGAGATAACTTTACCATTAAAATTATTGCTGCCAGTCCTTATAACCTGAGTTCAATGCCTAGAACCCATTTTAGAAGGAGTTATCTACTTATATAAGGTGTCCTCTGACCTCCATTTGTGGTCTGTGGAATGCATGTGGTCTCCTCCCCACACAACTCAATCAATTAA
Organism: Mus pahari; assembly: GCF_900095145.1. Lineage (NCBI taxonomy): Eukaryota > Metazoa > Chordata > Mammalia > Rodentia > Muridae > Mus > Mus pahari. The sequence continues at coordinate 30,290,117 of NC_034595.1, read as the reverse complement.
TTAAGTAATTATTTAATTAAAACTGATTCAATATACATTATCTACTGTGCAATTTGTTGTCTATCTTGTTATAATTCTTCAATGGTGTGGAACAGATTTCCTTGAGTGATAAAAATACTTTGGAACTTACTTTTTAGTTTAAACACAAATATTCTCAACTTGCTGTTAGAAGGGTGAAAAGGAATATTTTCCCTTGAGTTTATATTTTAATTATTTAATAAAAATAAACCCTAAAGTTTTTCACACTTACAAAATAAAATTATAGAGTAAGTTAAGAGATAAAGAACTTAGAAGTCATATTGTACCCAAAAGATACAGGCAGACTTAATGAGATGTTTTTTGGTACTATGTCTGTAGTCACACTGTCCGTGATTATTCAGTTTCTTTCAAGACTTTTACCTATTGCCTTCACTCTTGAGGGAGATGGAGACACACACACACACACACACACACACACACACACACACACACACACACATGCACACACACACACACAGAGGTTTTATAAATCACTTTAAATTTCAAATGTGTTTTCTAGGACTTTTCAGAAGATTGTGTTTTTGAAATAGGTCAGTAGCTCACAAAGTTTAAAGTATAATGGCTCTTCCCTTGAAGTAGCGAATTTTCACTGAGTTCCCCACAAGCCTTGCCTAGTGTTAGACTGAAAAGGAAGTTCTTTTATTTTTCTTCAAAGTTAGGAAGAGATTAAAGACATTCAGCCTCCTTTATCTGATGTCCAGGAACAACAATATACCTATGGGGCACAGATTAAAATACTTTCATGAATTATTTTTCTTGTTGTACTTTGGCCCCAATTAGTGTTCTTTTATAAAGAATAAGTCCTGTTGCTCTCAAAGGAGGCTATAGGGTTGTACTAGTCTAGGAAGGATATTCTGGTTATATCGAGCATCTGTTCCATTAAAATACACTTTAGATATTTTTTTCAATGTTTTAACTTACTCCGTGATAGGTTCATATGGTTTGATCTTAGTATTTCCTCTCCCCTAACTTGTCCAAGGCCCTCCATAAAGTTTCTTTCTTTCTTTCTTCCTTTCTTCCTTTCTTTCTTTCTTTCTTTCTTTCTTTCTTTCTTTCTTTCTTTCTTTCTTTCTTTCTTTCTTTCTTTCTTCCTTTCTTTCTTTCCTTCTTCCTTNCTTTCTTTCTTTCTTTCTTTCTTTCTTTCTTTCTTTCTTCCTTTCTTTCTTTCTTTCTTTCTTTCTTCCTTTCTTTCTTTCGACACAAATAGGTGCACTTGTATGGATACATACATAGATATATTTCCTTTATCTCCTCTGAAAGGGTGTATTTGTATTCTGTGTTTACAACCTGATAATTAACATGTAATACTGTTAATAAACTTAGCAGTATTAGTTTTTATTCTCTTGTTGGATAGTCAATGGATTCTATACATGGATGCTTTTCCTCTGTTAAGATAAAAGCAAACCATGCTGCCCGAACCCTAACTCTGGGTCCTTATATTGACTTATATTTGGCAACAGAAAAAGCATTATCTTTCAAATTGTCAACATAATATATGTGGACAAATATACCTATATTCTCCTTCCTCTTTTTATAAATTTAAAATTGATGTGTGTTCTTACCCATGCAATTTCATGGTCCTTCTCTAAAGACATGAGATAAAACAAAGAAACAATAGAAAAAACTAGAGTCCATTTTGCACTGCCAAACTACCCCTGTGTATGAGGCTCATCCTAGAGTGTGGTTGATACAAATGCCACACCACTAAAGAAAACCAAATTTTCCCTCTCCCAGCAGCTACCAGTTGTGAATAGCTTTTTTAAAAAAAAATTCTTTAGATTTATTTTTTATTAGATATTTTCTTTATTTACATTTCAAGTGAATAGCTTTTTGGTCACAATGAGACATTGTATCCACCTCCTCTCCTCTGCTAGGGCTTGACATGGCTTGAAATTGAGCAGGTCTTGTGCATGTTGTCGTAGTTTTAATTCATATATGTATCTGCTCTGTGGAAAGTTGGCTTTCCTTGAATCTATCTAGCACCCCTGTCTTTTTTCTTTTTACAATAAGTCAGCCTGCTCTTCTGAATGGTATTGGATAGCCTACATAAAGTGAGTACATTGGAGTACTCAGCTACAAAGGGATGTCTATATCACACTGCCCCCATCAAGATGTTAACTTTTGGTATAGTACACACATTGGTAAGAAATGTGTTTATGAGTACACCAAAGCTCTATGTGGTTGAGCCCAGTGACCTCAAAAGGCGATCCAGTTATAATCCAAAATGGTGATCTGGATTGAGATGACAATATTCTTACCACTGAAAATGTGAAGAAAATATGGGGAAGATCAAGAATTTGTAAGTTGTATGTTTGGCTTGAAAAATAGAAAAGAGTCATATTAAACCTCTATACCTAACCAAAGTTGATTCAGTTAATATATGCAAAGAAGGTATTAACAGACTCAGGGAAATGTGAACTACAAATAATTTGGAAACTTCAATTCCATATTTTTCAGTTCCTACTTCATTAGTGGTATTTATTCATTAGTAGATATATCTCAGAATTAACCTTTGGGATTCTTCAAAATTTTTAGAAATATGTTGATATGCTTTATTACTTAAATCATAAAATCGCCATCTATAATAGTGTTAATTGATGTTTCATTTTTAATTACTCATTTCTTCCTCATCCTTCCTTATAACAAGTCCACCCATCATTATCATATTAAACATTAAACAAATTCATACTATGGACACTTTTTATGTAAATCATCTTTAAATACATACTTGCATTATGTGCCAAAGTTTTGTTTGTGTTCTTGATATAAGGTTTTGTTCTGCAGCGAAGTTGGCATGACACTTACTATGTAATAAAGGATGGCCTCAAATTCATAGCAATTTTCTCTTTCTCAATCTCTTGTGTTAGAAATGTGAGTCACTATGCCTGATTTAGAAGAGAAATTCTTTTGTAAAGGTTAAGAAAGAGGCAAAATGTGCCAATTATATATTCAAAATATTTTGCATTTTCTAATATCCAAAATAACACATAAAATCACAGTTTTCAAAGAAAGGCCTGTAAACTTGGTATAAAATGAGATTAAGCATTGTAAAGTACATAGTTCAGTGATTTTTAGTATGTTTACAAAACTCTATGACTTTTACCACTAGAACCACAACATTTTCACCACTCTGAAACACACACTATGCCTACTCATACCTAAACATCAGTGTATACCTCCTCTGCTGGGTAAATTTCCTAATAGTCTTATGCTGTGTTTTATTCTTCAACACTGATGAGACTCATCAATAGGTAAAATTTCCCTATCTGTTTTACATATAATGAAATAAAAGAAAATATTACTAGATATACAAAATATCTGTCTACTACTTGAGCCTTTGATTCATAAAAATGCTCATTATCTCTCCTTTTCAATAATGAAGTGGGCCTTAAGAGTTTATTACTCAGATATAGTTTGGAATGACACTAATAAAATATGTAGCACACATTTTCATATCTTCATAGTTATAAATTATTACTATATTAAGAATGTATATTAAGAATATACAATTTGAAATATGAAGACTGAATATAAAGCTTCATACATGTGCTCTTTTGTCAAAATGTAGATAGTTGGGATCTGAAGACATAGAAACTTATTGTAGAATTACTTCTCATTCAGGAGTATCCCATTATTTGTACTACCTGTGAAAGTTCCCATAGTTTTTTCAGGAAATGTTGGATATTTTGGTACTTTTGTAGAAGTTAATGTGCCCTGGGGGGACAATGAATTTTATTGGGTATAAAATGCATTTTATGGTTATGTTACAGGGATGAAAGCTACATGATAGTATTGTGGTAGGAAAAACTGACTGTTACAAACACCAGCTTTATGCCTTTAAAAAGTTATCTTTTATTTTTGAGATCATAACATAATTATGTCTTTACCCTTTTCTGTTTTCTCCTCTGAATGTTCCCATATTACTTTATTTATTCTTTTTCAAATTAATGACTTCTTTTTTATTAAAAGTAAAGTCATTTCATTTATGCATATAAATGTATCTGTTTTATTACATACACAAATAAAACCTTCTAGTTCCATATATTATTACCGGTATTGTTAAATGATTGCTAGGCTTGTCCCTGGGGAAGATTATGTCTCCTTTCCTCAGCATTCCTTAGTTTCCTGCAGTTGTTGGTATAAGGTTAAGGCCTCTTGAACTTTCCTCTGTTGACTTTGTCATGACTATAGCTGTTCTTGATCAGCTGATGTTTAAGAAGTTATGCTTATGTTAAGTTTTGCTATAGTACACACATTGGTAAGAAATGTGTTTATGAGTACACCAAAGCTCTATGCATAAATGTTGCATAAATGTTGCTTCTGATATTCCTAGGTGATACAATCTCATATATCATATACGACCTAATCCTATAGATCTTACAATTTTTCCTCCCTCTCTTCTGCAGTGAAGGCATTAAGGTCAGAAACTGGACATTAAGGTCAGAATTGTATTTTAAATTTTTCCATTGGGACTGGACTGCAAGACTCTGTAATTTAATGGATTGTGGTTGTTTGTAATGGCCTGTTGTAAAGAAAAGATTCCTTGAGATAGGGTTTACTGTACACTTACTTGTGGGTATAATGATAAATATTTATAATATAGACAGGCATTATGCTGGTTTGGGGAAAATGGTGGTTGTTGTTATTCCTTAAAGATCCATGAGCTCTTTTAGGTTCCATCTCGCCACTGTTGGGCATTTCAACTGATGTCATCCCCATAAGGTCCTAGGAGCCTCTCACATCCCTGTTGTCTAGGACTTTCTTGTGCCCCTCCGGTCTCCCACCCTCCACTGCTACATATTTCTATTCATTCTCCTGGCCCTCTGGGCTTCTCTCCTGTCTCCTCCATGCATGATCCTGTCCCTCTTTTTACCCCTCTCCCTCCCCTCCTATCCAGGTCCCTCCCTCTCTGCCTCCCATGATTAGTTTGTCCCCACTTCTAAGTTGGAATGAAGCATCACCCAGGGACCCCCATGGGAAGAACTTAAAGAGCTGAAGGGGATTGTAACGGCATAGGAAGAACAACAGCATCAACTAACCGGACACCTCAGAGCTGCCAGGGACTAAGCCACCAACCAAAAGGCATGCATGGGCTGGTCAGAGGCCCTTGCTACATATGTACCTTGTCTGGCCTCAGTGAGAGGGGATGCACTTGGTCCTGTGGAGGCTTGATCCCTCATAAAAGTAAGATGCTAGAAGGTTGAGGTAAGAGTGGGCAGGTGAGTAGGGTTGCACACTCTTAGAGGTAAAGGGTAAGGAGGATGGATGGGGTGATATTGGAAGGGAGACCAGGAAAAGGGACAACATTTGAAATGTAAAGGAATTATACAATTATTAAAAAATGCATGAGTTCACTAGCTCTGGGTATTTGATGAGGTTTCCTTCTCATTGAATGGGTCTTAAGTCCGATTAGAGAGCTGTTGTTTACCACTAAGCTCTGTGTGCCAATTATGAAGCTTTATTGTTCATGCCACATAGCTCACAGATGTAGGACATAGACATTATTGGTGGGTAGGACTATTGATGTTTTCAGTCATTTGGAAGCTTATATGATGCCTTATGCACCATGAAATCTTCTTTTGAGTGGAGGCTGTCAGGTCAATTCCATCCTAGGGTTCTTGTTCCATCTCTGCTACTTCTGGTTTCAACTCTGTGTCTGAAATGCATGGTGTCTTCAGCAATAAGAACTCACTTTCCACCTTTGAGGAACAAACAAGTGCACTGGAAAAATTCTGTAATATTTGGGAGTCTCTTGCACACCTTCAGCCAACAAGGCAAAAAAGAGGGTTTCTCATGCCTGGGGTTGGCCTTTTTGTTAGATCTTTCCTTTTTTTTAGAAGGAGCATTGTCAGTTCAGATGAGATTACCCTATATATTTACATAAGTACATTAATATGTATTTAAGTATTTTAAGGTACATATGTAATAGCATGATTCCTTACAGCTTTTGTAGATATCCTTCCTGTTATTTTGCCTTTCTACCTTCTAATACTGAATTTATTTTCCCCTTCTAGGTAATGAGAGCCCACATCCTGTTTTATTCATTCCCCCATCAGATCAGAAGTAACCTTTTATTTCCTTCTGTATTGATCACCTTTGCCTGTCCCCACTCACTACTTGGCAATGGATGCTTTTTACTTTCCTGCTTTCTGTAGCTATTTTAGGATATGTACTCACATCTCAACCTTATGTCCATTCTATTCAAGAGAGTATATAATATCTTTCTGGGCCTTACTTTCTAGGTCTTACTCGATATAATCTCTTCTAGCTCCATCATTCTAATGATAAATTTTATTTTTCTTTATTACTAAATAGTTTCCCACAGTGTATATGCACCACATTTTCATTATCCATTCACCAACAATCAGTTGAAAGATATTTAGGTCCCTTACATTTCCTAGCAATGTGAATAGAGCTGCAATAAACATAACTGAGCAAGCATACCTGGAGTAGAATATGAAGTTATTTTTGGTCATATGCCAAAGGGTAATGTAAATGTGTCATATTATAAATTTAGTTTTTGCTTTTGGAAAGCTCCCCACTCTTATTTTGGGGGCTATTGGGCCAGTTTGCAATCCTATGGGCAGTGAGCAAGGATTCTCTTTCCCCCTCATCACCTCCATCATTTTATGTTGGTTCTTTTGTTGATCTTTGCTATTTCAACTGGGTGTAAGATGCAATCAGAAAGCTGTTTGATTTGTTTTTCTCCATTTTTTAAGGTTAATGAACATATTTTGAATATCTAAGCCATTAGGTTTTGTTTGTTTGTTTGTTTGTTTTGTTTTTGTTGTTGTTGCTGCTATTGTTTTTGAGAACATTTTGTTCAATGCACATTTTTCAATAAGTCATTTATTTTTGTTTTGTTTTGTTTTGTTTTTACTGTCGTTATAGTTATTTATATATATATCTTTGTTTTGTTTTATATTATTTTGTTTTGTTTTTACTGTTGTTGTTATAGTTCTTTATATATTATGGTTCTTCTGTCAAATGTATAACTGGATTCTCTGACACCCTGTGGCCTTCCTGTTCAATCTCGTGTCCTATGGATGTACAGATGTTTGTTAGTTTTACAAAGTCCCATGTGTCAATTTTTGGCTTTAATTCTTTGTCAAATATAGTCCTAATATGAACGTGTTTTCCTCCAACTGTATCCCTTAGGTTGACACTATGTTTCCCTTTGGTAGTTTCTGTTTTTTATGTTTCACATTTAGGTCTTTAATCCATTTGGAGTTAGTGTTTATGCAAGGTGATTGATAAGTTTTGTCTTAATTACTATTTTTACCACTGTGTTAAAACACAATGACTAAGACAAAACTAAACTAAACTAAACTAAACTAAACTAAACTAAACTAAACTAAACTAAACAAAACTAAACGCCATGATTGAAGGCATGGCAGCAAGCAGGCAGATATGGCACTTGAGAAGTAGCATATAGCTTACATGTTGAGGGAGAAAAAAAGCCAAGAAGAGGTTCTTGGAATACCATGGACTTTTGAAACCTCCAAATTTGCCCAACTCTTCCAGCAAGGCCACATTTCATAATCCTTCCTCAGAAGTTACAAAATCTGTGGACTACATATTCAAATATATGAGCCTACAAGGGTCAATGTTATTCAAAGCAACACAGCACATTTCCTGGCTTCCTTATGTCTGTGACTATTACAATGCAAAATGTATTTACTCTGATTTTAAGGTGCCCAACTGTCTTTCAAAATCAACACAGTCTTGAAGTCCAAACCTTCTTCTGAGACTCAAGGCAATTGTGCAGTTGTAATACCTTGTAAAATAAAAAGACAAAATTACATACCCCCAAACATAAAATGGCACAAACATCAATTTCCACTGGATCAAATGAAAGAATGATGGCTTAATGACAAATATTGGAACAATGAAAGACAGAAACAAAACAGGACAAACATTATATTGTCTGGTTTCATATCTGATGTCAAATAGATTAGATGTTCTTCTTTTCCAGCTTTGTTGCCAACAATACACTCACTCTCTTGGACAGGTTCTATCTGTTGTATGAAACTCTTCTTGATACTAATGTCTACAGAATAAACTCTTTCTTTAATTAGAATTAAGTGTCCCATTTTATCTCTTCTGATATTTTGCCAGATATCAGTATAGCAACTTATACTTGCTTTTTGGTCCTATTTAACTGGTATTTTTAAAACTGTATTTCTTGCACACACATACACACAAAATAGATTTTGTTTCTGGTTTCATACAGTCACTCTGTGACTTTTGATGGAGAATTAAAGTCATTATTATTAAAATATTATCAAAATGTGTATGTTAATTTTAGGCATTAGGCTGATGTCTTGTTGTTTTTGTTCTTAGTGGTACTTACTGATTTAGTTATCATGGGTTTATACTTCCTTCAACAGTATCTTTATGTGTTAATATCTTTTTAGACTGAAATATTGCTTACTATATTTTCTTTAGGCTTAGTTTGTTGGGTATAATTTTTTAAAGCTATTGATGTCATGAAAAGATTTTCTTTACCTCCAGCTTTGGTGGATAATTTGGTGAGTGGTTTAACTAGGTTGGCTGTCACATTCTTCTAGGACTTGGAAACCAGGGTTCTGGGTATATATACCTCACTTTCAAGGTTTCCATTGGAGAACAGCTCATATTCTGATGAATTTTCTATTTTTTTGTGTTTTTTTTCTCTTGAGTATTCTTCTTTGATCAAAATGCTTACTGGTTAAACTATGGTATGACGTGGGAATTTGTTCTTTCTAATCTATTTGGTGTTACTTATGAGTTTTGCATTTATATGGATATGTTTTTCCTTAGTTTGGCATATGTTTTTTTCTTTTTTATGACCTTGTTGAAGATCTGGTCAATGAAATATACATTTTCCTTTCTCATCTATGCATATAATTTGATGATTTGGTTTTGTCATGATGTCACACTATTCCTTTTCATTTACATTATGTTTAAGTTTTTTCTAAATCATCCTTGATTATATGATCCAGATCCTTTACTAAGAGTTTTGTTATTCTAACTTTTCCTTTATTCATATGAATTATAAAGTTTTCATTTGAATTTTCTAATTAGATTATTAGAACTTTTAATTACATCTTCATTTCTGCTTAAATCCTGTAAATTTTCCATCTCATTATTGAATTCTACTTTCTCTTTTTACTTTTTTTTCAATTTTTATTAGTATTTACTTCATTTACATTTTAAATGCAATCCCCAAAGTCCCCTATACCCATCCCACCCACCCCCAACCCCCCTATCCACCCACTCCCGCTTCTTGGTCCTGATGTTCCCCTGTACTGGGGCATATAAAGTTTGCTAGACCAAGGGGCCTCTCTTCCCAATGATGGCTGACTCGACAATCTTCTGCTACATATGCAGCTAGAAGCACGAGCTCTGCGGGTGCTGGTTAGTTCATATTGTTGTTCTACCTATAGGGTTGCAGACCCCTTCAGCTCCTTGGGTACTTTCTCTAGCTCCTCCATTGGGGGGCCCTGTGTTCCATCCGATAGCTGACTGTAAGCATCCACTTCTGTGCTTGCCAGGTACTGCATAGCCTCACAAGAGACAGCTATATCAGGATCCTTTCAGCAAAATCTTGCTGGTGTATGCAATAGTGTCTGTGTTCGGTGGCTGATTATGGGATGGACCCCTGTGTGGGGTAGTTTTTGGATGGTCCATCCTTTTGTCTCAGCTCTAAACTTTGTCTCTGTAACCCCTTCCATGGGAGGTTTATTTTTTTTCCCAATTCTAAAAAGGGGTGAAGTGTCCACATTTTGGTCTTCCTTCTATTTTCAACTCCTACATTATCTCTGTCTTTGATGTCCACCTTATTTTGTCATGGGTATTACTTGGGAGTTTATTATCACTAAGTGTTTTCTTTTTAATTGTATTGAGTTATTTCATCTTTACTTGATCAAACTTCTTGAAGTTTTTAAATGAAATTTATGATTGTTACTCTAAATTATTCTTCCTGAAGTTCATACAGGAATTCTCAGTTGTAAGCATTTCTAAAGGATCCATTGGCTTTGGGCCATTAATCTGGTCTTTCACATTGTTTCTACTTTTTCAATAAAGTCTGTAACTCTTTTTGCTAACTGTCTGTTTGTTATGAAGAGAGCACATTGTAGCAGAAGAGATATGTGGTTAGCTTAGATGGAATAAATTTAGTTGATGAGGGACTAGATTGGTGTGTCTGGTTCATGCTTTGGGTTTGGAAGTATATCTAACTGGGTGAAATGTTTGGATATAGCTTGGAATGGATCTGTTAGGGTACAGGCAAACTGATTTCTGATGGAATCCTGGAAGTTTACATACACAGACAGGGGTGTCCAGACTATGGCAGAGAACTAGAGTCAGGACTAAAATGTAGTGTGTATGGAAGGGTTCATGGAGGAGAACATCAGGCAAACAGGGAGAAGTTCCTGGAGAAGGTTGTCAAGGATCCTGCTGGCTAGAAACATTGGATATGATATCTTTTATATAAATACTTGCTTGTTACTCAATTTATAAGTAGTATTAATGTTTTTATTAGTTGAAGACATAAAATAATGGATCAAAATATTTATAAAACATATGATAAGTGTTATCTTAAGATATTGACCTAGATTCTACAAACACACTCGGATGGATAAATGAAATTTATTGTAACTAAATATAAATGTGTATTCCACCAAAAGAAGTATATATTTATAGTCTACAAAATATTGTACTTACATAAAATAAAAGGAAATTATATCAAAATTTAATTTCATAAATTCTTAATCATATGCACTTTAGATAGAGGTACAATGATACTACACCCTATTTCCCATTACAGCAAATGCATGTATGTTTTATGGCTGTTCATAGTGCTAATTATAAAATAATTGTGCAAAACTACACAGTCATTTTGCTACTAATACATTCATTTATAAAAAATTGAATCACCCATTTCTCCCTATAAAGCATGACAAACATTTTATTTCTTTTAGGAACTCTGTGAAGAGATAATTTTGGAGAGTTCTTGTGGCATTCTGGATGCTGCACAATTTAATATTAGTCTCTCTAGATTTCTTCTGAGTTTCTGATTTGATAGGAGTGTTACCTTGTAGAAATAGCTTGTATAAACTGTACAGTGAAGAATCAATATTCAGTATAAAATTTTCCTTTATCTTTACAAGATACTGTAAAAAAATATTTAGCCAAACTGAGACATCTTTTCAGAATGCTTGTATGTATCACTTTTATGGAAATTTGAATTTTTAATAGCTTAAATTTAATCCTAGTGTTTTCCCTACGTCACAGTAATAATAAGCCTTTACATTTGGGAAAAGAATTTCAATAATAAAATAAATTAAAGATGTACACATTTGTTCATAAGATATAGTACAAGAAAATTATATCTTGCTGACTAATTTCTTAATATGGGCACAACATTCTTTGATTTCTTAAATGGAATACTTCTGAGAATTTCTGAAGGAAGAACAATGATTCTTTGTTTTGTTGGACATCTTTTACTTTAAACATGCATCTTCCAGTAATGTTAGATAGGCTGATAGCAAACTGATTTAATGACAAGCAATGATAATTCCTTAGATGTAAGTTACATTTCAAAGCTCACTCATATACTCCTTAAACAGAGTAATGCTAGTAGGTTGTTTTTACCACATATTAACTCATATTAACTCATTTAATCTTACAACAAACCCATTTTGCAGATGTATATATTTATCCACAAAGGTCATTGAAGAATAAAACAAAAATGTGATACCATTTTTTTTAAAAGAAAGAGTATTATTCTTAGAGAAGTATTTCAATTTCATGCCACAAGAGGAAAGCCACCCATAAAGCTGACTGGAGGGTCTGGACTCAGAGGCTGGGTATCCCAGAGACCTAGAATAGAACAAACTTTGGCAGGAAAAAAAGAAAGAAAAAATCAATTAAATGATTCCTAACAATATGCTGGTATACTCATAGATTAGTGCATTCCTCAATTGTCAACAGAGAGGCTTCATCCAGGAATTGATGGCTGCAGACACCCCACCCCCAACCAAAAATTAGATAGTGCTCAGTGAATCCTGCAAAAGATGGGGGAATAAGGGCTGTAGGAGCAGAGGGGTCCAGGACACTGCAGGAAAATACACAGCAGTAACGTATCAGTACTCATAGGTGCTCACAGAGACTGAACTGGCAACCAGGTATCCTGCATGGGTCTGACCTAGGTCCTCTGATTGTATGTTACAGTTATGAAACTTTGTCTTCTTGTGGGATTCTTGATAGGTAGTCTCTGTTTGGCTCTGTTTAGTCTCTGGGCTGTCTCTGACTCTTTTGTCTGTGTTTAGGATCTGTTGTTTCTTCATACTGGGTTGCCTAGTCTAGCCTTAATGGAAGGGAAGGTACCTAGACTTAATGTAACATTATATGCTCTGATTGGTTGATATCCATGCAGGAATTCTTGCAATGGCTGCAACCGGTCTTTTCAATAGCCTACAGTTAAACAAAATTCTGCTGCACTCCTCATACACATCAAGGCTCTCTTTCTTTGTCTATAAGGAGAGTCACACTAGTTAAAAGTATTTTTGCAACCTTGTAACAACTGCCAAAGGACAGAGGTTCCAAGGCAAGCGCCGGTAAGTAATCTGAAATAAATTTGTTTCAGCTTCGTATCACTGGGACAGGCAATAGTTTGAACTACCATTTAAATGTCGGAGACCTAGAATAAGAGAAGTTCCATTAGTGTCAATCAGAGAGGCTGAAAAGACACGGGTGGCTAGACTGTTAAACAAAGTCAGTGATACTGAGAGCAGCAAACACTGTATTCCCTATGATAGTATTTACTGTGAAACAGTCACAAGCCATTTTTAGAAGGACTATATGGTAATATAATTCCAAGACTATACCTCCCATTTTTCTAAATGACACATTTGCACATTTTAATTAATAGGTCTTTTTATTTACTTATTAAAGTAGCTAATTTTAACTCTTTTTATTATCTCAAGCCTTTGAATAATCTCCTAATTCTTTTTTTGTTTTTATTGAAAATTGATATTTTGACTTCTTCCTTACCAATTTGTATCCCCTTGATCTCCTTTTGTTGTCATATTGCTCTGGCTAGGACTTCAAGTACTATATTGAATAGGTAGGGAGAAAGTGGGCAGCCTTGTCTAGTCCCTGATTTTAGTGGGATTGCTTCGAGTGTCTCTCCATTTACTTTGATGTTGGCTACTGGTTGCTGTAGATTGCTTTTATTATGTTTAGGTAGGGGCCTTGAATTCATAATCTTTCCAAGACTTTTATCATGAAGGGTTGTTGGATATTGTCAAATGCTTTCTCAGAATCTAACGAGATAATCATGTGGTTTTTGTCTTTGAGTTTGTTTATGTAGTGGATTATGTTGATGGATTTCCTTATGTTAAACCATCCCTGCATCCCTGGTATGAAGCCTACTTGGTCATGATGGATGATCATTTTGATGTATTCTTGGATTCGGTTTGCGAGGATTTTATTGAGTATTTTTGCATCGATATTCATAAGGGAAATTGAAGTTCTCTTTGTTGGATCTTTGTGTGTAAATTTACATCATGGAGTTGAACTGGCCATATGAGCTTCAAATTAGCCTTATTTGTAACTAATATACTGTTAGAATTTCATAGCATTTTAAAATCATTTAGCTTAGGTTTCATAAAACACAGACTTTCATACCATAGAGGTCAACAATGCACAAATATGCTCTTAAAATATTTGTAAAACATAAGCCTTTTCAAGAAACTGATACAATGGAATATACTTGTTAGACATTAGACTACACTTTCATGACTTCACCTACCATTTCCGAGAAGGTGTTTGCAGTTAAGAAAAGACAGAACTTAGTGTACCTGTGAGGGTATACATATGTGGTATGTGTCCTTACAGTAAAGAGGACATTAAGGGGAATGAAACTGTTATTCATTAACAGTCCTCTCTACTCTTCTGCTTCTGAACTCTTAGCACTTTAACAGTGGTTTCCCCCAAATATTACTTGAATCTAAAGACGTATTTTGCTGCCTTGTATCTTTTGCTCAAGGAGATGACATTACCATCTGCAACAACAAATGTACAAAGAAGCAAGTAAAAATTATTTTCTTTTTTAATAGATATTTTCTTCATTTACATTTCAAATGCTATCCCCAAAGTCCCCTATGCCCTCCCCCAGCCCTGCTCCCCAACCCACCCACTCCCACTTCCTGACCCTGGCATTAACTGTTTGACTTAGCTCCATTACATCCAGTGTTTCTTTTACTGCCATATCAATTTATAAAGATGGAATACATGTTATCTAAAAGAGCATATGCTTTTTTTTGGCAAATTAGTACTAGCTTGCAGTCTGTGTACTTGATGACATTATTCTTTTTGCTATTATTAAATAAAGTTATAACTTTTATTGAAATTAACTATGGATCAGGTTCCTGTAAATTCTGTCTTTATGTTCTTCATAGACAAGGTTGAACTAAATAAGAAAAGCAAATGTAGCCCATGTAACAATAGTAGCCTGTGACAATTCTGTAAACAAAATTGACTGTATCACAGACAAATCACATTTTACAAAATATCTGAGGCTACTTTCACCCAATAGGCCAAAAAAACTGGGTTGAGCAGCTGTATTAGTCAGGGTTCTCTCGAGTCACAGAACTTATGGGTAGTCTCTACATAGTAAGGGAATTTGGTGATGACTTACAGTCTGCAGTCCAAATCCCAACTATGGTCAGTAGCAGCTGTGAATGGAAGTCCAAGGATCTAGCAGTTGCTCAGTCCCACACAGCAAGCAGGCAAAGGAGAGAGAGAGAGAGAGAGCCTTCCTTCTTCCAATGTCCTTATGTAGTCTCCAGCAGGTGTATCCCATATTAAAGGTGTGTGTCACCACACCTTTAATCCCAGATGACCTGGAACTCAGAGATCTCCCTGTCTTAATCTTCTGGAATCCATAGACACTATGCTTCAATATCTCCATACCAAGATCCAGGTCAGAAACTTCTATCTCCCAGCCTCCAGATTAGGATCACTTGTGAGCCTTCCAGTTCTTCCAATTGTAGTTCACTCCAGATATAGTCAAGTTGACAACCAGGAATAGCCACTATAGCAGCTGTGATAAGACTGTGAGCTTTTCATTCTTGCAGAAAGCAATAGCAAATTCTTGAATTATAAAGCATAGTGCCCAGTATGTAGTATCTGAATAAGTGACAAAGAAAAAAGTTAAACTGGGGGGAGAATAGATGAATCTTGGTTTGAGGGAATTCATGGTTTTTGTAGAAGATAGTTCAATTCCCAGCTCCACATTGGGCAGTTCACAGATTCCTATAACTCCAGCTTCAGAAGTCTTCTTGTTTCCAATGGTACTGTACTCATGAATACATACCCACATAAAAAAACGTATAAATAATTTTCAAATTTAAGATAATTTTGAATGCTCCTAATATTTCCATTTGTAATATTTTGATTTCAAAAGTAAAAAAGAAATGAAATTGGTTTGCCTAATTGATTAAAAGTGTTAGCAACAGTGATCTCAGTCAAGAACCTGACATCATCTTAAGTTTTATCATAATGGAAACAATTTTTTTTTATCTGTGCATATTTTCAGTATTTGAGAACAGGTAATTAAGTATGTAAAAACTTTTAGGGTGTTGTTACTCAGATTTATTTAATTCTTGTGTTCATTTTGGGGGGTTGGGGGGGTTAAGACAGGATTTCTCTGTATAGCCCTAGCTGTCCTAGAACTCACTTTGTAGATCAGGCTGGCCTCAAACTCAGAAATCTGCCTGCCTCTGCCTCCTGAGTGCTGGGATTAAAGGCGTGTGCCACCACCACCACCTGGTTTGTTTTTGTGTGTTTGTTTGTTTGTTTTCTGTTTTTAATTTCCCTGCAGTGCTTTAAATCAAAATGTGTGTCTGTCTCCAAGAAACTTTAAACCATTTTGAGATCAAATTCAACATGATATCAAAAGACAAACTGTTATTCTCAGTTGTTATATGCAAATGAATTAAGTGGAAAAAATCTATTTTCTGATCCCATAAAAAAACAATTTCCACAGGTTCACAAGATCAAGAAATATTTCCAGAATAGAATGGTTTATATAGGATATAGAGAATAACATAGTTGAATAAATTCAGATGCTGGATCTACTTACTTAAATTCAGAAATTTAAATGGGGAGTTTAGGGTAGGAAAAATTCCATTTGCTCAGAGTTTTTGCAAGTTGCTACTACTATTTTTTTATTGAGAAAATATTATCTGGTTCCCCTTGAATAGTCAGTAATGTTCTATGTTCTGGCAGATTTATCACACACACTTTTTTTTCGTTGCTAAGGATGACTGTAGTATTGTGGACCTACAGACAAGGATCACCAAGACAATTTTGTCACCTCCTTTAATTTGTGTCTAATAAAGCAACAGGTGTACAGGAGCATGAGTGACCCCTGAGACTAGGGTGAAGGCAGTGGCTCATTTTTGTACATGCTACCCATTCACATCGTGACCATAGTGGCAGAGAGATATCTGAAGATCAGGCCATAAATTCACTGACGTGTTGAAGAGGTGGCTGATTTCATAACTAAGGATCAAATATTATCACTTCAGAGGTGAAAATCTAAATGTGAAGCCTAAGGGAAGACAAACATTCAACTCTGCTTCTGAAAGGAGACTTTCACAGAGGCCACATACCAGATATATACATTACAATTCCATACCAGTGGCAAAATTATAGTTATGAAGTAGAAATTAAATAACTCTATAGTTAGAGCCACTGCCACATGAAGTACTGTAATAAAGGCTCACAGAATTAGGAAGTTAAAGAATTGCTGATTCAAGTCAATTATAACCTCTAAGGCCCTGTCTTTGTCATTGATTTAAGAATGCAAACTAATGTTATCATTAGTTAGGACACAATGTATAGATTGATTTGTATTGAAATCTTAAATTTACAACTATGTTTCAACAGTATTATTTCTGAAGCATAAATGTTACTGTTAAACTCTTCAAAATACTTTTTAATAGGGGAACAATCAGAATGCTGTATGGCTACCCTTTTATTCATATATAAATTGCAAGATATAAATAGCAGGTTGTCTTAGTTAAGGTTTCCATTGCTGTAAGGGAACAACATAACCAAAGCAATTCTTACAAAGGAGAACATTTAATTGGGTCTGGTTTATAGGTCCTGAGGTTCATTCCATTATCATCATGGCAGGAAGCATGGCAGTGTCCAGGAAGTCATTAGGGTTCTAGATCTTGTTCTGAAGACACAAAGGAGAAAAGTGTTGTCTTCTAGGAAGATAGGAGGAAGATTTCAAAGCCTGCCCCACAGTGACACACGTCCTTAGCAAGGACACACCTACTGCTACTCCCTTGGCCAAGCATATTCAAACCACTACACACACACACACACACACACACACACACACACACACACACACACACAAAGGAGAAAGAGAAAGAAGAGAGAGAGAGAGTGAGAAAGTGAGACAGAGACAGAGAGACAGAGAGACAGAGAGTAAGAGATAGAGAGAGACAGAGACAGAAACAGAGAACAAGACAGAGACAGACAGACAGAAGAGTGACAGAGAGAGACAGAGATAGAAACAGAGAATGAGATAGACAGAGACAGACATACAGAAGAGTGACAGGGAGAGACAGAAGAGAGAGAGAGAGAGAGAATGAGAGGATATTCCATAGAATTATAAAACTTTTCAAGGCTAAGGGATTGTTTTTATTTATTTCAAAAATATAAGTGAGACATGACAATGTATACCCATGACCCCAGCACTTGGGAGATGGAATGCATAGGATGACACTGATTTTGAAACCCAGCCTGAGAATGTTACCTAACAGGTGCTAGCCCAGATGATAGGGTTACAGAGTGAGGCAACATCTCTATAGAAACAGTAGTCAAATCAAAGCAAAACCTCCAGAGGGAGAAAGACATCATCAGGTAAAGGTACTTTCCAACAATTCTCATGACCTGATTTTGATTTGTAGGACTCACACATTGCAGAAGAATCCATACCATAAAGTTGTCTTCTACACACAAGCAACATGTGTGTGCTTTTGCACATGTGATTACTATCTTTTTTTACATAGTATAGTCAGATGCTATGTCTTTGCAATATGTTCAGAGCATTGACACCAAGCACTATGTGTTTCACTCAGAAATGCATCTGTATGATGAAATTTTATAGTTGCCAAATATTATTAAAATTTGATCTTTGATCCTTACTTTAAGAACTCATAAAAAACAAGAAATGTGGTTATTAAATTTTAAATGTGTTTAATGTCTACTGTGTAATAATAGAGTCTGTCTGGCATTTTAGATTATAATAGGGCAAAGCTACCAATGTGTGATTTGTATGTCGGACATGGACTTCCCACAGTTTTCAACACGTAAGCTCTCTGCACTGTGAGACTCGCCAGTTTAAGCAGTTGGCACATGTCACTCTGCAGCCTTCCTACTGCCTATTTCCTTTAGTGCACTCTTAATTTCTCCACTTCCATCCTTGTGCTATGATTGGATTAAAGTATGTCTATGACAACTGATTTGAATACCAATGTCTCCTATTATAATATCTACTCTGCATATGATTGTTAACAGTCAGCTTTAGTCTAGTAAAGGAGCTACAGCATTTTGTCCTGAGGTAAAATTGTCATTATTTCTATTTTGGGTTTTCCTGCTCCTGTCTGATTTCCCTTCGCTGGGAACTATTTTGCTATTCTGTGTCACCAGCTGTAATGGTGATGATTTGTAACTAGCTTCCTTCAGAGGCTGTGCTGTCAAGCTGATGCAGTGAGCTTCCGCATCATTTAAATGTATACTCACTCTGCTCTTTGAGTTTCTGTTTTTACTTAGATCATTAGGGGAATTTTCTCCTTCTCTATTTGTTTTCACTTGCTCATAAGTAGGGGCCTTTCTGTCACACAACTCCTTGCTTTTTCTGCCCACAAATTTGGCAGTGTCATAATTTGGAAAGAGGGAGATGCACACAATTCTTGAGAAGAAAAAAAAAGAGTATTGGATTCCTTTCCAATCTCTGATTTATTCATGGATTCGTCACCAACTTCTTATAGAAAACACCTAAGGGTGTGCATTCAATGTCGCTCAGGATTAATACCACAGACTTATATGCAGTTGGATTTCAGAGAACTGGATTTTCTGAGGACACCTTCAAGAGTAGCTGAGTAATAGCACAAAGATTGGCATTTGTTAGAAATTTTTCAGTTCAACAACTAGGGCTTGGAAAGGCAGAACAACTATTTTGAACTGCATTTGATCTAAGATCACTAGTATTGATGATAGAATTAAAAGGCAAACAAGCAATCCTGATGCCTATGTCTAAACACAGAGCAATGCAGGGGTTAGGTATGGAAATGTGATGTGAAAAACTCTTGATGTGATATAGGCAATGCATTTTGATTCTGAAATATCCTTGCCCTGAATGTATATGGAAAGAAAATAAGAAGCCTAGAAACAAGACTGAATTCCTACTGGTATACCATTGGACTTAAAAGGCATGTTAATATTTCTTTTAATGCAGACCTTCCACACATGACAATGGGTCAATTTTCTGTCCAGAAGGGTAAGGCCACCAGAATCACTAGAACATCACGTACACCTAGATTACATAATTAATTATCAGGCAGTAAAACTCAGCCTTAAGTGGGGAAGTACACTGTCAGAAGCTTGCCCACACCACCTTTTCTTTCTTAAACTGGAATTTGGTGTCCTAGTTAGGGTTTGGAATGAAAGTGAAAATAGGTCAAAGGACAAGAAACTCTAAAAGTTGTGTGCAAATAATTATACCAAATAAAACAATGTTCCTGTTCACATTATTGAGTGCAAGTAGATTTTAAAATGGATATTTTGATACCAGAATAGAATCAGAAAAAGACAACCAGATGGTGAGGAATCAAGAAATCACATCTTATGTTTAATGTTGTCAAAAGGAAATGTGTAGGGGGAACACACTAAAAACATCTCTCAAGTATTTAAATAATTATCACCTGGAAGAGGAAGCAGATATTTAATAGAAGAATGAACAAGGAAGAACAGACAGAAATTCCTAAGGTAAAGAGAATTATATAGACATAACTCTTATGCAAGTATTATGTGAGGTACAACAATAAGACTGTAATTTATTATTATAAATGAAAAGGGGATCAGAGGAAGAATTAGTTCCTTGGTTAATATTTGAATGGTGTAAACACTAAACAGAAGGCCAGATAGGAATGTATACAAGAGTCCTTTTTAGCTCTGAAATTCTTTGATTCGACAAGATGGTTATGTTTAAAATTTTTCTTTGTATTTTGACTTTTTCTTGTTTTACAGTCACTCACTAAGAAAATTTCTATGAAACCTGTGAAATAATTTATGCTCAAGTATTTAACCATGGGTAAATACTTAAAATAAAGATTGAGATTATAAAACTTGACAGTAAGTGTAAAGAGTAGGAGAGATACAAAACAGATTGTCCACATGTTAGTGTACAGGTATAGTTAGTTATTGAAACTAAGCTACACTGTCAGACAGGATTGTAACAGCTATTTGAAAATGTTGGACTCTTGCACTGCACTGGCTTTAGAATGTAAAGTTAAAGTAGAGTGACAGAGCATTCTTAAATGCTTCTTAAGTGAATATTAAGCATAGTACATCTTAAAAATCATGAATTAAGAAGCTAGGAAGAACATTTTGCCTGAATCACAAAATAATATATAAAAGTGTAAGTGATTCCACAGAATCATGAAATATTTAGATATGCCTGATAAGGAGAGGAAGAGAAGGTAGAAGATGAAAGGACAGTGTGAAAAAGGGCACAGGTGTCTCTCTGTAGATAATTTTTTTCACAGAATTATTGCCTATCATTTGCCACAACCTACGTATAAGCTGTAGATGATATACAGAATGAATTAGATGTTTATTCTGTTCATAAGTTCCTTGTGTATATGGTGATTTTTCTGTCTGTAATGTGTTTTATATAAAGTTATAAACTTGAAATTGATTTGATAAGTTAAAGCAAAATATGTGGAAATCAGACTGCACATTTCCTAGGTTGTATATCTAGGCCATGTCAAATTCACAGGTGATTTTGGAATCTACTGTTTATGTGTGCAGCACTGATCTTGTTTTAACTGTTCTTCACTCTCTGTAATTTACATGAGAGTTGTTTAGCTGTAACAGAATGTGAAATGAAAAATCAAACACAGCAGCACCACTCCATTAATTGGGTATTCTATAAGCAGTCATATAGTAGGCCACACAGAAGTCTGCTCGAGTATGAAAATGGAGACCATGTGGAAGATGCAGATAATCCAAACAACCATTAAAACCCCTGAGCCTACCTGAGGACTAAGCTTCTAGTTTTTTGTTTTTTTTGTGTGTGTGTGTTTGTTTGTTTCATCTTGTTTTTCTTTTAGGAAACCTCACAGAGGGAGACCATGGCTTATATTTTACAGCATGGTTTTGTATACTTTGGAGACATAGAACTTTATAGTCTGTATAGTCATATAGGATTTTCAGTCAGAGACCTCCCAGTACAGCTGTGCTTCACTAACTATATTTTGCCTGCTACCACAGTCCCATTTATGATTTTCCAAAAGACTGCTGAGGAAGGCAAAGCCCAGAACAACCCTAACTGCTCATTGCTCCACCCCCGATGTACTGGGTAGAGGAAGATAACAGTGAGTACCCAGATTCAAGAATAGTTTGTAGCAAAATTAAGAGCACATACTAGAAATGAAGCTGAAAACAAGACAGACAAAATTGGCAAATGGCATATGCTAATGAAAGGAAGAGGAAGCTTTAAATTTAAACAACAACGACAAAAACAACAAAAACAATGATGTAGAAACATCCTGGAGATGGATACAGAAAGAAACTAAGATGGCACACATATTCTGGAGGTGATGAGGACAGAATTTAATGCCCTTTGCTGGGAAGTTAGAGAAGATCTTTGAGTCATGAGATTCTGCAAGTAATGGGAGCAAAAACAATGAGGAAAAGTGTCAGTCCCAGTCCACAAAAGAAACTGTGATTGTGAGGATTTCAAATCATTTCGAAGATGGAAATAAGTGGAACATAGTTTATGGATGCTGAAGTAGTCACTGTAAATAGATGAGAATTTTTTTATCTAAATGACAAGACTCACTGCCCTGGATTATGACTTATTGTTAAATTAATATGGGTAAAGTTTAATATAAATATTTAAGGATAATTTTATAAAATTTTATATTCTATTAGTTAAATAATCCCATCTTTCTACCACAGACAACTACCCTTCAGCATTTCAACCAAGTAGAAAATGTGAAATAAAAAACTTAATTTTCCAGCAGATATTTATCAAAGCCTAATGCATTGAGTCCTTTGTGGGCATACACAAACTGACTCAGAAGTAAATAAAGCCATTGGAAAGCCCTCATGAATACAATAATAGGTAAAGCATTTGTGTAATATAGAAATGCTAAGTTCCATGAAAAGTGAATGACTTTATCTAGTAAAATTCAAACCCTTGCAAGTTATGTTTGAGGTGGGATCATATTTGCTTTTAAGCATTCTAAAACTTTAATGTTATGATGGAGACAGAAGAAAATGAAATCTGAGGAAAACATCTCACACAACTAGATTACTTATTTATTCATTTTTGGTTTCTGGTTAATTATTGTTTATGTTCAGGGCCTTATTCTTTAATAAATGTGTTTTTAACTATAAAGGAAATAAAAGAGATGATATATAAGTATTTTAAGAAATTATGTACACTCTGATTACACGGTATGTGTTTTTTTGGTAGGTATAATTGGGCCCTGTAATTCCTTGGGATAGCATATCCCTTTTCCTGGTTTCCACCCCCTGAAACTCCTGCTTCGCATTCCCCCTGTCCTGACATTCCCCTACATTGGGGCATCTAGCCTTCTCATGACCAAGGGCCTCTCCTCCCATTGATTTCCAACAAAGCCATCCTCTGCTACATATGCAGTTTGAGCCATGGGTCCCTCCATGTGTACTCTTTGGTTGGTGGTTTGGTCCTTGGGAGCTCTCAGGGGTACTGATTGGTTCATATTGTTGTTCTTCCTATGGAGCTACAAACCCCTTCAGCTCCTTCTGTCCTTTCTCTAGCTCCTCTACTGGGGACCTTGTGATCAGTCCAATGGTTGGCTGAGAGCATCCACTTCTGTATTTGTCAGGCACTGGCAGAACCTCTCAAGAGACAGTTACATCAGGCTATTGTCAGCAGGCACTTGCTTCCATTGTTAACTATGATTCAAGCATCCTTGCTTGGGCCTTCCTTCTGGTTTAACTTCTTTGAGTCTGTGAGTTGTATCATGAGTATCCTGTACTATATGGCTAAATATCCACTTATCTTTGAGTACATTACACTCCTACGGGGCACCTAACTAAGTTAGGGTTTTACTTCTGTGAACAGACACCATGATCAAGGCAACTCTTATAAGGACAACATTTAATTGTTGCTGGCTTACAGATTCATTGTTTCAGTCCTTTATCATCAAGGTGGCAATATGGAAGTGTTTAGGCAGTCTTGGTTCAGAAGAAGCTGAGTGTTCTGCATCATCATCTGAAGACTGCTTGGAGAAAACTCTCAGGCAGCGAGGACTAGGGTTAAAGGCAAAGCCCACAGTGACGCACCTACTCCATCAAAGCCACACCTGTTCCAACCAGGTCATACCTCCAAATAGTGTCATTCTTCTGACTAAACATACATAAGCCATCACAGCACTCTATTTATATATTACACTTACCGATATGATTTCATTTTTATTAGGCAAAGCAACCCACTTTGTTGTTTTACATTCCTAAATTCAGATAAAAAATTTTGTTTACTAGCTCTTGATTACACCCCGGAATTGTATACTTAAACAAATGATAGCATACATACTGAGACATTTTCTACTAGTTTACTAGAATATCATTCATTCCGTGATACAATTGCAATTTAGGAATTTTTATACATACACCTAATGCCATTTACATACATTTTCTTCATTTATACAATAAAGATTATCAAATGATAATTTTAATGTATAGAATTGAAACCAACAAGGGAGATAAATTTTCCAACTTATATAATTCCTCAAGAAATTCCACAGTTGTCAAGAAATGCTGTTTTCATTTCTTGATGATTCTGGTTTCATTTGGGGTATTCCTGAAACAGAATTATTATCTGCTATAAACATATTATTCATTTTCCTAATTGTAAACTTTCTTCATGACGGTAAAATGTAAAGTCACAGTGCATGGTTTGGTATAATGCTACTGCCTGCAAGATTCACACCATATAATTCTGAATATGCTTTTGTGAGAAAATGGAAAATATGATTCCCTCAAAAGAAATTCTGGGAGCATCTCCACTACAGCTATTCACATGTGACAAATCATCAAGGAATTGGAAAGGTATGTGGAGGGGCCAATCCAACTCCAATTGAGAGTCTGGCAAGATAGTACATCCCATACCAGTCAGGGCCTAATGTTCATGGCATGAGTCCTGCATGTACTAACATTCTGCAATTGTAATTGTGTGTCACAAAGCAGGTGTCTCCTTGCTGGCACATTGCTTACTGTGAGGTTCCTGTGACCTTGTCTTCTTACAGTGTAATTTTCTTTCCAGCACATTCCCATCTCTAGGCTACTAGCACTTGGGTGTCTAAGTTGATGTTTTATCTTCCTGTTATCTCACATTAATGGAGGTGAAAAACTACCACATGCCTAAAAAGAACAATGAAACCTATGTTACAAAGGTGCTGTGGGGCATGGAATAAAACCAAGCTGTCAAATGACAGGGCTGAATGAAAATGGCAGCATGAACAGGACAAAGAAAAACGTTCTGTTGGTTGTAAGAGTATTATAATGGGAAACAAACTGATTAGTAGGAATAAGGTGAAGATGGATATGAAATAAGACTAAAGGTAGATCAGAGATTTGATAAATAACAAATTATTACTGCCATTCTTCTTTATAGATATGCTGGGTATGTCAAATAGGTCAAATGCATGTTGCATAAGGTATAAAATGGGAGCTCATGTCTGATCACATGTTCCATGCGGTTTCTACTGTTGCTGGCCTTTCAACTTGCTCCTGCTCGGTAACAAAAATATTATTCAACACTATCAGAAAGAACAGGCACAAAGTTAGCATGTTCATTACCAGTTTTGAACTTCCCATCAGTTTTCAAGTATTGACCTAGAGGATGTGAATAAAGGGAAAAATATATCATTTTACGTGTCAAAGCCTCTTTATTCTTGTCTCAGAGCTGAAGCAAGTATATCACCTCTGGAACACTCTCATATTATCAAATGAAATTCAAATGCTGGGATGAAAAGTGTAGAGTGTGTGGAAGAGCAATTCAAAGCAGTAGAAGAATGCTATACCAGTTCCATATTCAAACTTTATTATGTAATTTATAAAATTCATTTATAATTCATAAATTTACAAAGTTCAAAATGTACTATCTTTGTTGTTATTTGCTTGAAGGTAATCAGAATGGGTTTACACCTTATTCTTTGATGTTTATAAATCCAAGTCAAGAAAGGTAGTGATTTCCCATTATCTTACCCACACTTAGTCAGAAAGTAAATTGTGTATTAGTTCATATTATTTATCTAATGTGTTTTCTTCTGCATTGGATTGGGTTTCCTATAAAGGAGAAACGGATCTATAAATTGACCATGTTTCTGGGAAGTGCTGCTAATCCATGGGATAATTGAATCAGTTCCTTGTTTCCAGTGTTGAATGACCTAGAGCAAAGGGATCCAGGGCTGCATCTGAGGGGAACAAGAGTAGCTCACTGCGTAAGTGACTTATGAGTGCTTGTTTCACAAGCTTGGAGACAGCAGCTCAAATCCAATATGCATTTGTGAAAGTTAAGCATTGTTTTACATGTCTTAACCTATTGCTGTGTAGTGTTGAGTCAGAAGATTTGCCACAGCATAATAATTATCAGACTAACTCCAGGTTCCTTGGGGTTAATTTAAAGTTAATAAAGTAGAAATTGAAAGCACAGCACATCTTAGGCCATCTTCTAGCTTCCTTGTGCACATACCTATAACACATGTAAATCATACACATAGGACATATGTTCATGTGCACATATACTCAAACAAACAAACAAAAAAGCAAAATTAAGTTTGACTTATGGAAGAAGAGTTTGATTGGGATCGAGTTTTACAGTAGAACCATCAAATCCCAGCATGTATCACTTCTTAACTCGAGGTTCAGTGGTGTCACATTGGTGGTTTGAATTGGTCATAACACAAGTATGTATGCCAAGGAAATTGGAATACTATATGCAGAAATCGTTTTTAAACATTAGTGGGTCTTCATTTCACCTATGAAAGGAGTGGTGTCAGTGTTAGAGGAAGGAAGTGAAAAGGACTCATTTTGAATTTAACTATAACATGTAGTAGTATCTGTGGTGTAATTGGCTATGCTTTGAATTTATCTCCCATAATATAGTCAATTTATCTTACCTTCTTGTATGTCAGCATTTTACAATCACGTGTTTAAGTTATGATGGAAAACTGTGAATTTTGCCTACTCTCTCCCTTTTGTTTCTGATTTTCTACATGAGTGAAGCTTTGTTCACATTAGTCTGTGGAAGATGTGTGACATTAGAAAAACAGTTTACAAGCCAGATTTTTTTTTAAATTAGGTTCTCCAGAAACAGGTATTATTGTAATTCTAGCCATTTCCTGCTACTACACAATACAATGGTATAGAAAAACCAGCTAAAAGAGAGCTATTTTTGCCAAATTGAAGTAACAGGAGGTAAATGGTACTGCTCCCCTCCGAAGAAACCATAGATTTATAAATTGTTGGAAACACAGGGTTTTGCTATTTTTTTTGTTTGTTTCCTATGATTTGCAGTGCCAAGCTCTGCAGTCCTAATTTTATCCTGGGGCATCCATTCAATACTTTCTTGGAGAGAATAGTGCCACCAACTGAGACCTCATAAGCACTGCCAAGCATCCAAGCTTCTTTTGCTTGCTTGGAGAAGAATATACTGCAAAGTAGAGCTATGATACCTCAGTAAAGATTCTATTAGGAGGACTGCAATCTTTTCACTGAGATGGAACTTAGGAGTAGAATTTTCATAAGAGGTGTTTTACTAGGCCATTTAGGAACACAATGAAAATTATACAATATAAATACTAAGAAATCTCAAGGAATGCAGAAAGTCATAATACTTATATCAAAACCAGCAGCAGCTTGTAGATAAAAGCATGCAACAAAACAAAAAAAAAAATGGTGAAAACTTGGACTTGATTAGTGAAAATGTCAAATAGGCTTGTGTAAAGTAGTGGATCACTCTGGCTCAGGGAAATCTGGGGACTGGGTTGGTTGTTTGGAAACAAATCACTGAAGGGATGTAGTGGAAAGCTATTGCATGTCAGTGCGGTAAAGAACCATCCTTTCATGGGAAGTTTTCAATGGGTCATAATTTCATTTTGAAAAGTAAAATGCTGAGTTATCTCAAATTAACTGCACATACTGAGCTGCTGAATAATAAACATGTCAAAATGAGACATGCCAGTAACCTGTACACGTTTTTAAAGAGTGGTAATAAAATATAGGTATCTCTTCAAAGAAGGAAACATGTTTGTGCATCCAGAAGTCATTGTAGTAGATGCTCAATCCAATCTTGATTATTTTGCATGTGCAAAAAAAAATTCCTATTGGACAATGGTCTTGATTCTGCAGTTGTGCTGATAACAAAATATTCTTCAAGAGTGTCAACAAAGTCCGGGCGTGGTTGCACACACCTTTAATCCCAGCACCCGGGACGCAGAGGCAGGCGGATTTCTGAGTTCGAGACCAGCCTGGTCTACAGAGTGAGTTCCAGGACAGCCAGGGCAATACAGAGAAACCCTGTCTCAAAAAAAACCAAAACAAAAGAAAAAGTGTCAACAATATTATCAGTTGCCTTCCAAAACCGTAACTCACAAAACTAAGAGAAATGCCAAGTATCCCTTTAATAGACTATTCACTTCACTGAGAAGAGCATTTCACTCTAAATTTCAAGAGAAATGATATTTTTGCTCAGAGAATTAGCAGCAAGAGACTTGAATATTTGGATGATGGCATTGTACTCTGTGTAGGCTCCAAAGAAGAAAGTTGAGGAAATTTGCTTTAGCTTTCCCATATGTTAACCCCAAACAAATACTAAGAATTGCAATAAGCTTCAATGGAAATTAGTTTTCTTAATTGCTAATTTCCTTAATTTCTTGACCACTTACAAATGATTTCCTTTTCAACTCTTCTAGTAAATCATTTCAAAAGATTTCCACATTATTTGCTATCTCAGTTTTGTAATCCTTGCTGTCCTTTCAGCTTTCTCATGTATGGGTATTTATTAGCAGGTTACTTCATAACTGTAGAACTCTTCAAGTTTATTAAAAGCATACTTTCCCTGGAACATAAGGGATATACATATATAAAACTAAAAATATGATTTTTACCTGGAGACGTGGCTCATCAGTGGAGCTTTGACATATTAGGGCTGAGGCTCAGGGTTCCATCATAAGCACCAAGTACAGGGAAAGGTTTTTTCTTATTTATTTATTTACAGTGAAAAAGGTAAAGAATTATGACAAGAATCAAATGGCCTGCCTGGTGGTGCAGATAAAGAAAGCAGACACTGTGCTGGAAAAGCCTAATGGATTTCCTGCTTCAAAGAGGAAAAGTGAAACCATCTGCCCATGACAAAGCTTCATGTTATTTTGTGAAATTTATTTTCTTTCTTTTTTTGGTCAAGAATTCTGTGTTATATATGACTGGTAGACAATGACAGAAAGCAACCATGGGTCCAACTAACTGTGTGCAACTCTGCACCAGCTACCATGGATTAGGGCTGTGTCTTCAAGCATGAAGTGTGAGCAAACTGGAAAATGATGAGTCTCAGAATTGCTGCAAAGCATTTTAAATATACATACCCAAGTCACAGCAGAATGATGGGAAAACAACTCATTTGAAAATCCCCATAAACAGTGCAGTATTCCATAAAAGTTGCATTTCTTCATGTATTGTGATATAATTGTTTTCATATTCATTTGGAAGGATTTGGGGGGGGGGGAGTTGGGTATTTTTTCTATTTTGATCCTTAGTTAAATGTTAAAATTCAGGTCATCTCCTGGGTGCATAAACTGGAATGTGGAAGATAATCCAGGGAAGACCTTTGATTCTTTGATTCCAGGTTAACATATTAAACCTGAAAACAAGAAATGCTAGTCAGAGAAAAGAGGAATACTTGCATTTTGATTAAAATATAAACGAAAATTGAAAGGTGACTTCAGTCAATTTTGGAGTCATTTTATTTCTCTGTTCTATGGGGCCTCTAGGGCCATGACATCCTTCTGAACCCACAGATCAACGTCTCACCCAGCCATCATTAGAGAAGCTGAGACTCACATTTGGACAATGTGCAGAGAATGAGATTTTGGAGGACTAAGGCCTAAATTGGATGTCTTCCTCAAACCTTGCTCCTTAAGACTCAGGGAACATGCTGAAGAGGGGGCAGAAAGATTGTAAGGGCCAGAAGGGATGGATGACCCCCAAAACACAGACAAATACATGAACTCACAAAGACTGTGACAAGCATAGGGCCAATCAGGTTCACAGCAAGAAGAGGAGGAAGTAGACACAAACTCCCATCACTAACCAAGATGCTATCCAAAACTGAAAGTTACTTGCAAAAGAAAATTTCATTTTCTCCAATGAAATCTTTCTGGGCATGCAAACCACACTTAATAACAGGTCCCATGTCACG
The DNA here is from genome assembly GCF_900095145.1 of Mus pahari. Taxonomy (NCBI): domain Eukaryota; kingdom Metazoa; phylum Chordata; class Mammalia; order Rodentia; family Muridae; genus Mus; species Mus pahari. Next base: position 30,260,317 of record NC_034595.1, on the reverse strand, counting down.
TAAAAGATGGATGACACAAAAGAAACTCAATAATTTTGGGGGGCATTTAAAATTTCTGCTTTTTCTTTGTGTATTATGACATATATATATATCAGCACACACTCACCCCCACCTCACATATCCCCCAGCATCTGCCTTCCCTGGGGCATCCAGTCTCTACAAGATTAGCTGCATCTTCTCACTGAGTCCAGACAAGGCAATTCTATGTTGCATATGTGTTGGGGGCCATGTACCAGCCCTTGTATGTTCTTTGGTTGGTGGCTTAGTCTCTGGGAGCTCTGGGGGGTCTGGGTTTGTTCATATTGTTGTTCTTCCTGTGGGATCTCTATCTGCTCCAGATCCTTCAGTCCTTCCCCTAATTCTTCCATATGGGTGCTTGACCAGTGGTTGGCTGTAATTTTCTGCATCTGTCTCAGTGAGCTGTTGATCAAACCTCCTAGATGACAGCCATGCTAGATTCCTGTCTGCAAGTACAACATGGCAAAATGGTAACAGTAATAATGTCAGGGTTTAGTGCCTGCACATGGAATGGTTCCGAAGTTGGGCCAGTCACTGGAATGTCTTTGCTTCAGTCTCTGTTCCACTGAGTAATGGGAATACCCGTCCATCTTCAAAATTTTTGACCTGTCTAAAGGAAATTCAGGGATTTTTTTTTTTTGGTTTCTTTCTTTGTTTATTTTTGTTGAGGGGGGAGATAGGGGTGAATTAGAGTTATATTGGTAGGTATCAGGAAGATATAGAAAACTGGGGAAGGAGTAACAATTAGCTACATATGTTGCATGAAACAATAATTCACAATAAGAAAAAAATAGAGGACTTGAGTAAGGGGAAAGTATGGAATTACTTTAAGTTAAAAAAAATCCTGAAGAAAAAATAGCCATAAAGTTTGTGACAGTTAGGAGAGTACATTTGGGGTGTTTCTATCACAACTGTGAGGGAAGCTTTCATTCATAATATCAAAGCTAAAGATTCTACACTTCACCTGATACTGCTTCATCTAACGGTTTATTGGCACTCACTTATTCTCTTGACTAGATGCTGTTTCTACATTATAAGAAATAAGATGCAATTTTCAACCAGCTTCAAGTATCAATATCTGGTAATTTTGATATGTGGAAGCTACAAGTGTTATAGATAAGACTTTAAGTTTCAGGTATGTGTAATAAGGTGCAAGAATACAATGCTATTGTTTTATTGGATAAAGAACTGTTGGATCAAGGATTTAGACATAGTACGGCATTCAGCTTTTAAAGCAGCTAGAGAAAAATGCTTTGCAGTTGTTTCTGAGCTATCGGTATTCAGCTCAGTATTTATTCCTTAGTTGTGCAGTAAAAGAAATGCAGGCTCTCTTTATGAAGGCTGGAAGAAATCTTTCCTATGTTTAAATTATGCTAGGCAAAGTGCATTAGGCATGTCAGTGCCTTCTGTTATTTATTTTTATATTTTATTGCTCCCGGGGTATGCTGTTTTATGAAGCAGGATTTATAATTTACTGTTAAGAAATTATATTTCCAATATAGCTATCAGTTATATAGTATACAGTTTTAATTGAGAAAGGAGGAAAATGTAACAAAAAATAGTAAATTTATTCCATGAGACCCTCCAAAAGAGAGAGAGAGAGAGAGAGAGAGAGAGAGAGAGAGAGAGAGAGAGAGAGAGAATATGATAGATTATTGACAAGAAGACTAAGAGAATAATTATTTTCAAATTTTCTCACAATAGTTACCAATGGATCTGATACAGCCTAACTTGTTATTAGTCTTTTAATAATTTTTGATTCTTATTATAAAATTCCTTAGATTTCCCTCATTCCCAGGTGCCTTCACATCGTAATTAAAGCAGTGAGGTATCGACTACTAGTATTAAGTGAGACAGTGTCTTAAGAGATAAAAAAAATGCTTTCCTTTGCATTGGACAGACTCACACTTTATAACATGAGAACTTATATCAGTGTTGTTTAGTTAAGATTTTGACAGAAGTGGAACAGTTGAATTTTTGCTGAATTTGCTCATGGTTTTTGTGGCGCTCAACCTTCTTACACACACAGCATATCAGGATACTTGGTTTATTAACTAGCACAGATTGACTTCATACAGTATATTCCTAGGCCAATTTAGCAATATATTGCTTCCCTGGAGACAGTCTAAGGCTGACATTCATTTATTTGTTGCACTAAAGCCTTGAGATAAAGAGATTCTATTTCTGCTGTCCTTTCTTGATATATTCATTCTAGGGGCAAGAAAGTGGTTATAGAGTAATGACAAAGAACCTGTTTCACTGCGTCTTTCATTTTCATGTTATCTCAGAATTAAAAGACAGATGGGGGTAATCCAAAAATAGGCCTGAGGTCAGGCTTCAGTATGAGAAAGTTGAGATGGCATGACTCAGAAGTCCCAAGATTAAAGCTGTAAAACCTTTAGGAAACATAAGTTGACTAGATTGTCAGGAAAAATACTGTAAAATATTCTGAAATTGCTACTTTACAACTCTCTTATAGAAAACTGGCTGTAGAATACCAGTAATATTACCAATGATCCACAGAAAAGCAAATGGATAGTGTCTGGTGGAATGCAATTGATTATCACCCTGTGGATAGAACAGTCATCCATCTTTCCTGAACTCATTTCAGTATTTTTACTGCTGAGATATGCACAGTTTCTTCAATCTCCTTGATCTCCCTGTATCATCAATCACTATCAATTAGTCAGTTACATAAGTTGACACGAGATTTTTATTTTTTTTTTTAGGGTTTTATGAGAGTAGTGATTTTGTCACTAAATTCTGTGGACAGTATTCATAATGAGTCTAAAATTCTAGTGTGCATTATAAACTCAAGGAGAATGTGATGTAATGTACCTCACTTGACTCTGCTTCCAGAGTCTATGATTCAATATTCCTGGAAGGAAAGCAAAAATTTATTCTTCTAGCAAGTTCCAGATAGAAACACTTCTGCAGGTTCAGAAGCCATATAGTTGGATTCAGTGCTCAAAACTGTAGTCATTGAAGCCGATCATGTCACAAATTCTTATGTTTTGGATAACTAGAGAGATATTCAGTCTAGGAAGTAGTTTGCAATCTTACACCTCTTTTCACATCTCTATAAGGAAGGAAGTAAATATTACTTACAGCTTTCCCTATATAGATGCCTAATCAGTCTCCTAAATCTCCCTAAATGGGCATTAGAAATTGTGGCAACCTCTATCAAGTGACATAGTAGGAAATAGAAAGGTATCATAGAAGACAGAATAAGATTCACTCTAGACTAATTATGTAGCTAATTACTCTAATGTGTGAATTTAGCCTTCAGAGCAATGTCATATGAGCTGAGGAAAATTCTACTAGAAAATTCCAGCATGTATGTAAAATAAGTGGTGAGAGAGGGAGGAAAGAAGGTAGATGCTGAGCAATGTAACCTGAAATAAACATCAGTGGTAGACTACTTCTCTAAGCACCAGTATTCTGTTTATAATAGGCTCTCTATTCTAATTCATATGATTGACTTGCTCATAGGGACAAGCAGTATATATTTCTTCTGCTCTCTTTCCTGTTTCAGGGTATGCGTTATCTTTCCCTATTGTGTCTACAGGATTCTATATGCATTCTTCTCTAAGAAAGAAGGGTAGTGCTCTTGAATATTAAACTGAAAAATTATCCTTTTTCTTAATGCAAAAAGAAATTTTTATAGCTATGGTTGGATATTATATACCTGATGCAAAGGTTGCGAGTATAGTTTTCCTTCTGTATCTTTACATTCCATGAAAGGAGATGGAAAGAAAAGCAAGATCTGTTGTCAGTATGCTGATAGTGGAAAACTCATACCCAGAACTTTCAAGTACTTTAAAGCCTTTTGTGAACTTATAAAACATAAGGTAAATTAAATCTAATTTGCATGTGATTTGTCATGTATTTAGAGGTTGGTGGCAATTAAGAATTGCAATTTGCTTTTAACACTGTATTTCTCTTTTATGTACATTAAAAACATACTACACTTCTAGGAATCTATGAGACTACAATGTTGCACTCTAGTGGACAAAATGAAAACTTAAGGTTGTACATCATATTTCTGTAAGGTTTTCAAAATTTTATACATACAATTTGACCTACATTTAATGTAAATAGAAGCTTAGTTATGCTACTTTGCAGTGAGGAAAGGATTATTTGTTAATTTCAGGTATTATATTGTCCCTTTATAAATGGGAAAATACCATATAGCAGTTGTGCATTTCAAAAATAGGTTTCTACTTCCTGCATTCAGTTCTTTATTTCTTTCCTTTTCCTTTACATTATCTTTTAAGCAACATTTCTGCAATTTCTCAACTTATGTGACCATAATATTTGAACTTGAACACTGAGAATATAATTAATGTGTTAATATGATCAAGTTTAAAGGTGTGACAGAGTTCTTTTTTCTGTGGCATTTAACAGCAAACATACAGCCCTACCTCTTCATGGTCTGGAATATTGGATGTCTGGGAAATGGCATATCAAAAACATCTTACATAGAAATTCATAAATGCTTTTAACTGTTGAATACTCAAAGCATGAGGATTAAAATTCATGTGCAATACAGGTATCATATTTTGGTAGTTTCTTTTTCCGAATGGGAGTGATACTCTGAAACTAAGGTGTTTGGTTTTGTTGTTCTTAATTTCACAGTAGTATTTGGACTTTCCTAAAGTAATTTTAAGTTAACAAATACTCATAGAAATATACAGAACCTTAGAATGTTTAATCATGACAATTTGTTCATCCTCATTTTTGATATTATACTGATGAACAAAATAAAATTAAATAAAACACAATAGCTTTAAATACTATTCAAATATTAGCACCTGATTTTTATACCAGATAATGTAATATTCCATGGATAAAGCCTACTTTTTCCTGAATCTTTGTTATAAACCAAGTAGAGTCTTCCAAGAACCAATCTATTCCCTTAAGTGTCCTAGGGCTTTACATATTATGATATAGTGCTGCAATCAATTTTTTTCTTGTGGGAGGGCACATCTCCAATAGATGCCCAAAAGTTTAACTCTAGACATTCAAGAGTCCATGCAGTCATAGGCCTCTAAAATTTTTCTAGGATTGGTAGACGTTTTTCATGTCTGCAGCATGGACATCCAGAGAACCAGAAGGCTGTGGAACTTGAACTTGTGTAAAGGCTTTTTAATCTCACCATCTATTCAGCTCTAGCTCACTCTTGAGACTCAATTAGTACTTAGGATTCTTATAATTGGATTTACTGTTTGGGGTCAGTGAATCTTGCAAGGAAAACTAGGCTGAACTATTCACTTCCAATCATTTTCTTTGACCAACTAAAAAGGAATTTTCTTGAATTTAACTGAGTGTATAAGTATCTATTAAAAGTAACTGAATCTGCTTTTTTAATATATTATTTTGTACTCTAACTTCATTAAGACACAGGAATAGGAGTGCCAATGGATTTTAGGGAGAAAGGTATATGTTGTTCAATGAAAATACTTTAATTTCAAGCAACATAAACAAAACTGGTCTAGAACCGAAGTGAATTGAACCATGGAATAGCTACAGACTGAATTGGTTTCAGAAGTGATACCTAGTAGCCACAGGCACTGAAATTCATCAGGAATGTTGGTACTGGAAACTGTGGACTTCTCAAAAGTTCTAACTGGTTAATACCCTAAAATTCCTGTGCTATATAAATGTTTCAGATTCCTCTCAGATATTGGAACCACATTTCATTAAACACCATCTATGTACTCTAGTCACCATAGCAAAGTTGACAGCAGGCAACTGAAGAGATTGATGGTAATCTTTGCAAATGTGATTTTAAAAAATCTAGAATGTCATCAGAAGTAAAACAGTGCAGAGTACTCTAAATTGTAAATGCTCATTAGCTTTCTGCTTCCCATTTCTCAGCATTATAGATATATCAATGTTTTCAATTTTTAAAAGTAGCCACTTTCAACTAAATGCCCTTATGTTTGTAGTACCCCAAATAAATTTTTCTAAGGAAAATAAGATTATTTCCCTGTCACAGTCATGGGAGACTAGGATACTTATGAAAATCTTGAATCATTCTACTAATTTCTCTTGTTTTATTTATATTATGTAATTTATAAAGAATATTTGAATTTTTAAGACAGTACTAACATCAGAACTTGCTTTAAATAGCATTTCTCAGTTCATAGTTCTAAAACACTGCTCATAAGTATATTGTAGAGAATCTTACAATGATTATTGTTCTCAAAAATATATTATATCATTATTTTATTATTTTTGCATATAATGTTCAATGTCTATTTCAGCATTAAATATAAGAAGAAGAAAAACCCAAATACACAACCAAATGGTTTTATCCTCAGTGAATCACAGATCTAAACAGGTACAGTCATAATTGCCTTCAACAGTACATGACCATGACTACATACATTGCTGTTTATTCTCTGAGGCTGAATTGTGAGTATTTGACTGTGGTTCACAACAGTCAGTTCTATAATCTAGCTTTATGTCTTTGTGTTAATTTCAGGGCTTTGGGCTTTAAGCAACTTAATGCCCATGTTCTATAAAATGAAATCCAGAGGATTACTAAATAAGTAAGTTAAGATTAGAATTGTATCCCTTGAAAATAACACATTGACATTGGGACCCCTACTACCTCAGAATTTTGTCTTATTTTTAAATGATGTTTTTATTTTAGAGTTAATCAATTTAAAAGAAGACAATGAAATAAGTGTGTATTCTAATTAAAGTATGAGTAGTTTTCTTCTTCAAAAGATCAAGAAATGAGGAGACAGGGTGGGATGGGGAGGAGGTGTGGGATGTGGAGCAGTCGGAAGGTGGATGGTAGGGACAGGGAATGGAATATGGAGTGTTAAAAAATAAATTAAAAATAAAATAAAACTTTTAAAATGTATATAGGGTTCAGCAAAGATCAAAGTGCAATTTTAAGCAGAAAGTAAATGAATTAGGATTCTTAAAGAAAAAAAAAACAGAAAGAACAAGAAAAGTTGGTGTGAAATTAAAAAGAACAGAAGTATGGTAGGGTGAAAAGAAAAACATTGGAAGGAAAACAACAGTGAAGAATACAGAACACTGTAGACAGCCTTTAACAAGCCTTGTATGTGTGTTGGCTGTCATGGTTGAAAAGATTAATGGAGGCTTTTCCTATATAAACTTGACATGACCATGCCCTTGAATTTTAATTTCTTTTGCCCAAACCATAAAACATTAAAATTTTTACTGTTTTGAGCCTGTTGCTATTCAACCCTAAACAAATATATATGTGGTGTCTAAACACTGAAACTAGAGACCTGTGGCCATTTCTCTGCCCCTTTTGGTATGTCACTATCAACTCCAAGGCATCCCATATACAGTCACAAGATGATCTCAAAAACAGTTCCTGTTCTCCTCAGTGAGACAAAGAAAAGGGGTTTTGTTTGGTTTCGTTTTGCTTTATTTTTTTTTTTCTTGTAAGGGTGTATAGCAAGAACATCCATTTATTGACCAATCATATGATGATGCTATTGTACCATTAACATTTACCTTTGGAATTAAGTGATGCCTGGTATAAGCCTCAGAGTGTCTCAGAGGAGACACTACTTGTAAATATAGAGGGGGAGAGATTGATAATAATATGTTAGGTTTATTATAGCATCTGTAGTTTAGTCAGCATCTAGAATTAATTGTGTTTTGGAGGGAGTAGGCTGTATCTGAGAAGCTCAATGTTTATTTGAGAAAGAAAGAGTAATGAAAATAAAAGATGCACTCCATTCCTTCCTTTCTAATATATAAATACTAGAACATGTACCTATTATTATTAAATGTGTTTCACACTATGGAGGATTTTCCACAAGCATTTACATGTAGTATAAATATCTAGGCAGTCTGAGGTCACTTTAAAAACTCTGTACATGGCCTCTAAATAAACCTTTCTTCTAACTGGTCCTCCACCTTGAGCTCTAAGATCCCTCAGCTATTAAGGCAATAGTCATATCAATTCCCAACTTCGGACTGTATGTGTGTCTTTCTAAGGTAAGAGAATAAAGGCAATGCAGTCCTAAATCTTCATTAAGAATATCCCTCCATTGCTGTCCTTTAGGAGTGGGTTTACTAGAGGTCCATGCTTATCTAATGTCTGAGCAAAACTATTGTATCCCCATCCTGGTATGCCCTACTACAGTTCTTCATCCCACTCCTCCTCCCTCATCTACAAGAAGATGACCACACGCCTCAAGCCCCCTACCCCACCAGGCCTCCCCACTCCCTGGGGCCTCAAGTCTTTCAAAGGTGAAGCCCCTGTTTCTTAAGAGACTCTGAGACACTGCTGAGTGAATTCAATAATAACTCACGTGATCCTAGTTAATCTGTTTGCATAAGAGCTTAACTAATAGCCTGTATATGTTTCATACACAGATAAGAGGTGACTAATTAAATCCCTTTTGGAGACATTCAGTAGAGAAGGACACGTTGGGGTCAATATTCTGTCCTTCTGGACTTCTCTGAATGACTATGACTCTTGGAAAGACACAAGTATTTCTGGATGTGAACACACTTTAAAGATAGATAAAATCTTTGGTTCCTTCAATTCTGTTCAGAATCTGTATTGATTTCATAATGCCTCTAGTTGTTCTAATTGTGTTTAAAAACTACTGATTAATATTTTTATAAATAATAAAACACCAGGAAATACTAAAAGAAAGGATTGGTTTATAATCTTTTAAAAATAAAATGAAAAGATAAGAATAAGAAGCTTTTGGTCATTGATCTCTCTCCAGAATCTAATGGAAGAGATTACCTTACAAAGCAGCTTCATTTTCTTAAATATTTCTGTGCCTAAACTTTTCAGCTAGTCAGATTCTCTAATAATATATCTATATTCAGTCAATAATAATTCAATAAGAACTTAACCATGTTTATGTAAATTACACATAAACAAGCATACATAGGTCAGATCCATTATATTATTGTGTACATCAGGCATTTATAATAATAAAAAGTCTTTGGAGTGAGTTAGCCATTTGGGTCAAATCTATGAAACTGGTAGTCTCCCCATGCCCATAATCAGGGAAGTGAATGAGAGTAATGGCCATAGGAACACGTTTCTTACATTTCTTATTTACATTTGTGACTTGATAGGTCTTTCACTTAAAACCAGTTAATTCAAGTCACTAAGTCTCATGCTTCTCATCCACATGCCAAAGTAAAATAGCATCAACTTCATTAAAGCATGCATGGTAAGACAAGCTTAGAGGAAAGCTTTGGAAAAACTAAGACATTAGCAAGTATATAATTAATAATTAATATGTGTATATCTGTAAATGTCAATTTTAGTCCATTAGTAGAAGCATATTAATGTAGCTAGAGTGAAAGAATGCTTCAACAAACCAGAGAAAGAGGCAAATAGCCCAGAACATGATGCTGGAATCATGGATTAGCTGGCTTAAAAACTAAACATCTGTCTTGCTCTGGAAGTGAAGACTCCAAGATCATCCAGGCACCATTTAGGTTCTGGAAATGACACAACTCTTTACTGTATCTCATATGGCAATAACCAAGAGCCTAACCCTCCCTTCTATTCTTGTATTGATATTAATGCCATCACACTAATATAATCCTCACGATTTCCTCTAAACATAATCACTTATAATTCTACCTTAAAGAAAAATGCATGTTAGGGGTCCAGAGTATGGAATCCAAGGAGTGCACAAACAAGGACTAAACCATTGTCTAGAAACCATGCAGTGTGTGTGTGTGTTTGTGTGTGTGTGTGTGTGTGTGTGTGTGTGTGTGTGTGCATGTGTGTGTGTGTTACTCATGGGCTTTATGCAAATTGAACAATTAAATAAATTATGCAAACTTATTTAGAAACAAATGCTTGTATTACTAAACTGTAGTATAAAATCAAAGTACATTCCTCATGGTTCTTGCTGAATATCTAATGTGTCATTGAGTATATCACAAATGCTAAATGTATGCTTCCTAGATGAAGTGCTATGTGGACAGAAGGAGAGGGGGAAATGAAGTGGGGGCATAGGTGGTACAGTTAGTAGTTTTTAAGGGAGAATTGGGGTGGAAAGTAGGAGTTGGTGGTATTCCATTAGGAAGAGCAGACTTTGGGAGAGAAACATCTGTTCTTGGACCTGGATCATTTTAACTTAGTTTTTGTACCTATATTTTTTAGGAGTAGATAATAACTACCCTGTTTTGAAGACTAAATCACATAATATATGAAAGATGCTTAATTTCTCAGTACCTGAAATCAGTTCTCCATGGATGTCAGCAACAGCTTTTTTTTTTTTTTTAAACATACCCTGGCCTGACTTTACCTTTAAATGCAGAATTTCAGTGTTTTTTAAAAGTTACAGTGGAACAGATGATTCGAAGGTGGTGAATGACATAGTTCCAACTCCTAGCACATCTCCCTCCTGCGCTGCTGCTTTGTGGAGTTCACCACTGAGCAGATGCCTTTTTTAACCTTGTTTGAATGAGCTCATCTTTTGAGAAAGTTTCCTTCTTTCATTCCTCTACCATACTGCCAGTTTCCATCCCAAGAGGATTCACAGACTGCAGTGCAATCCCATCTGAATGTGACTGTGCTGTGTACATCATAGTAATTAGTAAGATAAAATTTCAATCATTGTAGTACATTATAATATATGATTTTTGATTATTATGATATATTTGGGATTCTTATGAGTTTTTAAAAACCTGTTTAAAGAATACCTAAGCTAATAAGAATGCATTATGGAGGGCAAATGTTTACTGAGGAAACACCGAAACACTAGAGGCTCACATGAGGAAGTTCCCTTTGACCCATGAAGAGAATGTTTCTTGTACCAATAACATTTTGGAGGGAAAAATAATTACGCTATGACTAAAAACTGTAGAGGATGTATTACTGGCTGTAAGAGATCTCACATGGGGAAATACTGGGTTCTGGTTATCAATTTTAATACTTTAAAGGAAGCAATAGAGAACGATCATTGCCAAATTATACCCAACCATCCCTCAACAAAACACACTTCTGTGACAATTCCTCTCCTGTTCTTCCCTATCATAGCAAATGAACTCATTGCTTAAAAATAACAATGATTTCACTCCATGCTTATAGAAAGTAGTGTGTTAGGTACACAGAACTCAGTGGCATCTGAGTTTTTCTGTGTTATGTGGGTGTTAAATCTGCTGTGAGAACATAGCAACTTTTTAAAAATTATTATGCCTAAGGTACACGTGTCTTGGCGAGGAGTAGTATACATTTCACATGGACTCAGGACGTTTTAATACTTACGAAAAAGAAGTATTACATGAACTTTTCTTTTACACAGAGTTTAAATACAAGATTGGTATTTGACTTTCTGTGATTTTCTACTCCAGGCTTATATAGAGTTATCCTCCTTCTGTATTTCACTATTCGTGGATCCCCGAAAGCTTTGGCTTTGTTACTATGGAAGCGTTAATAACATTAAGAATAAAAGGCACAACAAAATCTGTCAAGAATATACAGTTAGAGGCTTTTTTGTTGTTAATTTATTTTGTTTGGTTTTCTTAATATCACTCTCCTATTATTTCCTTATTTAGAACATTAGTTAATAGAACATTTGCTTCATGCTTGGTTTACTGTATGAAGACACTTAGATTTTATATTATGATGGCATCATGTTTTTTTTGTTGTTGTTGTTGTTTTTTTCAGATCACACGGATTTTTAATATTCCCAAACTCTCCAGTGTTCTCAGATGTGGCATTATTTGCTTCTCTTTCGAACTTTACCCTACTTTAGAGGGCACCAGCTCATGCTACAATCTTCTCAAACTTTCACTAGGCCTTTGCAACAGATACATTTCTTAAGATATGATGGGTCAGTCAGAGCTCCTTTCCTTGCAGTTATATTAAAAAAGCAAATAGGCACATAAGATGTGTTGTCATGGGGGCTATGATCTAACTGTGTTAGTGCCAAAGGAAAGGACTGCCTTTGAGAAAAGTCATGCACAAGCAGATGAAGCGTGACTAACTGCTTCACTCCAGAGGGATCCGTTAAGTGTAAACATTGTGCTGCTTTAAGTAAATACACAGGCTTGCTGTAAAAGCCCCCGCCCTAAAGTATGAAGTTGTTGCTAGAGTGTTTACAAGTAGCAATACTAGACATATTCACACACACACATACACACACACACACACACACACACACACACACACACACACGAGGAGAGATAGAGGGGGAGGGATAAAGAGATTTTATATAAAATCTACCCTACATGATGTAGGTCCTCCCCACCTTATTAATAGTATCTTGGGGATCTCTCTAGAGCTACAGACTTACTGTGAAAACACCCAGTGGCCCTTGAACACTTTAAAGTTGCTAGTTCTTCACTTTAAAATGTTTTTCTTATAAAAATGTTAGCATTGACCCTGAAGTTTTCTGCAGCATTACGTCATCTGGCATATTACAAAAGGGAAGAGCCCAACTATATGTGGAAAGCAGAGCAGATGCAAAGCATGTGCTGAGCTCCCATGTAGGGCAGCAACTTTGCTTTTGTCATTCTTCTTCCCCCAGGGAAGCAGTCTTCTTTTAATCCAGTTCAGACTGTTCTCAGGCAGCAACTATTTCTGAAAGTGTTGAACATGCAGAGCCAAACTTTCTAAGTATGGTGTACAGGAGGCAGGAAAAACATGATGTATTCTTAAAACCCAGGAAAAAGGAGGAGGCCATACTAGGTGATTGCAAAGAGGCCTCCCAGGCCTCTGTTCCATGGTGCTCCCCACACACCTGGGGGAGTAGTGTGATGTGGTTCTGTGCTTCCCGATGACATCACCGCTTTCTTTACTTTTCATATGTCTACCATGCTACTTTTATATGCTCTTCAAACTTGTTCTCAGACTTGTTCTTGCCTATGCTGTTCAGGGTCAGAGCTCACAGCTGCCCTTTAAACTCATGGAAGATCTTCGCTGTGATCACTCAAAAGTATCTTAGCTGATCATCTCTCAGTCAAATTGCTGGTTCTTTTGTTGTTCTTTACTTATATTGATTCCCATAAAAAATCAGGTTAAAGAGGTTTCCTTTAATGTAATCTGTTGGCCTTTAAATGAAAGAAACTCTTGGAAACAGAACTTACTTGCAGGAGATGTGACAATTAAAGTAAGCTCTTTTGCCCCTAAGGACAAAGATCTGAGGTATAAGAGGGCTGCATATATGAACTGAAGATTTTCAGAAACTCCTTTCTTCTCACTTTAAATTTAATGGTCTAATTCCTGCCCTCCTATGGAAAAATCTCCATATGCTTTCGGTGCTATTTAATGGTGAGGATTAGTAAAGCTGATGCATATTAGTTGGGAACCAAGCAATATCAGATTTGACCTATGAAATTTAAATGGAAACAAACCAGAATCAATGAAGAGACAAACAAGAATAAAGCTGGACTAAGTGCATCTTGCCTAAAGACAAGACTGGACCCACAGGTCAAGGTGGCATGAGAAGATAGCCCAAAATCTGTATATCCAATGTTGCAAACTAGCAAGGAGCAGAACACTGACTCGACCTGTAAAAGACTGGAGAATCAAGAGTTCTTTTTGGCTAGGAGCATGAAGAGTGTAAGAGCATAAGAAGAAAGATCAGAAATTCAAAATAAATAGCTCAAAGAACACGAGGGCTGAGGCTAAAAGGAACGTAAAACAAAGGTCAAAAGCCAGAACACAGCAACTTAGTAGAAAATACAGTAGAAAAAAATGTGTCAATGGTCTCCTTCACAGGAAAGCTTTTATGTTCTTTGTAGCAAAGAATAGAAGGTGAGATTTAAGTGCAGAGATAATACACAGCTTGCAGGCAGCTAATGCTTCACTTGGAAACTGGGAACTCTACCTGGCTGTGATGGAAACCATCAGAAATGAAGATAGGTTGGCAGTTCTTAGAAGGCATGCCATGGGGTGGTTGTAAAGAGATAACATTTCTATGCTAGGCTTTGCAACTGTCTTATTCTATTTGACCTTGCTTTTAATAATTATGAGCTCCGGAGGAATCTTTGAAGGTGGTAGGCTGTGGTTAAGTACAGTGAACAGAACTGCCTGTGGGCACTCATGTTTTATCTGGTTCTCAGAATCAAATAAACAGGTTAATGATGTGGGAATGTAACTAAGTTTCCCAATGTAATCCTCTGTACTTATGGCACAGTGACTTACACAGGGGTGTCCCTCCATTTTGTTATTATCTCCAGACACTGTAATTGCTTCCTTAGATATCCACCCTTAATTTTTAGATTAGAGTCAACAAATACTGAGACTTTATTTGCGCTAGTTCATAAGGAACAGTTTTTTAATAAGCAGAGCAAAGAGTATTTGAGTAGTAACATATCTAGGAACAATAGTATCCCATGGCAATTAAATTTAATTATAAATTTTGTTATCTTTCTATATTCTAGTTTAGATATCTACAGTTATTGCTGGGATGTGTTAAAAGAAAAGGCCATATGATAAGCGTAGTGGGAGCTTAAGATTTACATGTTTTCTAGGATATCCATTTAAAATAAAGAAGACTTAACTTGCCTTCACCATAAGCATTACCCAGAATAACATCATCTTTTGATGGTCTTCCTAATTGAGCAGGGAGTGTGTGTTGCTCCCTGAATGCAATCACCACAATATCATTTCTGATAAATTGTGCATATTTGATTACATTTATTTTTCTCTTACACAATTGCAAATAAATATGAGGCACACTATTAAACATATTTCTCAGAAAAAAAAAACAAAAATCATTCTGAGGAATTTCTGCTTCATGCTTACCTTTTTCTTATCCATTTTAATCTTCAGATTCATGAAATTAATAAAATTATTTATAAAATAATCAGAAACTGCGTATTTTCCAAATTCTAAAATGTTTTTTGATGCTGTAGCTGTAACAGCATTTTCTTATGTTCCTTGCTGAAGTCTAACAAACTTGACTACCGTAATAATTTAAATTGCAAGCAGACATGCGACCTGTGCCTACATGTCCAGGACTGGGGAGGAACTGGAAACAGAAGGAATAAAAGTTTGGTGAAAAAAGTGATTTTTAAGGTCAGCCTGAGCTAGATAGAGAGACTAAAAAATAACAAAAAGAAGTCTAAAATTAAAATATAACTGCATTATAACCAGAAAACTTAAAAAAAAAACCTTCTAATGAAAAAACTGAGAATCTATTACATTAAATAAAAGTATAAACATCATAATATGTGCTTTAGCATCCAACTTATTAGTACCAAGGGTAAACTTGTTATCTAAGGATTAGCAAACTATCTAGCTACTAAATACTTTTGTATAACATACACAATTTAGGTAATTTTGTAACAAAATATCATATTGTGGTATTGTGGGAAAGATCTATTCAATAGTATTGAAATGCTGATTTCTTGTGCTTAGAAAAAGGTACAACTGGCAGAGTCACATTTCCTCAATCTCACTTAACAAACCTCATAAAAGGAAACATAAACAAAATATATAATGCACTTGTAATTCTTAACCAAATAAATGAAGTGTCTTTTAGAAATAATTTACAGTACATAAATATTTCTTGAACAACAGCACAGACTAGTGGCCAATGATTTGCAGCAACTGTTAGATATGTTCTGAGTTGTCTAAATTACATTTAAAAAGTCACTTATCTAAGTGGTAATTATGATAATCTCATACCATTAATAAATTTAATAGTAATTAACTAAGCCACTTATCAATTTTATTTGCCCATTTTCTAAGCTTCTAAGAAGTCATTTTAAAAAATTATTAGTGAAAAAAATGCTTCAGCAGAGAAATGAAGTATATCTAGAGATGGACATTCTGTGCATCTGTATTGTTGCTTTTAAGGTTACACTGATTCTAATCCCCAGCAAGCACTTACTTTCTCTGTTAGCACACAGAGAAGCTGAGGTAATACAATGACTATATTTCTTGGATGCCAGCTGACTAATCTAAGATTATGTATATAAATTCACTTTATGACTATCCTCTGATATTTAAATGTTAGATGTCCTGTTCTTCTTTCTTTTTAGTGAGCACAACTGTTTATTTTTTAAATTATTATTCAATTTTTTTCAGTCCAGTCATTTTCCCTGTCTACCCTCTTACTGTTCCTCATCCCATACCTCTATATCTGTCTCTAACAGGATATTCCTACCCCCACCCACCAAACCTCCCCACTCCCTGGGACTCACGTCTTTCTAGAATTAGGTGCATCTTCTCTCACAGCCAGTCCTCTACTATATATAAGAGCCTCATATACAGCTAGTATATGCTGTCTGGTTGGTGCCTCAGTGTCTAAGAGCTCTTGGGGGGTACAGGATAGTTGAGAGTGCTGGTCTTCCTATGGGGTCGCCCTCCTCCTCATTTTCTTCCAGCTTTTCCCTAATTCAACCACAGGGGTTAACAGCTTCTGTCCATTGGTTGGGTGTAAGTATCTGCATCTGACTTTTTCAGCTGCTTGTTTAGTCTCTCAGAGGGCAGCCATGCTAGGCTCCTGTTTGTAACCACACAATAGCATCAGTAATAGTGCCAGGCTTTGGTGCCTCCCATTATGATGGATCCCAGTTTTGGACCTGTCATTGGACTTCCTTTCCCTCAGGCTCTTCTCCATTTTTGTCCCTGCAGTTCTTTTAGACAGGAACAGTCTTTGTCAGAGTTTTTAACTGTGCAATGGCAATACCATCCCTCCACTTGATGCCATGTCTTTCTACTGGTGGTGGATTCTATAAGTTCCCTTTTCCCAGTGTAGGGCATTTCATCCAAGGTCCCTCAAGGTCTCTTCTACATTGTATAGGGTCCCCCACCTCCTACCTCTGGAAGTTGCCTGTTTCCATTCTTTCTGCTGCCAATCAGGGCTTCAGTACTGTCTCCCTCCCCCAATATCTGATCATGTTCCTCTTTTCCCCTCCCTGTCCCCTCTCCTACCCAAGTCCCTCCCTCTGCCCCATGTCATTGCTTTCTTCTCCCTCCCAAGTGGGATTAAAGTATCCTCACTTAGGCTCTAGAGTCAATATAAACAATTTAAGCTGTAATTTCTTTATTTAGTTTGAGGAAATTTTCATAATATGATTTATATATTCTAATTTTCATTATTTCATTGTTTATATATCCTCCTTATTACTCAAACATTACTTATCTTCTTATGAAAACTTTCTTAGATATACTTTTTTTGTTCTAACACACAAAATTCTGCTATGTTAGGGCTGTCTTAATGGTCAAAAGATATCCTTCTACTAACTTTCCCTTCATTTCTGGGACTAACTTCCTCATTATCATCTTAAGTGTTCTCTGAAGAGACATAAGTGTTTGTGAAGAAAAAAAAAAAGAAAAGGATCTGATACTTTGGTTCTGTTTCACAAATTATAAAATATAACAAGTAATGAAAATAGAAAATATAATGGAAATCACCACTGCCCTTTCTTGTGATCAAAATGCAGCTATTTATTGCCAATACATGCATGTGGATCAGACCAGAATGAAGAAAGATGGTTCTTCAGTGGTGTCTCCAATCTTACTTAAGATTCCCCCCAAAGGCACTCATTGCATCTTATCTGGTCTCCTTATGATTTGTGGCCATCCAAATAAATCGCATCATCACATTTTTCTTGTGTCATAACATAGGACATTATGAATCGCAAACCTTATGTCTTAGAAAATTACTTTCAGTTATGTGGGAACACTTTGAAAACAGGAATCATTTTGTGTGGGTCCCTCATACTGATTTTACTTGGAAGGTGCTGGTTGTGTGAAGTAGCCTTGAACCTAAGTCCATCCGAGAACTAGGATCAACATATCTGTTCTTCTAGGTATGGAACTGGAATCAGGTAGGTGTACACCAACACATGAATGAAAAGCAAAAATATTAGTACGTGTGTACATGGAATTGTACTCAGCTGAACCTTTTGTCTAAAAATGTATAAAAGACCAGAAAAAAGAAATATAGTTTTTGTTGAATGGTTGACTTGGGAAGCTTTGCCCCATCCATCCATCCACCCATCCATCCATTCAAATTCATATGTCTGTTTCTCTACATGTTTATGTGTAGAGAATATGTATATGTGTATGTGTATATGCATATAACCATGCATGAATAGTTGTCAAATTGATTGCGACAGATGGCTGGGCTGGGCCAGAGTGTGTTTGTATGAATATTTCAATGTGTATATATGTCTGTGTATATTTGCTTATATACGGAATCTTAATTCTTTTCATTTCCTTCCTCTCTGGTTCATGAAGAGTCAAGCAGCTTGTCCAGAGCGGCTTCTGGCTTATTCACCAAAAAAGAAAAGGAACACCAGTTTTAACTCATTTCACTTAGCTCCCTGCTGCTAAACAGTTATGCATTAATTGCCAGATACTAATATTTACTTAAGCACAGTAATAAAGAGTTAAGACTTTAGTGCTTAATGAAGCACAGAACAGTAGGAAAGAGTTAAATTTCCCTAGCACTTATTTAAGGATAAAAAGTTAAGTAAAGCACAGAGATTTATAATATTTAATGAAGCACAAACTTAAAGAGAAAAGGAGCTAGTGTTTTTTAACCATAGAATAAGTAAGACCATTTTTAGAATGTTTTAAATGTTATCAGCAAGCGTTCAGTATAGTGAGAGAGATAGAAGGCCATCTACCATTAGTCTTTAAAGCAAATTTCAACATTGTGTCCCACTCCAAGCGCATTCCAGGCTGGGCAAGATCCCAGAAGTTTTGTTTTGAAGTTTGAAGTATATTTTTTTTTATTATTATTTTCTTTATTTACATTTCAAATGCTATACCGAAAGTTCCCTATACCCCACCCCCACACCTGCTCCCCTACCCACCCACTCCCACTACTTGGCCCAGGCCTTCCCTTGTGCTGGGTCATATAAAGTTTACAAGACCAAGGGGCTTCTCTTCCCAGTGATGGCCAATTAGGCCATCTTTTGCTACATACGCAGCTAGAGACACAAGCTCAGGGGGTACTGGTTAGTTCATATTGTTCTTCCACCTACAGGGTAGCAGCCCCCTTCAGCTCCTTGGGTACTTTCTCTAGCTCCTCCATTGGGGACCCTGTGTTCCATCCAATAGCTGGCTGTGAGCATCCACTTCGGTGTTAACCAGGCTCTGGGATAGTCTCACAAGAGACCCCTATATCAGGGTCCCTTCAGCAGAATCTAGCTGGCATGTGCATTAGTATCTAGGTTTGGTGGCTGATGACGGGGTGGATTCCCGGATGGGGTAGTCTCTGGATAGTCCATCCTTTCATCTTAGCTCTAAATTTTGTCTCTGTACCTGTATCCTTTCATGAGTATTTTGTTCCTTACTCTAAGGAGGAATGAAGTATCCACACGATGGTCATCCTTCTTGGTTTTCTTGTGTTTTGCATAATGTATCTTGGGTATCTAAGGGCTAATATCTGCTTATGAAGTATATTTTAATACAATCATTTTTGCTCACATTGCAATAGTCCTGTCGTTAATGTAGAGGGAGTTATGTTTTTCATTTGGTATTTGAGAGACTATGTGTAATTTCACTGTTTCTCTTTTCCCTTTCCTCCCTCCAAACCCTCTGTAAATCCTTTGTTTCTCTCTTTCTAGTTCACTGATTCTTTATTCATTGCTTTTATAAAATATATCTCCAGCACACTATTTTCCCTTTCCCAGTTCCTCCCAAACTCCCATTTACCTATTTTTTTTTTGAGTGGAAAGATATCAAGTGGGGGTCCAAAACAATCTTGAATAATGTCCATATTAAGTAAAGCAATGACCTCTTAAAAACTTAATTTATGTTTGCTATAACATGTCACTGAACTTTTACAATTCAGGATAAGAATATAGCATCAAATTATCTTGTGTAAGGTTGTATGCATGGAGATAGCTTGCTCTTGCCCAGTTTCTGAGTTTAGCACACCTACAGAGAGGGTTGTGCACATTCAGCATCTGTGTGAGACACACGCTTAGGCTTCCCAATGTTCCATTTTCTCTCATCTGGGAATCTCTATTTTCTCTATTTGATTGTTCACAAATAGCATCTTCTCATCTTCTCCATTAAGTTCCTTCATGAGTATTTACATACTAGTGGTCCTGCTAATATTTCTGACATATATATACATACATACATATATATATATATATATATATATATNTGTGTGTGTGTGTGTGTGTGTGTGTGTGTGTGTGTGTGTGTGTGTGTGTGTGTATATTCCCTGATTGAGAGCAGGGGGGCATCCTGTGTTGCCAGGAAATGGTCTAGACCAATCTGCTTCTCTCTCTGCTGTTCAATAAAAAGCTTTCTTTCACAAATCTGGAAATCTAAGATGCTTGAATAGATGGCATTTAATAGGTTAATCAACCTTGAAGATGCTGAACCCTCAGAACTGTTTGGTAGTAGAACCAGCTTTGAATTACACCAGTAAAATGACCAGGTGCCAGGTGCACAGGTGAAAAGGGGGTTAAATTTGCACTTGTCTTTTATGTGCCCACAGGGCCTTATTTGCTGGTGTTTGAATCTCTGGGAAAAGCAGTAGGATGTCTGAGCATTTTGCTGCCTCTGTTCTAGCGATCCCATGAGGGTATTGCCCTGTGTCTTCCCATTATTCATTGTCACTCTGATTCTAAGCAGCAATGCTTCCGAGGTCCTTGTACAATCCTGCAGACTCGGCTTAACTTTAGCTCACAAGATGTTCCAGGGGGTGCGTAAAAGGCTGCCATTGGGGATGTGCTTCTAAAGCAGATATGATCTTCCCGTGAACAGATGAGCCTGTCCGGTATATTTGGGAGCCTCAGAGAGGGTAGCTGTGAATAGGTTACCATTTAAATTAAGTTACAGAAAGTTTAAGAAAACTTCTCCTTATCCAAGGGGATGACATTCTATTTATAATGTTCATTCATTTCATTCATATCCTCTAGCAAACAAAATGATTTCAGTAAAATAAAAATACTATAAAAATATACTAGTCACACCCAGATTGCTGATGGAATTTAATTTATGATTCTTGGTTACATTAAATTTTTAACAAGCAATACAGCTAAGAACTAACTTTTTTCATGCTTCAATTTTAGACTGTAGTAAATAGAGGACTTGAAATGTTGTTCTAAATATAATGTGCTTGTCTTAGCAGATATCTTATTTTAGGTCTGTAAGCCTATTTATTTATTTATTATTTAGGTCTATAAGCCTATTGACCTCTTGAGAAAACTATTTTCTCTAGATAAGATTTAGAGACTAGGTCTTTTCAACTGGGTGTTCTAGCTCCAACAATTTCACATTTCTATTCATTTTATTTTTAGCACATTCAAAATTAATACTGAAAACTCTTCAATGGTATACTATCATATAGTTTCAGTCTCTTTAGATATAACCATAAGTAGCCTCAGTTTGTTTTAAGGGTATGACAAAATAAGCATAATTTGTAATAGCTGTTTCTAAACACTATGTTCTTCCCCAAATCATGCAATATGTTTCTATGAGTTGTTTAAATTTATTTTTTTCTCCAAAAAGAATGCATGTATTGTGGAAATATGTATGCATTTTTTATATTTTTAATTTTCAGAAAGGTTTGCATGTATCTACCAACATTAAGGAAAATGTATTAAATAATCCATTCTTCCAAACAAAGAGAAATTGTGAACGAAAATCAGTCTCACCCATGCTATAGTAAATTTGGTTTGCAGGAAGGTGGAGTTGTGCAGTAATAGCTTTGGAACAGACGATCTAATTTTCCAACAGCGCCTTTTGCACTTTGTTTGAAACTGAGATGGAAGAAGCCATTTCAATTTGATTAAACACATTTAAAATTGAGGGCTCTCAAAGATCAATTACATTTTTCACTTAATACTTTCATGTAGGATTATTTTTCTCAGTTTTGCCTCTTATCATTAAAAGAAACTTCCCTTGCATTACAAGAAAATACTTAAGCCATTTTACTCTTTGACTAATTTATAAAAAATATAATTTTTGTGTGCAGAAACAGGTTAAAAAAATCACTTATGTTCACAGTTGATGACAGTCTACAATAAGAAGGCATGGAAGAAATTTATCCATTTACCATCACTCTTGGAAAGTAATTCTCCAAAGACTTGAAATAATTATTCTAAAATTTCACCTGCTTATTTTTGTAATCTTTTTAGATATCTGACGGGTAGTTGATTGACCTATTGGGAAAACCATTTTCAATTTTAAAAAGACCCAAAATTCCATCTCCAAACAAATTTGTACCCTCTGGTATCAGAATCACTTCCTGTTGGCTCTCCATACTGGACAGTCAGTAAATAGAGACGATCACTGAAGTTTATTTTGGAACAAACAAGGATGAGTAAGCAGGAACCGAATACTATACTCTACTTAATGGTAATGAGTTTGCAGGGATTTGCCAATGTCTATGAGTATAGTAAAAATTATTAGTAAGTCATTGGAGCAATACCTGCTCTACTGTTGTATATAAAATGTGTGGTTAGTATTGGAAGGGTTGCCTGTTGAATTGAGGTTACATCTGCAATTATATCTATTCTCAACATATTCCTAGTCCATGATTCTCAACATGCAACAATGTGGAGCACTTTGGGATTTCCTGGTTATTAGTGCATTCGTTTGTAGCTAACAATTGAACAAAAAAGGCTCATCTCATTTCTTCCTCACATTGAGTTTTTCCTGATAGTGGTTTACATAATAATGATGAAGTTGATACCTTCATGCATTTATTCTATTTCATTTTATCATATATTCCAACTTGTTAAATTCCTTTAGTGCTTATTTTATAAGTAGGATTTGTGATTTCAGAGCTGATCACTGTGTCTTGAAGTTTATTTTAAGATGAGGTATTTAATTTTATTTCAAATTTTCATTAAATGTATTTTAGATACTAAAGTTAAAGTTCAGTTCTATATGTTCTCATAAGACAGGCAAAGGGGTTGCCAATAGAGATTAAATTGTTGTAAACATTACTTAAATCCTATGACAAAGTTTGTTGAAGTAATCATCCCTAGGTTGTAAAGTGAATGTACAAGTTTTCCATTTTGCAATGCCTTTGAGCAGTTGGTACAATCCTGGTAGTGCTAACACATGCTCAGGGTGCATGTTTGCTCAGGCTGCATAGCACCTAAATGTTCTTCCCATTTCATGATGGGCTATCACAGTCCTATGATAGGTGGTAAATCTGAGTTCAGGAGTTAATGGCCCTTAGAATGTTTGTCCAAACTTACTGGGGAAAATGTCAATGAGTTAACACTCTAGTTACCATTTAGCTGTCAACAAGCTACTACTTTAAAGTCAAAGATGTTAAGGAGAAAACCTTCCAAGGAGGCCCTAGAAAATAGATGTCACTAATCCACACTTACTGTCAACCTTCAATTGCCCTGGTTCTCAGCAAAAGAATTAGGAAAATAACATCCTTCTTTGAAATACATTTTACCACATGTATTTGGGAGACTGGGAGAAGCCATGATACACTGTCATATTTGTGTTCAATTCCTCTCAGGGGCAGGTGGGAGGTAACCTAAAGATGATGCAGTGAGGGCTAATTCAAGTTATGATTTAAACTACATATGCCTCCTGTCTTTGAAACACACATTATAGCATATAATTCTTGAATACAGGTCAAATGTAATAGTAAAAAAATAATCTTCTCTGGACAATAAATTAGGAAATTGTTCATAAGGAAGTCAAGTTGTCAGAGTTAGGCAATTTATAATGGAAGAAAAGAATTGGTAGGTAGTCTGGAACTGACAATTTGTGGAATAGAGTCTGGGAAAGGCTTGAGGTGACCGGATTCTGGTTAGAAAGTATTTATGATACTAATATGGCTTCAACCTCGCCAGCTACTGGGCAAAGGAGAGGGAAGAGAAAATTCTAGAGAGAAACCTGAGCAGAAGAAACAATTCTGATGGATGAGCAAATGTGAGATCATAAAATATGATTATTAGAAACTACTATAAGAGTGCAGCCCTGCCAGTGAACTATGAAATGCATGAACTTACACTCACAAAGGCCATGATGCATAACATTTTATTGTAGTTTCTATTAGATAATACACATTTAATATATGTTCATAAGATTATTTTACAAGCTAAAAGATGTTCAGGAGGACTGCTGTTTGTCTTTTTACTTTTTCTTGAAATTGTGCTCCTTACAATCGTCTGGCATTCTCTTTACATAATTTATTCTGCAATGTTTTGTTTACAACAGAAAACAACTCTTTTTTCAATGTTTTCCTCCATTTTGTTTTCTTTATCACTTTCATGTTACTGTTGCTTTACTACTTTTTTATTTCTGAATATTTTATTAGGGCAAAACAATATTTATGGGATGATTCATCTCAAGTAGGTCTACTTTGATTTTTAACATGCACTCTAAAAATTGATAACCTCTGTAACCTACTATGTATAGCTTCACAGTCATACAATATAAAATAAAGGAAAAAAATCTTTCAAAACGGCTACAGAAGAATGATTATTTGTAAGACATTACTAAAATTAAAAATCTCACATTCCTTCTGGGCAATGGTGGCGCACGCCTTTAATCCCAGCACTTGGGAGGCAGAGGCATGGGTATTTCTGAGTTCGAGGCTAGCCTGGTCTACTGAGTGAGTTTTAGGACAGCCAGGACTATACAGAGAAACCCTCTCTTAAAAAAAATCTCACATTCCCAGAGGATAGGGTTATTACAGCAATGAAAAGTGCTAGCATCGCAGTACACCTTGCAGACTCCAGCCTACTGTAACTTGGTCAGTGGGGAAACATGGATCAACAAGACCACCCTAATTCAACTCTCCCATAGACACATGTTATCTTCTCTTTCCTCCATCCCTTATTGTTAGCTGCCTTTGTACAGAGAGGGTTCATCAAGACTCTGGACATGCAGGCTAAACTAACAGGAGAGATTTCCTGTGCTGTGAAGAACAAACCAGTAAGGAAACTCTTTTTTTTTTTTTTTTTTTTTTTTTTTTTTTTAAAAGGAGACAGGGTGGCTTCTTTATTTTAACCAACACCAACCAGGTCTTAGGATCCAACAGTCTTGGCTTAAATGGTAGCTTATGCACTATAAACTTCCTTGTCCAAGTTTTTATTCTCTATACATAAGTTTCCAGTCATAATTAAGAACAAAACTACAGATAGACTTTCCAACTATTGCCTAAACTAATCCTGCCATTCAATGTTAAAGGGAAGGTAGCTCCACCACACTTGGTGGCACATCCTCTACTCAGTTGGAAGGCCTGCGCCAATCAATCAGGAGCTGTACAAGAATTACCTGGTATTCGTGCTGGAATTGGAGTTAACTAGAGTTTCTTGGACATGGACAGAGTGCAGAGGGCACAGGAAACAGACACTGTGCGCTTCCAGGTGCTGCTCTTGCAAACACATTTCATTACATCTCCAACAACTGCCCCCGAAGAACAACACTTTAGGCATTGCTTCCTTATAAACAGTGACATGGAGCAAGAGTCATACCATTCTTCAGGGTTGGGTTATTCACCACACTAGAAACACTAACGGTAAAATCACAGATTAAATCTCTCTTTCTGTTCTAACCAGTACCCCCTGAGCTCGTGTCTCTAGCTGCATATGTAGCAGAAGATGGCCTACTCGGCCATCACTGGGAAGAGAGGCCCCTTGGCCTTGCAAACTATATATGCCCCAGTACNGGGGAATGCCAGGGCCAAGAAGTGGGAGTCGGTGGGGAGGGGAGCAGGGGCAGGAGGAGGGTATAGGGAACTTTCCGGATAGCATTTGAAATGTAAATAAAGAAAATATCTAATAAAATAAAAGTACTCTGACAAACAGGAAAATAGGGAAGGAAAGGGTTCGTTTCAATGTGTAGGTTACAGTCAGAACTCAGGCAGGAATTTAAGCAATGCTCACAGGCTCATAATTAGCTAGCTTTTTTATTGAGCCAGAGCCACCTGCATCAGGAAAGCTGCTACCCTAAGTGGGCTACACCCACCC
This sequence comes from Mus pahari, assembly GCF_900095145.1. Classification (NCBI taxonomy): domain Eukaryota; kingdom Metazoa; phylum Chordata; class Mammalia; order Rodentia; family Muridae; genus Mus; species Mus pahari. The sequence continues at coordinate 30,234,436 of NC_034595.1, read as the reverse complement.
ATTTCAGTTAGCAATCAAGACAATTTCCCAGAGACATTCTCACAGGTCAATCTGATCTTTGTCATTCACCAACAGAGATTCACGTCTCAGGGGACTCTTAGCTACATTGACTTTGACAGATAGCATTAACTAGCCCACAAGGGATAAAATTTAGTTTATAATCTTGATCCTCTTAGTATTTTTCTTCCAGATAACTAGTATATAAAAGAATGAAGAATTGGTTTCTGAATCTGTAAGAAATAGATCAGAAGGTCTTACAAAAATAGTGAGGTTATGAGAAATAGTATTTCTCTACACACACTCTTGCTTTTGTGTATATGACAGTCAGTTTGGCATCAATTAATGTTAAAAATAAACAAATAAACAAAAATTGTCAGTAAGTGAGAAGAATATTACATACACACACCAAACAAACAAACAAGCAAATAAACAAACATAAATACAAAGAAATAAAGAAAAAAACACACAGGAAAGAGATTCTGTGAGCAGAAAAAAACATAAAATCTCCTTAAAATCAGTGATGTAACACTGTTTAGTATCTCACTTGCTTGATGGACATTTTTGCTATCCAATAAAAAGCAAAGGTCCTTTCAGATACCTGTCGCTTAAAGTTGATGGTTACAAATCTGAACCATGTTTGTTTTCCAATAATCTGAAAACTGTTATCAGATCTCTGGGGAAAAAAAAAATCTTAGAATAGATTTACCTATGACTACCATTAGATCATGCTTCCTTTCTGAAAAGTAAAGGGCAGGGTTAGTGGAATGTGAATTGCATAACACAGAAAAAACAAATATCAAGACTTACTGAACTCAACTATTAAGGATCCTGTTGTGTTCATATGCTTCTGGTGTTCAAAACAAAAATGGGAATACAAAGATTTGAGTTAATAGACATGTTAAATATTTATTAAAGTAAAATATAGAATGTAAATTATAATATGTATTCTCTCCTCTCTCCCTCTCCTGCCCCCTCCACTCCCTCTCTCCCTTTTCCTCTCCCTCTCCCTCTCCCGCATATGCACACGCATACATGCGCTCATTGAAACAAGTGCTTGCCAAATGTCCCAGGCTAGCCTGGAAATCAACTGTGAATTTCAAGTTGATATCAAACTCACAAACATACCCTGCCCCAGCCTCCCAAGAGGTGATATTTTAGGTGTGCAACACTAAGCCTCAACTTTAACTTCTAATATATTATTAAATTTATTTGACAAAGTTCAATGGTATATCTATTTAAAGCATAAAATTTGCAATAAAATCTCACCTGCAGAACATGGATTTACAAATTCTATACACATTCATAAGAAAATAATGATTCAACCATGCTCTCCATTCTAAAGCACAATAGAATAAGAGTGGAAAACTAGTAAACATGCCTTCCTCTGGTCTCCTGAAGTTTAGCATTTACTTCACTGTGCAACTTTTAGACATGAATGGAATTATATTGCACCTAGAATTGGAATCAGACTACATGCCTTTTAACCCTATTTCCATTGAGTCATTGACTAGTATATCTTAGACAAGTAAGTGAAATTCTCTTTGACAAGTTTATAGCTTAAAATAGGAGAAAACAAAAGTACCTTGTACTTCACAGAAAAATTTGGAAATTAATATATTCAGGAATGGGGACAAAAAGATGGCTCAATGGTTATGAGAGTTTAGTGCTCTTACAACGGACCAGAGTTTAGTTCTCAGAACCCAGTTATTTCAGGCTGCTCACAATAGTCTATAACTCCAATGACAAGGGATATGATATGGTCTTCTGCACTGTACAGGTATCCACATAGATGTAGATATATGGCACAGTCTATCTATCTATCTATCTATCTATCTATCTATCTATCTATCTATCTATCTACCTATCTATCTATCACTCGCATACACATACACACAAGCACACACAGGCATACATACACACATATAATAATAAAAATAACTTTCTACTAAAAAGAAAACAAGAAGTTAAACAGTGTATATAAAGTATGCTGATATACAATTAACTCCTAAATATTGATTATTTTGATATTTCTTATTTCAGTTATGATAATTTCAGTGTCATTCCAATTAGCACAGGTATAACCTATATAAGTAATTACAATTTGTTAGATTTTTAATATTTTGATATTCCATGAGAAGATCTTAGATTTCTCAGACTGGCTTAAAAATTAGTATGTAGCAGGGTCTGAACTGAGCATAGATAGAAGTTCTATGAATGCTGAGCTCACATAAAATGTAGGTAAAAATTGTTGAACTAAAAGATTTTAGAGGAAAAAAGGATCTCATGTATACATATGACAAATAAATGAAATGCATATTAATTATAAACAAGCTAGTGATTGATAGACCCATGAAGTCTGGTGGCTCCCACTAGGCTACATGTGAGAGTGAATGAGTAAAAATTTCAGAGAGAGATTCTTCACGATGAAAGAAATTAAAGAGGTTTAGGTGTACATGGTGAGGGGGTCACATGTGGTCAATCATGGTTGAGACTGAACTTCATACTCAGAAATTGGTAGAAACTGGACAAAGTATTTTTGTGTTCAAATACAAATGTTCTCCCTGGTCATTGCTTGGCTACCATTGGTCTGACTACCTATGGCCTATAGTTTTAACTTCTGCCATTAAATTCAGAGTACTTTTTGAGCTGATGAATTGTAGATGATATTTCTTTACTATTTCATAAATATTCAGCTACTAATTTGCATATCTTTTATTTAGGTATATGAGAGGAGTATTTATACACATTTCGACCATGGTTGTGATCTCAATATTTTATATTGTTAAATTAAATTTAGTAAATTTGCAATCATATTGCAGTAATTTGAGTATGGAAGAATTCAGCATATAATCATCACAGTTTGATAGACAGATGTTTCATATTTCAGTGAGAAAACTCTGGATACTCAAATATTAGAGAAAAGTTTGGTATCTTTGTATTCCACTGAAATTCAGAAAATCAAAAACAGATTTTCAAATCTTATGCATAAAATCCATAGCATATTTTAATAAATGGCATTATCTTTTGTGCAAAGAAAGTGGTTTTATAGTCACTCAAGAAACTATTGTGTACTGTGGCAATATAGAATAGAGAAATATTTAAGAACTTTGAATAATCTTTCACTATTATGGGCTATACTACCATACATTAAATAACTAAAAGAGAGTCACATTTTGACTGTGATCTATTAACAATAATTTATCCATTTCATTGGTCTGTAAATGCTTCCAGTCTTCCTCAGTGATTTACTCACTTAGATGTGCCACACATAGACCTCAAATGTGTGGATTAAAAATTTCCCATTTTCTTCCCCAGGGGAACATTGAGGAGTTGCACACTTTCCATCCCCAGTCACTGCTCCCCTTCGGGGGAGGATCTTACTTGGTAAGTCTTACAAATTTTTATCTGTGAACCTGGTTTTGTGAAATCTGTGTGCCTATGTAGAACAGAAATAAAGCTGCCAAGATCATTCACTAATTACAGCATTATTTTACAGGGGGAAATAATAGCTCCGCTGCTCTTTTCAGTTATTCTAATAATAAGCTTTTTGAAACCTTCAGTTGTAAAAATTCAAATTATATGCTAGAATAAACACAATGATTTTCTGATTCTAGAAATATCTAGACTTGTGTTATCATTGCTGAACACTTTTCTTTAAATAGTTTGTTCAAAATAGGTTAGATTATAAGCAACTGTGGAAGAATCATTCTTTAAGAAAGCTAAAGCTACAATCACATTCTTCTCCAGGTGTTATGAGTATAACATTCAGGACACTATAGCTTAAATTATTTAAACAGGAGATCAAAGCATCTTTTGTCCTCACATAATTTTCTTTGTTTTATTTTTAAGATTTGGTGTGTCAATGCATCTCAGGCTGGCCTTGAATTTTTAATCCTCCCACTTCAGTCTCTGAATGCAGGGATCCAAGGTATAAACTACCCCTGCTTTTTTATTCACTAGAAACTTTTTTTAAAGTCACTTAATTTTTATTACATGTTTATGTGTGTATAAGTATAGGTACATACACATGTAAGTGTGGTTGCCCTTGGAATCTCAAAGTGGGCATCTCTTCTTGAAGAGCTCTACTTACGGGCAGCTGTGTACCACCTACCACAAATGCTAGGAACTCAACTGATGTCTTTGCAAGCTGCATGCTCTCTCAAACACTTAGCTACCGTCCTAATCACTAGAAACTTGGAAGAGGTACCCACTCATTTATAATTATAAATAGTAAGCTTGAGGGTGATAAATTGGCATGGCGAATTGAAATCCTTGCTTGAAGATTATAGAAGTGCAAAAATTTTATCCTCAGCATTCACACAAACATTGGATATTTTTGGTGGCCCTGCCTAAAATTCAGGCTTCAGAAGGTAAAGAAAGATGGGTAATATCCAGACCAAGGTGGTCTGTAAGAATGGGCATATAGATAAGCAGCAAGTGAGAGACCTCACATCAATAACAAGGTGAAAGAATGATTGGGAATGACTCCTGACCCACCTCAGGCCTCATTTGCATGTATATCCTCTCATATTTGCAAACGCATACATGTACATTCACCCACACATAAAACATGTATACACAAATATAAACATCATACACTCAAACATCTTTTGCAAATTAAATGGAATTGACACTGTGTGACACATGTTGTGGTGGAAAGTGTATTTTTTTTTTTTTTTACAATTGTATATTGTAAGGAAATGGCTGTTGTGGATGAACATTTGAAGAGCCTTAACACAGCACCTGGTAAGGGCATCTTGCTATATCACTTCGGGGAAGTTGAGGGAGTAGGAGAATTCCAGAATGGCTATTCCAGAAAATCAAATAGCCAAATGATTGAGGATGAAACCTTATATCAAAGGGACTATCTCCAAAGCATTTCTTTAGGTCAATTTGTAGATCCACACTACTCTTGCTGTGTGGTAAGATCCCTTAGTGAGATTGGCGCCTTGCTATTGTCGTTTCATTGTTTTGTTCCTTCCTTCCTTCCTTCCTTCCTTCCTTCCTTCCTTCCTTCCTTCCTTCCTTCCTTCCTTTCTTATTTCTTTATTTCTAGCAGGTATTACACTGTAATGACAAGGTATTCATATGAGACGAGAGTCGTGAGAATTCCTTTGAACAATGTCTCTGCACACATGAAATTGGAGTACAGCTGAGTTGCTTCTCATGGGACACCAGATAACATTCTTTAGACAGGGTTATGGGTTCCATATTATTATCACCTATACCAGGAGCTCATATTTGATGAATCAGTCCCCTCCTTAAGTCTAAAAAAGCAGTTTGGGTATTAAATGATATATTCAGGCACTCCAGATTGTCTAAACACCATTAACCTATAATATTACGGAATACACATCCTACTTATCTAAATTTTCTTCTCACTCGGGACTAAATACTGCTAATACAATTTAAAATCTATTTAAAATTTTGTTACCAAGAAATGAATTTTCCATCTCTCATACCTTCAGAAATATAATACTTCTCTGAAATGAAAATCTATTTTCTCCACACTATTGCTTTATAAAACTTAAAATAAAATTATCCTAGAACAACCTTTGGAGTTCTAAGTTCTCATATTTCCCAATCGTGTGCTCGCATAGATGATGCATCATCTAAAACTCCTATATATCAGGAGTAAATTTCTCTCTTACAAGTTGGAACACATGTTGTCTAACACATTTTAAACATATGTTTCCTTTTCTATAGTGATAGAAATTGCCTATGACCTTCATCTAGGCAGACTAACAGATTCATTAATTTTACTACTTCATTTTCCGTTCACCCTTTGCTCTTCAGGATTGTCAGCAGTGAAACACTTAACAAAGTTATTTGAGCATCTATTATTAACCACATGAATAAATTCTATGTAACAGCACGTTAGTTCGTTACCCTTCTAGAACATAATGGAGATTTAAGCAGCATCGTGCAAGGTTTCTGATGAAGCAATCAACCTCAAACCAAATAGCACAACCATAACAATCACTTATGGGGCTGAAGAGATGTCTCAGCTCTTAAGAGCACTTGCTGTATCTCCAGGGAAATGAAGTCTCCAGATGGGGGTAATAGAAACATAACCCAGATTATCTTCAAGAGAAACAAGTGCATTTAACCTCTGACCCATCTCCCTGTCCCTCGTCGAGATTTTCTTAGCATGTGGAAAAACATGGGTTTTCCTCTCATATGCCACTAATACAGTTAACTCTTTATTTCTCTTGACTTTTTCCTGACAAAGGTATCTCTCCCAGGAGTTAGCATTTGCTTTGGTCTTCTCTTAGGTATCTGCCCTCATCACTTAATAGATTCCCTGATAAACTCATCTAGTCTTATTATGTGAGTGATTCACAGCTCAGGACACATGAATTAATATATCTTTCTTCCTGAGATTCCTTAATAATCCTGCTGAGAAGTCAGCAGGTTTATTTCTCTCCATGATCACTTCTTAACTTGGAATATATTAAAATTTAACTCACATTTTCCCTTCAGGATTAATCTTATCCTTCCCATCCCTATGAATTTATGGGGCTACTTCCCCAGGAAGAAAGTTTTCAATTCCTTCAAATTTTCTTGTCCTTTTCAATTTTCTCATGATATCTTATTAGTAACAATGTTGAGGATAAGGAAACTGTTCCCAAGCAGGAAACTGTGTTTTTCTTTTTTTTCTTTTTTTTTTTTTTTTTTTTTTTTATTTTTTTTTTTTTTGAGACAGGGTTTCCTTGAACTCAGAAATCCACCTGCCTTTGCCTTCCAAGTGCTGGGATTAAAGATGTGTGCCACCATGCCCAGCATCTTATGATTTCCTTATGCTGACATGAAACACTGTAACAAGGAACAACTTGTACAAAAGAGAATTATTTCATATTATACTTCCAAACCTCAGTCCATACTCAAAGGAAGGCACGGCAGGATTTCAAGTCAAGAACCTGGAGACAGGAATTAAAGCAGAATCCAGGAAGCACTATTGCCTTCTGGCTACCTCTCAATGTCTTGTTTAGCCTGCTTTCTTATCTATCCAAAGACCACTAATCTAGGAATAGTATCTCCCATGGTGAGCTGGGATCTTTCACATTAATCGTTCATCAAGAAAATGCCTCACAGAAAGTGCTGTATCCTTAATGAAGGTTTCTACTTCCAAGATGCCTGTGATTTTGCCACATTTACTAAACACTAAGCAGGAAAGGGGTCATGCTAGCATATCTCCTCATTTAATCTGGTTCATTTTTATTATACATTTCGATAGCTTTAATACTTAAAGTGTTTCTTACAAATGTTCATTTAACACTAAGTATTCACAAACTACTGATTCAACTAACCTATGGATTGAAAATTTAGAAAAACTATTTCTATACAGAACATACAAAATCTCTTCTATTCTTGTCATTATTCATTTGCTAAACAATTCAGTGTAACAATTTACATAGCATTCAAACTGAAATCAGAATTAAAAGAAATCCAGGGATACTTCAGATCATATAGAATAATATGTTCAGATTTTATGCACATTACACACAGTTTTTTTTTATAATGTACTTCAACATTGATGGATTGTGGTACCCACAAAGAATTCTGAAACAAAAGTTGAGGAAAGAGTACTATTATATCCTATAAGCCTGAAAAACTGATGCTGTACATGTTCCTGCATACAGTAATATCAAAGATAACATCGTTTAAAAAAAAAAACAAACTATGTGCTGTATAAATAATGTGCCTCACTGTATAAATTAAATATATTAAATTTAAAATAAATATTAATATGTTCCTCTCATTTTTTACAATCTAATGACACACTTATCAGTATGTTTTGGCACACCCATACACAAATTTAGCATGGCCAAAATATGAAATGAATAATACATAGGGCTTCTCTCTGGAGTGCTGGCCTGTATTTACAAATCAGGGATTCATTTTTCACTGTCACCATAAAGAACACCACATACTATAATGGCATCCCATTGCATGGATGGCCATTTATAGTACAATACTTGCCAACATGCTAGCTATTTTCAGGAAACTGACTTCACAGTTCCTATCAATGGTCTGAGGGAACTGAATTAATAGAAGGATTTACCCCCTTTTATTTATTCCACTCTGGCCAATTCTCCACAGGAATGCTTCATATTGCAGACAATGCATTCTCGGGTTTGTTGGCTGGCTTAATGGGATGTTAACATCGATTGGTGCTATTTCTTTGTCACCTGAGAACAACTGTAGGTTTTGTGGTGTGCTACTGTTTCGTAGCCCTCTCACATCTGTTCTAAAGTTTGACATCACTAAACCAAATCTCTTCCATGCTTACTGGACCACAACTTCCTCTTCTTGAGGAATGAGTTCTTGTAAATGTATAATGTACCTGGAATCCAAACCACACCATGTTGGCTATGTCAAGCCTGTAACAGATAATACTGGAAACTCTGAACGCATAGCTAGTACAGACCTGTGCTGCTGTGAAATCATTGCCCTCTACTGAAGACAGGCCTATCATAACTCTGTAAAACTGAGCATAGACAGAGGGGGGAAAAACGAGTTTATGTTTGTACTGCAGACATTTTAAACTCCCTCTATTTGGAAAGGCTCTTCTCTCTCTTGAGAAACTAAATCAGGATCCTGGACTTTTTTTGTAATTTTTAAAGAAATAAAATGTTCATAATCATTTTAAATATTTAAAAACTTTATTAATTCCTAGTTATTCCATGCCTACCCAAGTGAGTTAGATTCTTCAACAGTCTACAAGCAACAAGTGACCAGGTTTCTTCTGGTCTCTCTGACCTCCAGCCCTGACTACTAAAGGCAGGTTTAGATTGTTGTATCACAGTCAGAAATAGTATGGTATGCAATAAAGTCTTAATGGATTGTTCTGGCCAGGACTGGTAGTTATTTGAAGCTAAGTATTTCCCATCAGCGCATTCAGGATTTCTCCAGAAACAGCATCTATCTCTATAGCTATGGCAGTGTTGGTGATTTGAGAAAACATTCAGAAGACCCTCCTTTTTTTTTCTATTACATATTTTCTTTTTTTTTTTTTTTTTTTTTTTTTTTTT
>NC_034595.1:30222594-30225390 GCF_900095145.1 Mus pahari | reverse complement strand
TTAGTTCATATTGTTGTTCCACCTATAGGGTTGCATCCCCCTTCACCTTGACCTTCTTAAACCATTCTCTAGCAAACTGAATCATGCCTCATCTCTCCATTGTCTTGAGATCTCTTCTCTGCCTGGCCCTCTTCTCTTTAAAGTTCTTTTATTTTAATTTTTTCTTTTACTGGATATTTTCTTTATTTACATTTCAAATGTTATTTCCTTTCCAGTTCTCCCCTCTGGAAACCCCCTATCCCATGCTCCCAAACCCACCCACACACTACCACCTTCCGCCATCGAATTACCCTAAACTGGGGCATCAAACACCCTCAGGCCCAAGAGCAGATCCTCCCACTTATGTCTATGTGGCTGCTACCATGGGTGCCTCCATGTGTACACATTGGTTGGTGGTCCAGACCCCAGAAGCTCTGCGGGGTCTGGCCAGCTGACACACTGTTGCTCCCCCCATGGGGCTGCAAACACACTCAGCTCCTTCAGTCCTTTCTCCAACTGCTCCATTGGGCACCCCATCCCATTCCAATAGTTGGCTTGGAGGGTCCCTGTCTGAATTAGACAGGCTCTGGCAGATCCTGTCAGAATAAAGCCATATCACGCTCCAGTCAGCAAGCACTTCTAGGCAGTCACAATAGCATCCAGGTTTGGTGACTATATATGGGATGGATCCCCAGGTGGGGCAGTCTCTGGATGGACTTTCCTTCAGTCTCTGCTGCATACTTTGTCCCCATGTTTATTCCTATGAGTATTTCCCCCTTCTAAAAAGGACTGAAGCATCCACACCTTGGTTTCCCTTCTTCATAAGCTGTGTCCAGCCAGAGTTCCTCCTATGCTCTGAGCAGGCAGATGCTGGAGGGCTGCCTGACACTTTTCACTGGGTCCCAGTTGGGCATCTAAGCCACTGACCCCACTCAACAGGGGTGGGCAAGGGGCAGCCACCTACAGGGATCCCCGTGGTGACACCCTCTAGCCCCAGGGTTATGGGAGAGAGGGTTGAGGGAGAGAGATTTCCACACAGGTGAGAGTAAGCACAGCGGGCCTCAATGAACAGAGACGGCCTATGGTTTTAGAGCTTTATTGTAGAAAGGCAGGGCAAAAGGAGAGAAGATGGCCAAGAGGAGAGAAGAGAAGAAAAGCTAGAGTAAGAGAGTGAGAAGAGAGAGGGAAGGAGAAAGGAGAGTAAGGGGAGTAAGAGGAGTAAGAGAGTGAGGTGGGGCCAAGCAGCCCTTCTTATGGTGTTCTGTTATCTTTACTGTTGCTAGGTAACTGGGGAGGAGTCTAGCCGAAAGGTCAGAAGCTTGGGATATTGACTAGGTGACTACTAACCATGCTTCTATTATGGGGGCTGGGGAGTCGGTAAATTTGACAGGAGCCAGGGTTCCAGGAGACATGAGGGAACTCCTTCCATCCCATGTAGGTGAATTATCACCACCGGGTTCTGGGGTTCAACATCTAGCCTCAACTGGAAACCAGGCTGTCTGTGCATAGCCCCAATGCCCCACATTCTTCAGTTTCTTTCTTCAGAGACTTAAAGTCTTGTCATACATATCTGTCACTTGTCTGGTTAGAGACACACCAAGATATTTTATATTGTTTGTGACTATTATGAAGGATGTTGCTTCCCTAATTTCTTTCTCATCCCGTTTTTCCTTTGAGTATAGGAAGGTTACTTATTTGTTTGAATTAATTTTATACCCAGTCATGTTTGCTGAAATTATTTATCACTTTTAGGAGTACTTTCTGGGAGGAATCTGGGTGTAGAGAGGCTATAGCAGAGGGTAAGCTATGGGGCACAGACAGAAACTTTAAGGATTCTGTTCCAAGATGCTCCTTGGTGTCTGTGTCCTGATGATTTTGGGAGGGTCCCTCTTGAGCCAGGAATTTTGAGCAGAAGTGGTGATCTTACCTGTTCTCTCAGGTGTGTCAGCACTCTTGGGAGACAATTCCTCTTCCTGTCATATTTGTGTATGGAGTGCTGTGGCACAGGATCAGCTCCCCTTTTAAAGCTCTTTTCACTCTGCATGTACAAAAAAAAAAAAAAGTAAATTGCCACAGCCACTTTATCAAAGTTAATCTATTGTCCGATTGTCCATTTTTATTCTGTGTCATTCTTGTATTGAAATTCATGGCTTATGTGTAAATTTAAAATTCAGTGAATTTATATTTTAATATAATTCTTTCTCCATGAAAGACTCCAGGAAATTTCTTATTTCCTTAAAGTAATAGGAGGGATTTAAAAGATACCTAAATTTTACCTATCTTTTTGACCAGCAATAATAGATTTCTCTATTGTGAATTCTCTCGTCATTAAAGTTGTTAAGAATCTACTAAACCTACCATAAGGTTATATGTGAAATAGTTGCTATTGTGCTTATTTCAAATGCTTTTACTTTCATCTATATTATCCTACACTAAAATTTCTTAATGGTAAGAATAATTTGAAAATCCCCCTGTAGGGCCTGAAAAACTAAAAACTTGTTACACCAGTGATAGAAAACTTGGGGAAAGCGAACTGCTGTTATCTGCGTAAAAGGCAGAATATTATACAGAGTTTTATGTTTTCCTTCAAATATCATCATATGAGAGTCCATTTTATACATTCAATGAAGATTCTAGGAGTTAGTCATCATAAAGGGTTTCCTATAATATCACTTACACTCAAGACCCAGACATAAAAATCAACATATAGAAATGGTTGTCACCAGTCAGAATGGCTAAAATTAAAAATTCAGGTGACAGCAGATGCTGGCAAGGTTGTGGAGAAAGAGGAACACTCCTCCATTGCTGGTGGGATTG
>NC_034595.1:30215159-30221754 GCF_900095145.1 Mus pahari | reverse complement strand
GGGCTGCAACCCTGTAGGTGCAATAACAATTTGACCTAACCAGTACCCCCTGAGCTCGAGTCTCTAGCTGCATATGTAGCAGAAGATGACCTAATCAGCCATCATTGGGAAGAGAGGCCCCTTGGTCTTGTAAACTTTATATGACCCAGTACAGGGGAAGGTCAGGGTCAAGTAGTGGGAGTGGGTAGGTAGGGGAGCAGGGGAGGGGGTGGGGTATAGGGAACTTTCGGGATAGCATTTGAAATGTAAATAAAGAAAATAATAATGAATAAAAAAATAAAATAAAATAAAATAAATGGTTGCCAAAGGAAAACTATTTTCTCTAATGGAAGAAATTATATATGACTCTATTAATAAAATATTATGTAAAGTTATTACAGAAGAAATTTAAATTACAAATGATTATAATAATTTATAGATTTTAAACTACTTGTTATCTTCTATTAAATATATTTCATGACATTCACAAAACAAATAGTATACTCAGAACATTTGAAATGTTACTACATTATTTAAATAGCAGGTGATATATCACTATCATCATAAAGATAAAGAATAACTATGACTGAAGTAATTCATAAAATACTTAACATAAAAAAGTTAATAAGTACTAATTAAACATTATGTCATAAAAATGTGCATTTTGAAAAACCTCACAGTGGTGTCCTCTCAAACCCATGAATACAGCTGTTAAGAACATACATATGATCTACTTTTTATTAAATTGACTTTTCTTGGGCCAGATGTATTTATTTTGAGCTTAGAATCTAGAGTCATATTTATTTTGGTTTTAATTTGCAATGAAGTACAGTAATTGAATTGCTATGTTTGGTAAGAATCAGAACTGAAGACTTACTAAAACTGAGAAAGTTGATTTTATACAGTGCTGTTATGAATTCCATATATTATTAGAATATAAGGACTTCTACGCATGTAGTCTGGTAAAATGCATGTGCATTTCTGATCATCTGGAAAGAACACAGAAAAGAATAGTAACAGATACAAAAGTTTTGTGAGTTGCCAACAGGTTAGAAGCAAAAACTTTAGAATCATTTGGAGAAAAATTTAATAGTTTAAATTTCTCCAAGTTTATAGAAGAAATTATATATAAAGTTGGATATGTTTTGACTAGAGGTGGACAGGTGTACATTTAAGTGTACAGTACCAATCATAAAGAACACCTAACTATAATTCTGTCCTTGAGGATGTTTTGATGTCTCCTGTACTAGAAACATTTGCAGGAAACTGAAATGGAACAAAGAGTCTTTATTTTTAATGATTATTCTTCTCTCAAATATTACATCCAAACTGTAGTTTCCCCTCCCTCCCCTCCTCCTGAGCTCTCCCCTATCTTCTGCTTGCTTGCCCTGTCTCCCAGATCTATCCCCTTCCATCAGAGAGGAGCAGTCCTCCCAGGAGCATCAACTAAATAGTATAACAGGCAACAATAAGACCAGGAACATACCATCATTTCAAGACTGGACTTGGCAACTCAGTAGAAGAAAAGAGGTCCCACAAGTAGGTATAGTGTCAGGAACAGCCCTCACTTCCAGTGTTGAGATTTCCACAAGAACAGCAAACTACTCAGCCATGCCATATATGCAGAAGGCCTACTAGGTCAGACCCCTAGTTTCCCTGATATCTGCAATTCTCATGAGTCCCATTCAGTAGATTCTATGGGCTATGCTCTTCTGCAGTATCCCTGAACTCTCTGGTTTCTCCAATCCTTTTCATCCTCCATAGGAATCTCTGAGTTCTGACTAACATATAGATGTGGTACTTTGAATCTGTTCTCGTCCTTTAGTCATTTCTGCTAGACTCTGGTACCAGCACATTGTGCAGACAGGGATATCTGTACGTCAAAGGTTTTGTGACTGGGTTTGTTTCCCATTCCTTCCACTTGACTGGTTACAGAAGATGGCCTGTTCAGGCCAGTCTCTACTGTTAGTAAGAGTCTTTGCTATGGTAGCTCTCATAGATTCCATAGAGTTCCCATTGCAGTGCATTTCCACCTCATCCTGAAATGTCTCCAAATCCCAGTCACTACTCCTAGTATATATTCTCTCCCTCTCTTCCCCACCTTATTTCACCTTTTTCCCACCTGCTACCTGCAAAACCTTGTCTATTTCCCCTTTCTCTGAAGATCCTGTGGTCTTCCTCAAGCTCTCCTTGTTGCTAGACCTCTCTCGGACTGTGGAGTGTAGCATAATTGAATTTAACTTTATAGTTGATATTCACTTATAAGTGAGTACATACATGTTTGTTCTTCTGACGATGGGTTACCTACCTCAGGATGATTATTTTTTTAATAGTACCATTCATTTTCCTGAAAATTTCATGATATCATTGCTTTTTTGTTTTGTTTTGTTTTGTTTTTCAAGACAGAAATTCTCTGTGTAGCCCTGGCTGTCCTGAAACTCACTTTGTAGACTAGGCCAGCCTTGAACTCAGAAATCTGCCTGCCTCTGCCTCCCGAGTACTGTGAGTAAAGGCGTGTGCCACCACCGCCGGCTTGACATCATTGCTTTTAATAGCTGAGTAATACTCCATTGTGAAAATGTACCCCATTTTCATTATCTGTTGTTTTGGTTGAGAGACATCTGGGTTGTTTCCAATATGTTGCTATTATGAGTAAATCTGCTATAAACATTGTTGAGCAAATGCTCTTGAGATAGAATGGAGTGTGCTTGAGGAGTATGCCCAGGAGTGGTATAACTGGATCTTTAGGTAGAACAATTTCTAATATTCTGAGAAACCACTATATTGAATTCCAAAGTAGAAGTACAAGTTTGCATTTTCACCAACAGTAGAGGAGTGTTCCTCTTACTCCACAACTCAGGATGAGCTGTCATGTATGTTCACTATCTTACCCATTCTGAGAGGTGTGAGACAAAAATCTCAAAGCCATTTTGATTTGCATTTTTCTGATGGGTAAGGATGGTGAACATTTCCTTACATTTTTATTGATTATTTGAGAGTGCTCTGTTGAGAATTTATTTGTGTAGGACTATACCCATTTTTTGATTACGTAGTTTGATGGTATCTATTTTATTGAATTCTTTAAATATTTTGGATGTGTGACCTCAAAGAATATTCAAATTCATATGTAAAGGCCAAAAAAATTTTTTTTCAGGGCATCTAAAATAATCCTGTACAGTTCAAGAACCTCTTGAGATGTCACCATCCCTGACCTCAACCTTTGCCTCAGAGTAGTAGTCATAAAAATGCAATGTATTGGCATTAAAAACAGACATGTCTGTCAATGGAATAGAATTACAGATCTGGCAATAAATCTACACACCTATGGTTACCTAATTTATTATAAAGAAAGCAGAAATATACAGTGGAAAAAAAAAGCATCTTCAACAAATGGTGCTGGTATAACTGAATGTTAGTATGTAGATGAATGCAAATTGACTCATAACTGTCACCATGCACAAAACTCAAGTCCAGTGGATCAAGACCTCAGCATAAAACCAGACACTCTGAACTTGATAGAAAAGAAGGTGGTGAATAATCTTGAATGCATTGCCACTGTATATAACCTCCTGAACAGAACACCAATAGCACAGCCACTAAGATCAATAACTTATAAATGGGACCTAATGAAAACAAAAACCTGTAAAGCAAAGGATATTGTAAATAGGACAAAACCACAGATCACAGATTAAGAAAAGATCTTCACCAACATCCGACAAACAGTTTTAGTTTATGGAAACCAAAAGAGTAGATTTGAGAATCTGCTTTGAAAAATGACGTGTGTACAAGGTTTACAGTATGTAATATCATTCAAATTTATTTGTTTGATTTTGAAATAGGATATCTGTGTAATCTTAGCTATCCTAGAATTTAGACCAGCCTGGCCTTGAAATTACCTGCCTATGCCTCCAGAATACTGGAATCAAAGTTGTGCACCATCATGCCCAGCTATATTTAAAATTCTTATTAAGATGGTATTTGAAACACTGTGGTTTCCAGAAAATTTTATAAATGTCTATAATCTGTATTTATGGCAATTTCCTTGCTAGTCTAATCAACCATAATAGTGACATACTCATTTACAATCTACATATATTCATCCATTCTCAAAAATATTCCTGGTTTTGTATCTTCAAACACTTATTAAAAGATAAAATTTGGTTTTATTTTAACTTTTAAATTTGGGGTGAGGAATATATATATATATATATATTTCATTTTCTGAGCTAGAATACAATGTAATCCAAAGAGAGATTTATAGAAAACCAATATAAAGGTTTTTGGAGCCATAAAAGTACTGAGACATAAAATATTTTAAAGGAACAACCTAATTACATCTGTATAATTCAATGGGCTTACTGCTTTATGGTGGTGAATTATTGTGAACATGAAAACAATTAGCAAAAGAAATCATTTTTAAATGGGAATTCAGAGTTTTGGCTCCCATTTATGCCATTTTATTCAGTTCAGTAACTTAAATAAAACGTGGTCAATGTAAATCTTAACACAGCTACCCAATCTACATAAACTGCAGTAAATTAGCCTAATGATTTTTCTCATAACTTATCATGAAATATCCACTGTGTAAAACTTGTGTTGGTTGGCTTTTAAATTGTGCCTCATTTCCCTACAGTTGCTTACTAAAGTGATAGCACTGTGAATATCTGCATGCGGATGACAGTAGTACACAATGGCTTCAATACAGCAAGGATGTGTCTGCTCTTCACTGGTTATGCTGCTGAGTTTGCAGGATTTGATTGGCATTTGTTTGGGGGAAAGAAGTTAGAGACACCAGATCAGCCTTACTCAGGTTGATCATAGAACAGTCTCCATGTTTGGTAAATTCTGTGAGGGGAAATATAAGTGAGACTCCTTCTTATCGCTCTCCCTGTCTGGCTTTCCATCCCATGTGGGTCATGAGAGTTCTCCAGGTAACTGCCACAAAGGCGCTTTACTATGTTTGCCTGATTTTCTAATACCTGTTACCTTCTTTCCACCACCCCCACTTCAGTAGATGCTCTAAAATTCCATGCATCATGTTTACAAACTCCTCTTATACAAAATTATCTTGGATTTTTCAAATTCTGTGGTAATACTGGAAGACCTGAATCTATTAGTAAGTAGTGTGTGCAGTCGAGGGCATGAGATTGCGCTGTTAAAGACATGTCACTTTAAGGAATGAAGAAAGACTTCCTCTTGGGATAGTTTAGAACAAGATCCAACTCACATGTAAGTTCTTTACTTGTCTCGCTGTTTCATTTCTCTGCCTGTACTTTGTGTGTCAGGAGCACAGAATGTTATATAGTTTAAGATTAAATCTATGAATTTCTTTTAGGTTGTAAAACCTGATTATTTATGAAATCCAAAGCATTGTAAGGTTGGTTTTCTTAAGGTCAGATGAATCTTAAAACTGGCTAAGTACACAGTAGGATAGCAGATCTTCAGTGATATCAAGCCACTGAATAGGGGATCTATTGCTGTCAAACATCATGCTTAAGAAACACCATGACTAAAAAGCAAGTTAGAGAAGAAGGATCTATTTGACTTGCATTTCCACATTCTAGTCCATCATTGAAGGAAGAGAGGACAAGAAGTCAAACAGGGCTTGAACCTAGCGGTGGGAGCTGACATATCAGCCATGAAATGGTGCTGTTTTCTGGTTTGCTACTTGTGGCTTATTCAGTTTGCTTTCTTATAGAATCTAGGGTCACCAGTACAGAGGTGACATCCTCCACTTTGAGCTGGAGCTTCCTCCACGAATAACTAATTAAGAAAATACCTTACATGCTTACATCCAGCCCAGTCTCAGGGAGGCATTTTCTCATCTGAGGTTCCCTTCTCTTTGATGAATTTAGAGGGTGTTTAGAAGACATGCAACTATGCAGCCAAAGTCATCTTATTAATTTAACTGCAAGTTCTGGCCAAATTTCAGTCACTTTAATGGCAAGAAAGGTTTCTAGTGGAAAAGGGGGTCATTACAAATGTTGATGGCAACATCTGCTACAAGACAAAGAAATCTCTGTGTTTGATGGATTTTTTTTCAAGAAGCCAGTATCAGAGCAGCAACTCTTCACATGAGAAATGCTTGTCACAAGAGATACAACAAGTAAGAGTTTTCACACAAAGCAGCCGATTTCAAAGTGTAGAGACTGCTTTCAAATACAACAGTGCAAAGTGGCCAGCTTCTAGACGTTAGAATTCTGTAGTTCCTAAAGAGAAGGAAAAAAAAAGTGAGGGGCAAACATGTTCTGAGGGGAATGTATTGTGTTCACCCAAAGTTTTACTTCATTTTAAGCAGAAGACATTGGGTAAGTATATGACACTGTATTATAACACGTGCCTAGGATGTTTAAAGCATAGTTTAATTCTGGGACCTCAAAAATAATTGGTGAAGCAGAGAGTAAAATGTACAAATGAAGCAGGAGCATTCTTGTAAAAGATTTAATTAAATTAGCTCATATTTAAAAAATAGGGGTCCTGCGCCTCTCCTGCCCAGGAGGGGTGTTCGCCTGGCGGCTGTCCGCAGGCTGACCCAGCACCCAACACCTTGCCTCCCCGACCGAGGAGGGGTGTCCGCCTGGCATCCAGCGCCTTTCCTCACCCGAGGAGGGGAGTG
>NC_034595.1:30201994-30215148 GCF_900095145.1 Mus pahari | reverse complement strand
AATGTAAATAAAGAAAATAATAAAAAAAATAAAATAAAAAAATAAAAAATAGGATGTTTATGTTTGCTAATCATATATGCTTGATTTTTCAAATAAGTGTATTAATAATCTTCTCCAATATCTTCAATTGAAGTAAGTATAAGTTTAAAATACTAATAATAAGGACCCAAAATATTTTATAAATTATAACCATTTTCGGAATTAAAATATACAGTTTCAAAAAATAGTGTATTTTTATTATAAATAATATTCAATTATTAAACTGAATCAGAAAGAAAAATTTAACTCATTTACCAATGTCTGCACCTTCTGCCTGCTGGTGTGGGCTCTTCCTTCTCATTTACCCAGACCTCTCTCCATCCCCTTTGCTTTCTCCTCTCCCACTCCCAATATTGCTAGGATAGGGACCTAGCATTGCCTTAACTACTTTGTGATACATAATTTAAGTCCTACAGGGAGACACATTTTAGAGTTGAGACTGTGGATGACATTTTCCAATCTCTATATAAAAATACAAACCTCCTTATATTCTTATTGCATTGCAGCAGACTCAGCATCTGTCACATCACAGCAATTTTATTTAAGATTTTTTAAATAGGCTTTTTTTCTTCAAAAGGACAATTAACTTGTACATTTTTAAATGGATACAATGACATATTTCTATGGATGGCTTTGTTCTCCTGCCATGATTTTCTTAACTACTTCAATATTTATCTAGTGTAATAATAATAGTAATAAAATGTAACTCAGCAGCTGCTGGTGCACATATTTTTGTTGCTGACAATTTCAATTAGAATTCTTGCTGGTGAACCCGCTGAAAAAGTAGATAATTCTGAAAAGGTCAATTCTGAATTATTGTTAACCATAACCATTTCCCAAGCCATTAGACTGATAAAATCCAATTGAAACTGAAAGCCATAAAAGTAAATTATTCAGGAGCTATCCAGATAGATGGTGCAGTATCATACATATGTGAAAGACACCTGTCTGCAGGAATAACTTCAAGTTGATTATCCACACTAGGACTATCTAGTAAATGTAATTTGGCTATTATCATTTTTAAACCTCATGTCTCAAAGGCATTTTTGTTACTCAAGCAATACTATATAGTGAGTTGAAGTGCTAACAGAAGCACAATTTAATATCCCAATAAAGTAAAGACAGCAATGCCCTTGAATTACAAGAGAAAAAAGAGTTAAATATAGAAATAACTACAAATTTAATCATAGCAAAGGGCTTTTATTGCAAAGAAAGTTGATACCAAAACGAATAGGGAAAATATTCCTCAAATACTTTGTACTTAGAGCTAAAATATATTTTGGATTCCAAATCACCATTTCCTCCTCTGGCTTTCCTCTATTTTTATTTCCTGTCTCACTGTTTATGTGTGACAACAGTTTCTTCATTTCATTTTTCTCTTGCTAAAGCTCTGCTTTATTTAGTGAGAGACTGAGAATAATGCAAATAAATATAACTTTGTAATTAACTACACACATTCTAAATGGCAAGTGATTAAAACATAATTTTGTAATTCAATAAATTCGTGCCGCTAAGGTTTTCCAAAACAGAAATCATAATACATCAATAATTTTGAGATCAACAGCTGCATTGAATATTTTGTGGTTATGGTTGTGTGGTTTGAATTAGCACTTTGCATAGTACAATATGAAAGCGAATACAGAACTGAAAATGGTAGCCTAAAGGTCTAAGTGAAATTGCAGTTGTAAAAACTTACTAATACTTCATGACATCTAATTTTCTCATCTGCATAATGGACATATTTTTCTTATTTTAAAGAATATTTCATAATCATTAAATAATCAATGTATTATGTAAATATGGCAACTAGGAAGTATATTCAGGTCCCAAAACCCCAAAGCACCCAAAATTAATAAAGCATAAATGACAAAAATAAATCACATATAATTGTGAATATTAAAAAGTAGATCAAGGAACTCCACATAAAACCAGAGACACTGAAACTTATTGAGGAGAAAGTGGGGGAAAGCCTTGAAGATATGGGCACAGGGGAAAAAATTCCTGAATAGAACTGTAAAGGCTTGTGCTGTAAGATCGAGAATTGACAAATGGGACCTCATAAATTTGCAATATTTCTGTAAGGCAAAAGACACTCTCAATAAGACAAAATGACCACCTACAGATTGGGAAAGGATCTTTACACATCCTAAATCAGATAGGGGACTAATATCCATTATATATAAAGAACTCAAGAAGACGGACTCCAGAAAACCAAATAACCCCATTAAAAAATGGGGCACAGAACTAAACAAAGAATTCTCAACTGAGGAATACTGAATGGCTGAGAAACACTGTTGGGGTCTCCCACCTCCACTAACCACTCCCCCTTCCACAGGCACACAGGCATACCAGAGTTGCTACCCAGATCTCCCAGAATGCAGTGCCCTCGGACTGCCCACCATTGCTCTGACAGTCCACTACCACTCAGACCACCCACTATCGCTCTGACTGCCTAAGATCCTTGGACTGCCGCAGCAAATTCAAGAGACTCAAGGGCATGCTGGAAACCCTTCCTAACCCTTCCTTGTACTTAAGCAAAGTCTGATCAATAAAAATCAAGCCTTGATCAGAGTCTTGTCAAGGCATCCATTTTCTTTTCGCAGCCCTTTCCCTTTTAGGAGTTCCCGCCCTTCAGTGCGAATCCAGACTGGAGTGTTTCTGCAGGCAGGAACACTCAAGTGGCGCCCAATGTGGGGCGCCATTTGTGTATATCTGCGTGGGCAGAAAACACTTTGGACTGGGTTCTTACTGAAGAGCTAAACATCCTAAGATAAGATGGGCTGCAAAGGAAAAATGAATGCCCTGTCAGCTTGCGCTGATCAGAGCATGATTTTATTAATCAGACAAGGAAGGATTCTAAGCCCTCCCTGAGTCCCCTGGAGAAACTCTCTCTGTCTCTCTTTCTGTCTCTCTGGCTTGCGGTCCGATCATGAGCACAGATGTGATCCAGTAGGCGGGTCCGAACAAGTGGGCGGTGACAACGTTAGTGGTTGATCTGAGCTACAGTGGGCGGTGATGACGACGGCGTAGGGTGGTCTTATGACTCTGCATTTTGGGAGATCTGGGGAGGTCTTCTTAATAGCAATCCTGTGCATCTGCAGGGGGCACAATATAATGTTTAGAGGGAGAGTGGTTAGTGGAGGTGAGAGACCCCAACAAAACACCTCAAAAAAATGTTCAACATCCTTAATCATTAGGGAAATGCAAATCAAAACAACCCTGAGAGTTCACCTCACACCAGTCAGAATGGCTAAGATCAAAAATTCAGGTGACAGCAGATGCTGGCGAGGAAGTGGAGAAAGAGGAACACTCCTCCATTGTTGGTGGGACTGCAAGCTTGTAAATCCACTCTGGAAATCAATCTGGTGGTTCCTTAGAAAATTGGACATAGTACTACTGGAGGATCCAGCAATACCTCTCCTAGGCATATATCCAGAAGATATTCCAACTGGTAACTGCTTGTGGACGTTGTACATCGTGGTGCGGAGCCTAGTGCGCACCACGATGTACAACGTCCACAAGCAGTCTCCTAGGCATATATCCAGAAGATATTCCAACTGGTAATAAGGACACATGCTCCACTATGTTCATAGCAGCCTTATTTATAATAGCCAGAAGCTGGAAAGAACCCAGATGTCCCTCAACAGAGGAATGGATACTGCTTGTGGACGTTGTACATCGTGGTGCGCACTAGGCTCCGCACCACGATGTACAACGTCCACAAGCAGAGGGGAGCAGGGGGGTATAGGGAACTTTGTGGGTAGCATTTAAAATGTAAATGAAGTAAATACCTAATAAAAATTGTAAAAAAAATATATCTTCATTAAGCAAAGAAAGAGTATGTGAGCAGGATAAAGAATGCTTGACTGATTCCAATCATTCTTGCAAACCTTCCTACTAGACTTCTTCCCATTTCTGGAAACAAATGAGACTTTAAAATATCTACAGAAAATCTCTGTCAAATAGAAAAGAAATGGAGAGGTCTATATATTCTCTATACAGACTTAGTAGCAGCTAGTAACAAATTACAAACACATACTTGGATTATGACTTATGGAAAGCACTTAACTATTTCAAATTTATATAGTACCTTAGTGATCATTATATGGTCAATGAAAAATCAATAACAAGAAGAAAAAGACAGCTCTCATTTTGGAGTCATTTTGACTGACTATGACATGGAAACACAATGTTGCTTTATCCTGAATTTCATATTCCAATTCAGAAGCAGTTTCATGAAACTTTACAGTTTTAAAGAACAAGAAAAAGCTAGTTCAAATGACATTGCTTTCCCCTTTTGAGAAGGACTGAAGCATCCACACTTTTGTCTTCCTTCTTCTTGAGTTTCATGTGGTCTGTGAATTGTATCTTGAGCATTCCAATCTTTTGGGCTAATATCCACTTAGCAAGTACATACCATGTGTGTTCTTTTGAGAGTGGATTATCTAATTGAGAATGATACTTTCTAGTTCCATTCATTTGCCTAAGAATTTCATGAAGTTGTTGCTTTTAATAGCTGAGTAGTCCATTGTATAAATGTACCACTTTTTATCTATCCATTCTTCTGGGATATCTGGGATTGTTTTCAGCTTCTGGCTATTATAAATAGGGCTGCTAAGAACATAGTCGAGCATGTAAGCTTGTTATATGTTGGAGCATCTTTGAGTATATGCCCAGGAGTGATATAGTTAGGTTCTCAGGTAGTACTATGTCCAATTTTCTGTAGAATCACCAGAATGATTACCAAAGTGCTTTTACCAGCTTGCAAATACACCAACAATGAAGGAGTGCTCCTCTTTCTCCTCATCCTTGCCAGCATCTGCTGTCACCTGAGTTTTTTATCTTAGCCATTCTGACTGGTGTGACGTGGAATCTCAGGGTTGTTTCAATTTCCATTTCTCTGATGACTAAGGATGTTGAAAATTTCTTTAGGTGCTTCTCGACATTTGATATTCCTCAGTTGAGAATTCTTTGTTTAGCTCTGTACCCCATTTTTAACAGGGTTATTTGATATTCTGGAGTCTAACTTCTTGAGTTCTTTGTATATATTGGATATTAGCCCTCTGTCAGATGTAGAATTAGCAAAGATCTTTTCCCTATCTGTTGGTTGATGTTTTGTCCTATTGACAATGTTCTTTGCCTAACAGAAACTTTGCAGTTTTATGAGATACCATTTGTCGATTCTTGATCTTACAGCACAAGCCATTGTTGTTCTGTTTAGGAATTTTTCCCTTGTGCCCATATCTTTGAGGCTTTTCCCCACTTTCTCCTCTATAAGTTTCAGTGTATCTGGTTTTATGTGAAGGTCCTTGATCCACTTGGACTTGAGCTTTGTAAAGGAGATAAAAATGGATTGATTTGCTTTTTTTTACATGCTGACCACCAGTTGAACCAGCACTATTCGTTGAAAATGCTGTCTTTTTTTTTTTTTTTCACTGTATGGTTTTAGCTCCTTTGTCAAAGATCAAGTGACCATAGGTGTGTGGGTTCATTTCTGGCTCTTCAATTCTACTCCATTGAACTACCTGCCTATCTGTGTAACAATACAGTATAGTGATATAACTTGAGGTCAGAGATAGTGACTCCCAATAAGTTCTTTTATTGTTGAGAATGTTTTACACTATCTTGGGGTTTTTGTTATTCCAAATGAAGATCCCAGGGACTAAACCAACAACCAAAGAGTACACATATATGAGACATGGCTCCTGCCTCATACATAGCAGAGGATGGCCTTTTTGGTCATCAATGGGAGGAGAGGTCCTTGATCCTATGAAGTCTTGAGGCCCCAGTGTAGGAGAATGCCAGAGTAGGTAGGCAGGAATGGGTGGGTGGTGGGGAGCATTCTTGTAAAAGCAGGAGGTAGGAGGATGTCATAGGGGGTTTCCAGAAGGGAAACAGGAAAGGAGGATGACATATGATATTTAAATAAATAAAATATCCAACTAAAAAATATATTGTTTGATACAACAGAGAGGTGATTAACAAAGGTGTAGAGGGTCTCAATAATTCTTACCTGTCTGATAACATGAACAGTTTTTGTTGATGGTAGTGAGTGGTGTGCCAAGTTAATTGGTTCAAAAAGGATGTTATCTATTAGTCACAAGATTTTAGGTCTTACACAAGTATTGGCAAATAATGTATTCAGAAGTCCAAGGCTAGGCAAAGTTAAAGTAATTATCTCTGGCTTGCAATATTCCAATCTCAACACATCACTGCAGTAGGATTCAGCCAATTAGTCTTTACTGACACAGCTTCTTTTAGAGAATCCTCACTGAATATAGATTATTTTTTACTAGTCCAAAAAGTGTAAAGGGGCACTTCCTAAAACAGTAATCTGTTTCAGTTCCTAACTACTGGTGGAACCTTAAAATATATACAAGAAAATGTAAGAAATGAGAATATGAACATCAATGAAAGCTTTCTTTGGTCTAATCAGGTCTATATGAAGATGTTTTTGTGTTGACCACTTAAAATGAATGATAGAAAAGATAATGTGAGCAATCATTCATCTATTAACCCTGTAGATACTAAACTAAATAGTAGAAAAATACTTTGATTTCTTCCAGTCATTCTCTTGGTGCCTCCTCTCACTCTTACTCCCTAATTCCCCTATTAAATAAAATTCTACAAAATCTATCTTTTGAGAACTGCATTCAGAGGAACAAATAAAATGTATGTGTTTGAAATGGCATCTAGAAAAACAAATTACATTAATTCACTAACATTTCTGGTTATTAGGGAATCACTAAATTATTTTGGCTATAGATAGCTCAGATTTTTTAGATTTTATTATTAGACCAGGACTGAGTCAGGGGGATGTGAAAATAAAAGCAAGAAGAAGGGCATCTCCAGGATCAGAATTGTTCTTTCCTCTGAACCACAAAAGGGTCATATTCTCACGGCAAAAGTGGAGACTTCATGTGTGACACAGTGCTCTTGGGAGCTTATAGGACAGAAAAGAAGGACCTTGGGGGGCAGAAGGTTCCATGTCAGATGACATTCCTTGCAGTTTTGAAGTGATAAATGCCACTCAAGGAGATCTGTTGATCAATAATAACAACTGAACAGCCCACAGATGTTGGATATGACAGCCCATGTCATGTTCAGAGCTGCTTAGTCTACTATAAGCTCTTAGTCCATTAACTCTTTACTTAATATATATGTTTCAGGAACAGTCATCAAATATTTGTCACATACATGTTTTCTGCTCTTTTATAAAACACCTGGA
Source organism: Mus pahari (assembly GCF_900095145.1). Taxonomy (NCBI): domain Eukaryota; kingdom Metazoa; phylum Chordata; class Mammalia; order Rodentia; family Muridae; genus Mus; species Mus pahari. The sequence continues at coordinate 30,207,881 of NC_034595.1, read as the reverse complement.
GAAGGTGAAGGAACTAAGGAACATCATTTTACTCCAACATTACAAAATGAATCCCTGTCATGGCCACTTGGTGTCATCATAGAGCAAAGAGCTCATCTATGTTAAGGAGCTAAAATATTTAACTAATATTTAAGTAAATAATATGGAGTCAAATATTTCACCATTATTTAGTAAAGAAAATCAATTTTGATTATTATGTGTCTAAAAATATTGAAACTATGACTTTTTATATTTTTAATGTGAATTGAATTTTTTCTTTGTTTTGATAATTCACTTTCACCAGAATGAGCAGAATAAGAACAATTATGAACTGTCTGAACTGACTTTTTCATTAAATAATTGCAAGAAGAATTAAATTTAATCATACTGACAGTGTGATGTAGCAGATAATGCTGCCTGTAGTATCATGTAACTTAAATTTAAATCATCTTTTAACACTCGTTATTTCTAGTGTTAAAATGATAAATTAGTTTCTTTAATAATACTATGAGTGATACTCAGGCAAGATTGGGTTTATTTTTGGCTCACTGTCTCAGAGATGTTTCAGAATGCCACCTAGAATTAGGTATGTCAGTGGAAGCGTGAAGCAGCTAGTGACCTGGGGACACCTGAAAAGCAAACAAAGAAGCAAGAAACAGAGTTTACTGGTAACCTAATTCCATGCCAGGTTCCACCTCCAGACGTTCCATAGCCTTCAAATTAGCACCTTAGATTCTAGACTGTGGCAGATCCCCTTGGCACAAACCATAACAATTAAAGCATTATATGGCTAATATCAGTAGCTTCAATGTAAAGGCAAAGCACTACTGATAATAATCCCAACACAAGAACACTAGTTATTAAAATAATTTGTTCTGTAGTGAGTATGCTTTGTGAGATCTCTGACCCAATAAAATGTTAACACTTTCCTTTTCATCTAGTTATCATCTCACAAATTCTATATCTTTTCTAGGTGACGACTTAACTCACTATGCACTGTAATTTCTGGAAGTTTGCACTCTAAAAACTGTCTTTGGAGTTTGTGCTTTAGGCAGCTACCCAAGCATATACCCAAGCATATACACATATACACATAAGTCTTTGAAAATACTTCTACTAAGAAGCAATAGCTTTGTTCTCGTTCTGTTTAGCACATGCAGGCTTATAAAATGAAGAGCATTCTCACACTGGGAGTCTTCGTGTGTAGGTAAGAGTATGGCTGGATGCATGCAGTACTGAGTTGAGGCTGACATGGTCCTGCACTGATAAAACTCCATCTTCTAATCATCAGACATCAGGAACAGTGACATGAATTTTTAAAACTATCTTACAAGGGTAAAATAGTCACAGTGAAAATTCTAAGAAGCGATAGGGAACCTAAGCACTTTCAGATCTGGTCTCTCCAATATTTCCCTTCTCGTATGAAACCTATCTTTTTCTAATTTTCTCTTTCTCTTTATCAGACCAAAAGCAGAAGGCAGAGCCTAGGACAGGCATCTAACCCAGTTTGATTCTGAGTGCCCACAGTAAGAAAGGACTGGAAGAGAGAAGGCTCTCTCCTGGAGACTGAGCCACCTCTTTAGGCAAAGGCCTCCTCCTTCCACTTCTTGATGAAAGGACAGCCCTAGCTCCTTTGTTCAAGCTGCTTTATTTGTTGATAGATGTGAATGTACACTTATTACTCTGTATGAGCCAGAGATTAAATACTTTTTGCAGAGAGGAATGTCCAGAAAAGAGATCTCATTGGCTGGACACTGGAGCCTATCTAGATACCTCATTAGCAAGGAGAACTCCAGATTTTTATGCTAATGTGACTGATTGTCATGGTCCTCAGTGGGGTTCCCTGGTTACACATTCCAGAGCAGAAAGTTAGGCAGGGAGTTGGGTCCACTCTTACCTTCCTCAATTTACATGGTTTTAGCTCTCTCAACCTTACCAATTCTTCTGTCTGGTGGCACAGTCCACTTGCCCCACAGTAATGCACATTTATCATTTCCTTATTAAATATTTTTGTATAATTTTCCAATTTTTCAATGTGACCCAAGTACTAACCAGATGAAATATTTGAGTATAGACTTTTGTCTGTAACTATTTTAGTATGCAGAATCCCTGGTAAATACAGAATATCTAAAACACTATCAATTTTATTTTGATTAGGACAACTACTGTAATGTTTTAACTATTAAGACACAGTTAATATACCTGAAGCATGGAAACAGTTAATATTATTACGGAGATTTCCATATGCTGTACCTGCCATAGTTATATTATGAATTGGATTTCCTATAGTCTTTCATTTTTTCATTCAGTTACTTTCCTAGTATTTTGGTGTCTCTGCACATTCATTGGAATTCTTTTCTCAGGTATTTCCAAGCCTTTCTTTGTTGCCATCCTCTTTGATGTGCAGAAAGTCTTGAGTCTGACCTGCTCCCATATATCTCATTTGCCTTTTACTTTCTACACTTCCAGAATCTTGTTAACAGAATAAAGGCCGTACCAATTCAAGCATTCTGAAGTTCTTTATCTCCTTTTTTGGAGTGGTTTCAAAGTTAAATTTTCAATCACTTTCAGCAGACATTTGTAGCTAGTGAGAGAAATGAGCATCTAATTTCACTTTTGAGGTATGGTTATCCAATTTCATAGCACCATTTATTAAAAAGACATTTTCAGTATACAGTTTTAGCACCTTTGTCAAAATTCCGTGGAGATCTTATTAGTTTTCAATGTGAAGAAAGATAAATAGAATCAGGAAGAAGAACCCATACCATTCATTTATCTGATACGGCTAACTGCTTTTCAGTGAGTAAGAAGAGGAGAGCCACACTTCATTTTCTTATTGTTATATGGCAATCATTATTTTAAATATTTGAATTACCAGTGAGCTTACTGTCTACATCTAAACTGCTATGGAATAACATAAGTCTCAACTGTGGTCTTAGATATCTGTTGAGACCTATAATGATAAATATATTATTTGGGACAGAAAATCATAATATAAAGCCTTGAAAATATACCAGCAATGACCCTGGCAGGTAACATGGTAGGCTTGGATGGTTATACTTAAAAGAAGGGCACCAGACTTCAAAAGATAAGAAGCTACTCCCTCAAGCCAGGCTTGGTGGTGCACACCTTTAATCCCAGCACTCAGGAGGCAGAGGCAGGCGGATTTCTGAGTTTGAGGCCAAAGTGAGTTCCAGGACAGCCAGGGCTATACAGATAAACCCTGCCCCCCCCCCCAAAAAAAAAAAACCCTATTCCCTCAAGACCAGTTTGTGTGGGTTTAGATGTGGTTTGCCACAAGTTTTCATTTGTTGAAATCTTGGCCCTTAGAGTAGTGAGTCAATAAAAGGCAGGAGCTGTCAGAGGTGAGTCTTGAGAGGGGACCCTTAGATCCCAGGAAACATGTCCTAAAAAGATTATTTAGTTGCTTAAAAAAAATAATAATAATCAATAATAATCTCTAGAGTCTGTTCTGAATCCTGAACAGTCTTGATATTCTTGGACCAAGAGCTACTCTCTTGTTTGCAAATGTGTTCCCACACTGTGACACAAAACCACTAAGGAATAGATGTTAAGTGCTCATGTTCCAATGTCAGGAAAATTCTGTGATATCTAATAAGGGCAAACCGTCTAGATAAATGAGCTTCTTACTAGAAAACATATTTGAAGTGGTGACCTCATAAAATCTAATTATTAAAACTACAGAACTCATTTCTATTAGGTATCTTTGCTAGAAATGTAAAAAAAAAAAAAAAAAAAAAAACAGAGTTCAAATAACTGAAAGAAAATATCAACTATAACTCTAAGATTATTGTAACTTACGTGTAACAAGCTGAGCTGTGTACAATTGTAAAACTTTAATTTAATAAACATATTTTCATTGGCTTACTTTTTTAAATGATATATAATAAAATTAATAACACCATCTGTGTGCTACAAATAAAAGCCTGTGGTATAAGTTATAAGCTAGTTATCTTCTTCCAAAACCACATGCGGTTGTTTAAAAGTGTTTGTATTACCCAAATGACAATTCTCTTCTTACATTGTTCCTTGTTACACTACAAAGAACAGCAGTAAGTGACCTCTCACTGTTCTAGTCTCCCTGGTTATTATCTCTCAGCAGTATTTTATATTTTATTTTTACATTTTTGGTAAATGGATGAGTTCAGATTTATGAGGTTAAACAGAAAATCTGGTCTTATCTGCTTGAACTGGACTGAGTCATTCTTAAATTCTCAGGGGTTGATCTCTTTCCTGGTGCAGGTTCCAATAGGTTTTTTTTTGTTGTTGTTTTGTTTTTGTTTTTGTTTTTTACTATGTGACTTTTCCACCTCTGGCAATAATGTTTCAAATAGAAGAATCTATCATGGAAGCCAAGTTGCTTCAGTTGTAAAAAGTATCACATAGAACTCCATTTTAAGTGATATTTTCTTTAATTTTCCTTTTATTAATTCCATTTTACATACATTTTAAGTCTGAAATAGATGGAACTGAAAAAATTAATCCACAGATTAATTTTTAAGTGATAACTGGGAATCTAAACACTTTTGCCTGCTAGTGGTTATGTGTCTCTGTGTGCTAGTTGATGTGTGTGTGTGTGTGTGTGTGTGTGTGTGTGGCTTAAGACAGCATTATGCTTTGACCCCACATTTGGTGTAGCCTGGAAGCTATTGCAGAATTTCTCATTATGTTTGGGACTCTGGCAGCAGCACTGTAAGTATCAGCACTGAGAAAATTATTGGACGTTATTCTCTGTGGGAGAAGGATGAAGTCCTTCGTGAATGTGTATTGTTGACCTAAGAATTCCTACATCAAAAGTGCCAGTGCCTCAGACCCATGGGAATGGCAAGTCCTTACTCTGATTCAAGCACAGATGTTGACAGTGTCTGTAGAAAATACTAACAATGTCATCATCCTGGAATGGTGCAACCTGACACTTGCTCTCTTACACAGACCCTCTATCCAGATTTGGTAATCCACCTCCTTGTCCCTACCATATATATGAAATGTGCTGACTTTTCAAGTGATTCTGCTTCATCTCTGTCTGAGCAAGGGACCCAGGTGATATCTGATTGATTTTCTGAATGTGTCTCTGTCATTTCTTTATTCTCTGTCACCAGAGTGAGGTCAGACCCAAAGCCTTAAAAATTGTGGCAATCTGAAGTTTTTCTTTATTTTTCTAGATTTTAAACATGTAAAACAATGGGAATGGTGCCACTAACTAAAAACCCCCACCATTACAGGGATTAGAGATAGGGAAAGTAACAGGGAAGAAGTGTCTGCATAATTTCATAAAACACAATTTCCAAAAGTAGTTGATCAATGTGTTCAAGTATGTTCCAAGCAAATATTCTTTCATCAGTAGATGAATTTTTTTTCTAAAAGAATTTAAACATTTTGTTTATATAATTGTCTTACTCTCCAGTATCTATGATAAGATCCCACGACCAAGAAAACCTACAGAAAAAAAAAAAAAAAAAAAAAAAAAAAAAAAAAAAACTTTATTGGAATCTCACCGCTTCAGAGACTGTATCTATGACCATCATGATGGAGAGCCTAGCATCAAGCAGGCAGGCATAGTGCTGGAGGAGTAGCTGAAAGCTCACATCCAATCCACATTACATTGGAGAAGAAAGGGCACCAACTCTTACTGTAATGGGCTTTTGGAAATGCAAAGTTTCACCATCTAGAGAAAAAGCACTCAATTGGTCTATCTGGGGGTCACTTTCATTCAAAACACCACAATAACCAATAAGGTACATTTATTTTGATAACAAGAGTATTATATAATCTATAAAATATCCCAACTTATACACACACACACACATATATATATGTATATATATATGTATATATATGTATATATATATATACATATATATATATATATATATATATATCACTAGCG
>NC_034595.1:30195591-30201926 GCF_900095145.1 Mus pahari | reverse complement strand
TATATATATATATATATATATATATATATATATATATATATATATATATATATATATATATATATATTCACAAACATCTATTGTAAAAGCAGAGTACAATGTGAAGGCCTTGTTACTGGTGACTCTTAGCAGAAAGCAGCATTAAATTTGCAACAAAGCTACTGCTGCTACATGTCCATCAGTTTCATGTCACCCCTCCAGCTACTTGGTGGGATTCAATACCTATGACAGTAAATAACACATCTCCTGAGAAATATGAGATTACTTACAACAGAGCAGTTCATCATCCTGCTTGACATCTGCATGCTGAAAGAAATATCCTTCATGGAAATTCAATTTACTTCATATGCAACTAAACCATTGGCAAGCAACATGAAAAGTCAACACCATTCTAACAGTGTTAGCATGCCTTTGACTGAAGTTACATACCTGAAGGAATTAAGGAAACATACCTTATTAAAAAAATATAGATGTAATTACTTATGATTGCATACTCTCGCTATTAAATTATTCACTTGATGTTAATTTCCATATACATATCATGTATTTTAAGGTTTGACTGGAGGTTCCTTATGTTTGCTTATTATTTTCTTAATATTCAACCTACATAGAAAAGGGGTTGTGGTTGAAGTGTCCTCTTGTATTTCTAATCTTTGCTTCTTTATTGCAGCATCTCTTTACTACACTCTTCTGGAATTACAAATGCTAAAAATTTTAAATTGCTTTCTATTGTTTTCTTTCCTTTTTTTATTAGGTATTTTCTTTATTTACATTTCAAATATTATCCCCTTTTTTGGTTTCCCCTCCAAAAACTCCCTATCCCATCCCCTCTCACCCTGCTCACCAACCTACCCACTCTACTTCCCTGCCCTAGCATTCCCCTACACTGGAGCATCCAGCCTTCCCAGGACCAAGGTTCCCTCCTCCCATTGTTGTCCAAAAAGGTATCCTCTGCTACATATGCAGTTGGAGCCATGGGTCCCTTATGTGTACTCTATGGTTGGTGATTTAGTCCCTGGAAGCTCTGGGGGTACTGATTTGTTCATATTGTTGTTTCTCTTTGGGGCTGTAAGCTCTGTCAGCACCTTCAGCTCCCTCAGTTCTTCCATTGGATACCTTGTTCTGAGTCTAATGATTGGTTGAGAGCATCCACCTCTACATTTGTCAGGCACTGGCAGAACCTCTCAGGAGACATCTATATCAGGCTCCTGTCAGCAAGCACTTGTTGGCATTCAAAAGAGCGTCTGGGTTTGGTGACTGTATATGGGATGGATCACCAGGTGGGGCAGTCTCTGGATGGTCTTACCTTTAGTCTCTACTCTTTGTCTCTGTATCTCCTCCCATGGGTATTTTGTTCCCCCTTCTAAGAAGGATCAAAGTATTCATACTTTGGTCTTCCTTCCTCTTGAGCTTCATTTGGTCTGTGAATTGTATCTTGGTTATTCTGAGCTTCTGGGCTTATCTACTTATCAGGGAGTATATACCATGTGCATTCATTTGTGACTGGGATCACTCAGGATTATATTTTCTAGTTCTATCCATTTGCCTGTGAATTTCATGAATTCATTGTTTTTAGTATTCAATTGTATAAATGTATCATATTTTCTGTATCCATTCCTCTGATGAGGGACATCTGGGTTCTTTCCAGCTTCTGGACACTATAAATAAGGCTGCTATGAACATAATGGAGCATATGTCCTTATTACATGTTGGAGCATCTTCTGGGTATATGCCCAGGAGTGGTATAGCTGGGTCCTCATGTAGTACTATGTCCATGTTCTAGAGGCTCTTCCCCAGTATCTTTCCTATTAGTTTCAGATTTTATATGGAGGTCCTGGATGCACTTGGATTGAACTTTGTACAAGGAGATAATAATGGATTGATTTGCATTCTTCTACATGCTGACAGCCAGTTGAACAAGTGCCATTTGTTGAAAATCCTGTCTTTTCTCCACTGAATACTTTTAGTACCTTTGGCAGAGATCAAATGACCCTAGGTGTATGGGTACTTTTCTGGGTCTTAAATTATATTTCATTGATCTACCTGCCTGTCACTGTGCAGGTACCATGCAGTTTTTATCACTATTGCTCTGTAGTACAGCTTGAGGTCCAGAATGTTCATTCCCTGAGAAGGTCTTTTATTTTTGAGAATAGTTTTTTCTATCCTGGGCTTTTTGTTATTCCAAATGTTCCTTCTAATTCTATAAAGAATTGAGGTGGAATTTTGATGGAAATTAATATTTTCCATCAAATTTCCATTGAATCTGTAGATTGCTTTCTGCAAGATGGCCATTTTTACTATATTAATCCTGCCAATCCATGAGCATGGATGATCTTTCCATCTTCTGAGGTTTTCTTCAGTTTCTTTCTCCAGAGACTTGAAGTTCTTGTTGTACAGATCTTTCCCAAGTTTGGTTAGAGTCACACCAAGATACTTTATAGTGTTTGTGGCTATTGTGAAGGGTGTTGTTTCAGTAATTTCTTTCTCAGCCCATTTTTCCTTTGAGTATAAGAAGGCTACTGATTTGTTTGAGCTAATTTTATATCTGGCCAATTTGTTCAAGATTTTTATCAACTGTAGGATTTATCTGCTGGAGTTTTGGGGGTCACTTAAGTATACTATCATATCATCTGCAAATGATGATAGTTTTATTTCTTCCTTTCCAATTTGTATCCCTTTGACTTCCTTTAGTTGTCTAATTGCTCCTAGCTAGAACTTCAAGAACTATATTGAGTAGATAAGGAGAGAATGACCGGCCTTGTCTAGTCCCTGATTTTAGTGAGATTGCTTCAAGTTTCTCTCCACTTACTTTGATGTTAGCTACTGGTTTGCTGTATATTGCTTTTACTATGTTTAAGTATGGGCCTGGATTCCTGATCTTTCCAAGACTTTTAACATGAAGAGATGTGGAATTTTTTCAAATGCTTTTTCAGGATCTAATGAAATGGTCATGTTTTTTTTTCTTTGAATTTGTTTATGTAGTGGCTTATATTGACGGGTTTCTGTCTATTTAACCATCCCTGCATCCCTGGAATAAAGCCTACTGATTGCGGTGAGTGATCACTTTGATGTGTTCTTGGATTCAGTTGGCAAAAATTGTACTTTATATTTTTGCACTGATATTCATAATGGAAATATGTCTGAAGTTATTTTTCTTTATTGGGTCTTTGTGTGGTTTTGGTCAACATAATTGTGGTGGTTTCATAGAATGAATTGGGTACTGTTCCTTCTGTTTCTAGTTTGTGGAATAGTTTGAAGAGTATTAGTATTACGTCTTCTTTGAAGGACTGATAGAATTCTGTACTAAAACCATCTGGGCCTGGACTATTGTTGTTGCTGCTGCTGCTGCTGCTGCTGCTGCTGCTGCTGCTGCTGCTGCTTCTGTTGTTGTTGTTAGGAAATTTTTAATGACTGCTTCTATATTTTAGGGGTTGTGTGACTGTTTAGATTGGTTTTCTGATCCTGATTTAACTTTGGTATTTGGTATTTGGCTAGAAAGTTGTCCATTTCATGCATATTTTCCAGTTGTGTCCAATATAGGCTTTTGTAGTAGGATCTGATGATTTTTTTGAATTTCCTCAGTTTCTGTTTTTGTATCTCCTTTTCGTTTCTGATTTGTTAATTTGAATACTGTCCCTGTGCCCTCTGGTTAGTCTGGCTAAGGGTTTATCTACCATGTTAATTTTGTCAAAGAACCAGCTCCTGGTTTGGTTGATTCTTTGTACAGTTCTTTTTGTTTCTACTTAGTTGATTTCAGCCACGAGTTTGATTATTTCCTACTGACTACTCCTCTCGAGTGTATTTGCTTCATTTTGTTCTAGAGCTTTCAGGGGTGCTATTAAGCTGCTAGTGTATGCTTTTTCCAGTTTCTTTTTGGAGGCACTTGGACCTATGATTTTTTCCCCCTTACCACTGTTTGCATTGTGTCCCAAAAGTTTGGGTATGTTGTACCTTCATTTTCATTCAATTCTAAAAAGTCTTTAATTTCTTTCTTTCTTTCTTCCTTGACCAAGTTATCATTGAGTAGAGCATTGTTCAGCTTCCATGTGCATGTTGGCTTTCTGTTGCTTATTTTTGTTTTTATTTATTTTTTATTTTTTTACTATTGAAGACCTGCCTTAATCAGTAGTGATCATATAAAAGGCATGGGCGCTATGTGGGTATGGAGCCCTGTGGCAGAGTATTGGCTCCAGGCATAGTGAACTCACAGGGCTTTACTCAAGTTGCATGTCTTGATTTCAGAGCTTTCCTGAGGTCCCCTCACAACATCCAACAGCAGATCTCAGAGCAGGACACAGAGAACTATGCAAGCACGCACAGCCACAGGGGACTTGGAGAAAGGCACCCCTAAAATTCCTTTCATCATAAAGCAGTTCTTAAATGTTGACTCATCCTTCCAACAATCTCCTGCATCACTGATGTTATGAATGGGGATAGCCTTCCTCCCACATTCCTTCTGTACCCAACTGCTGCTTGTGTTAGAGGGAGAAGGGGACTCTCGTCAAGATGATGCAGAGGCAACAATAATAATAATTAAAGAAAGTCTAGGAGATAGAAGCAAAACGTGACACCCAGGATCACACATTGGAGTGAGCTGAGGGAAAGAGTAAATAATTCCTCTACTCTCTGCACTTAACAACAAGGCTTGTCCCATTAGTTATCCTTTCCACTCCCGTCAACACCAGGTATGGTCTGGGGAGGGCCTCTTCCCACGATATGCAGAGGTTCTCTTGGTGGCCATTACACTGGCACTTAAGTTTTCTCTGGATGCCTGTTCTCTTACCTGGTCAATGTGTCAGTCTCACTGGTAGCAAGCCCTCTTCTTTATCTTTAAGGCATTTTTTTTCCTCAACATTTAAAGTCTAGCATTTGTTTTAACCCTAAGAGCTTGCAGAGTAGTTATCTTAAAAGGACTCTTTTGTAATGTTACCCTTCCCAAAGGATGTTATAGGAAATGGCTACAGTCTTTCAGCAGCATAAAATGCTCAAAGAAGATTATCTATTGAGGAGTATAAATGGTTAGAGAAGTGAGATTTAATTATCGTTACATTGTGCTTCTATTGGTTACTTGCTGGTCCTGGGAAACAGATTATCATACATAACAACCTTTAGATATGGGCTCAGTGTCTACTTCCTGCATTTTGCTTTTTATTCTTCTCTACTGTAAAAATGTTCCCTAATGGCCATGTATATGAGCATTTACAAATGAGTATACCAATTTAAAATCTCTTACAATTACCTTTGCCCGCTTCTCAATTCATTGTTTTAACTGTAACCCATCCTCCTATAACAGGCTTATTTCATGCTAAGAAAAGAACAGAGCTTCTACAAAAAGCCTTAGTCCTGCTTGTGAGTGGCAAATTGGGAAAATTCAGGAGAAAAGCATTGCTATCACTTAATGAATAAATAATGAGTCATTTATTACATGTGTCATTACCCTCTAAAGCCTGGAATTCTGCCTCAGATATTCCACTTTGCATTACAAATTTACCCATATATTAAAATCAGGCCTGGAAGTCTATATCAGTAATTTTCACAATTGTGGATTACTGAATTTTGTAATCAATGGTACTTCAGCAAATTCTTTGTACTTAAACAAAATTGAACAAAACTATGTTAAGGATAAATATTCATGTTATTCTATTTCTCCTTCATATCTGTGTTCATGTATGTTTTAGAATCATGCATGTTTATGGACTACATTTAATTAATGGCTTTGTGGACACAGGAATTACTGACTAAATGGTACTCAGTGTTTACCTATATTCAGTACTGGTTATAATGAAAGCAGAAAATATTAAAAGCATTGTTATGTTCTTAGCTTCAACTTTACAGTTGTACTACTTATCTGATTTCCCTATTTTCCCATTTTTTGGGGATGACACTTTTTCATACAGAGTTTTAACTCTTCAGCTTAGGACTACATTATATGTGGACTAAACGCCAAGGCTTCTGTGTAGGATGCTGGGAAGCACAGAAATCCTGTTAGCAAGTAGTAATCTCTGTCCTGTTATAACTTTATCCCCAAAGAGGAAACTTATACTGCCCTGATTATCCAAACTGATGACTTCTTCTCCAATATGGCCCATTGTGATTAAAACCTTTCTTGAGTAATGGGGTCAAGTCTTAGTCAGTCTATTGTTGTGAAGAGTTGTCATGAGTCTTGCAACTGTATAAAATAAAGCATTTAATTGACACTTGTTTACATTCAGAATTTTAGCCCATTATCCTCATAAGACACATAGGCAGACATTGTGCTATAAACATATCTGAAAATTCTAAATCTGTATCTATAGGCAATAGGGAGAGGAGAGGGGAGGGGAGGAGAGGGGAGG
>NC_034595.1:30192047-30195506 GCF_900095145.1 Mus pahari | reverse complement strand
GAGGAGAGAGAGAGAGAGAGAGAGAGAGAGAGAGAGAGAGAGAGAGAATAGTTTGAGCATTTGGAACCCCAAAGCCCACCCCAAGGGACACACTTTCTCAATTGGTGCTACTCCCTATGAGCCTAGGTGGGATATTTTTACTCAAATCACCACAGGACATGAAGAAAATAACCAGCCACACACTATGTACACTATGAACACACTATAATCTCTGAATGAATGCTGCACCATATTTTGTGTCTGGCTCATTTAAAGCATTTTTTTCAGAGTACAAAATGTATCCAACTGTAGCACATTAACTATATTTCACCTATATTTAGGGAACAATCTAGAACCCAGAAAAGTTTGCTTTATACCAGGAACTAAACAGAATAACACTAGTAGAATAATGCTTCCAAATGTACCCTGACTAAGCTTCCTTTTAGATAAAGCTAATACAAACCAAAATATTATTACAAAAACAGCGTTGCAATCAAAACTTGAAAACTTGTCCTCATCAAAGGGTGGAGACTCTCTCACCTCTGGGATCTTTCTGCTGTGATCCCACAAGCATGGTTCCTATACTGAAAAAAAAAGCCAAATTTCATAAATTATACACATGGCTTCTTGATTTTTGTGTAAATTCCAGAAATGCACAATACCCTAAATTTAGGAAAAGAGAAATATACATTATTATTATTTACTATTTATATATCAATATTGCATGTTTCCTAGCACATATTGCTATCAAAGGGCAATTTGTGAGAGTGTATTATGTCCTTTCATGTTGTGGGTCCTGGGGATGAACGCAGATTTTCATTCTTGATAACCAAACCTTTTCCCACAGGGCTACCCTGTCTAAATAAGGAGTTTACTTGAAATGTTACCTTTATGTAATTAAAATTAAGCAAACAACAATTATTCATTGTCTTGTATTCAAGCCCACATGACCATAAACCTTCCCAATTAATTGTCAAATAATTCCTGCTACATCCATTCACAGCACAAGTCACTGACTGCAAATGCGTATTTTAGCTTATAGACCACATATTGCAAAGTGATAATACGAATGTGTTTTGGAATGTGTGTATCTATTTGGAGTCCAAGATTACTATGACAACTGGTGGCTGACTGAATCAAAAAGCCTTGTTAGGCTTAGGAAGCCAGAGTTTTCATGGCTCAGCTCAGCACTTTGGCAGGACTAACTCAATTACAGGATTCACAGAGCTGTGCTTCACCATACATTTGGATCAAGAAGTTGTTCAGCAAGGATAGGCAGTCTGTTTCATAGAATCACATGTCTGAAAATGCTGAACCAAACAGAATTCATTTAAAGGACCTTGTATCATAATTAAAGAGATGGGCATTAAATAGTTAAATTTATGATTGTCATAAGAATTATCAAGCTTTTACCGAAATGAAGCAAATAGAGTGTGGTAAGATCATGAGACATTCACTTACATTTCCTTTTATCTGAGATTGCCACATCTGTCCCTCCCTCTGCAACCTAATTTAATGTACATGTGTTGACATTAAAAACATATTAGTGTTAGCCATGTTGGATCATTAGGAAATCAAGGACAGCTTGTCATACATAGAGAAACTCCTGTAAGACATAAGTAAAGACACAAGAAAGGGGGAAAAGGAAGAAAGGATGGAAAGAAGGCAAGCAGAGTGGCTGCAGTGTTTGGCAGTTTCCCCAACAGTAGAAGAGAGCTCTCCTTAGCCAACATGAGCTCCCACATTTGATGCCATTGTATTTTTCTTTATTTTCTTCCTTCCTGTCTTTCTTCCTTTCTTCCTTCCTTCTTTCCTTCCTTCCTTCCTTCCTTTCTTTCTTTCTTTCTTAGCATTCTGTCTGGAGTAAAGTGAAACCTTATAGTCATTTAAACTTGCATTTTTCTAATTACTAAATGTAATGAACACATTTTGTTGTTTTTTCTTTCTTAGCCATTTTATGTCTTCTTTTCAGAACTTTATTTTCAGATCCACAGTCCATCTTTTCTTTTTAAATTGGAATCTTTTCTTTACTCCATGATTTCCAGGGTTTTTATTTTCAACATTATATTGATTCTTTCTGAATTTTACACCAATCCAACCCCAATTCCACTCACTTTTCCATCCCTTCATATTCACCCTCTGCCCTTGCAACTTCCCTTAAAATACAATAAAGAATAGAACAAAACCAAACAGCAAATCTTGTCATGGAAGCTGTAGTGTGTGACAGCATGTTGTCAGACAGCACACCCTTTTGTCTACACATCTTTCCTAACAAATGCTCATTGCAATGAGCAATTAATCTAGTTGGTGATCTCTGGCTGTTGTACTATCTCTTCATGATCCTTGCCCAATGGCACTCCTCTCAGATATCCTGACTTTGCCATGTGTCATGGAGATCCTGCAACTTTGGATCTGCAGTACTGGCCCCTTTACATTCTCCAGCAGTTCATAGATCAAGTTGATGTTTGGGTGGGTCAACTGAAAAGCCCTGGATCTGGTCCTGGGTGGTAGCTGAATTAGCCTACCAGCTCTCTTGCACCCACATTGCCAGGGAATACTCTCCAGTATTGTCCTGGCTAGGTCATCCAATGCAGCAGCCAGCAAGGGGCAGGTCCAGCTATCCCACTCTCATGTCCTGAAGCCTGCCTACCTACCCCCACACTGATACCAATGGGGACAGATTTACTGTACTGACCCAGTGAGATACAGCCAACTCTCCTAAGTGCTATAGCCTGTGAGGGAAAGAGCAAACTCTTCAGCTCTAATATTACCCTGCGGCCAGTTCCTCTGTCTGCTGCAGGTGCTGAGGAGAAACTTTGGGGGCAGCTTTCCATCCCCCACACCATTGTACACTAGATGATGGTCAGGAGGGGCAGGGCCAGCTCTCCCACGGCAAGTGAGGGCCAGAGCCAGCTCAACAGAGTGTTTGAGCATCAACATAGCCTCAGGCAGCAACCTAGACTCAAAATATCTGTGTGGCCTTTGGTGATAAGATGGACCACTAGCATTAACACACCCCTCAGCTACAGCAGGACTGTGGACTCAAATATGACCTCAAACTAAGCCTGGACGAGCATGTCACCATGGCTACAAGTGGACAGATATCAACATGGTCTCAGGCAGCAGCCTAGACCATTGACATCTGGATTTTCTTCTCTGGCAACATGGAGCACAAATATCAGCACAGAACCTCGCTGAGGTTCTGATTCCCCTTCTTATTCCTCTTCCTCTTCCTCTTCTCCTCCTCCTCCTTTTCCTCCTCCCTCTCCTCCTTCACTTCTTCTTCTTCTTCTTTTCTTCTTCTTCTTCTTCTTCTTCTTCTTCTTCTTCTTCTTCTTCTTCTTCTTCTTCTTCTTCTTCTTCTTCCTCCTCCTCCTCCTCCTCCTCCTTCTTCTTCTTTGTTTTTTTTTGTTTTTTTTTGGGTTTTTTTTGGATTTTTTAGACAGGGTTTCTCTGTATAGCCCTGGCTGTCCTGGAACT
>NC_034595.1:30131226-30191912 GCF_900095145.1 Mus pahari | reverse complement strand
CTTCTTCTTCTTCTTCTTCTTCTTCTTCTTCTTCTTCTTCTTCTTCTTCTTCTTCTTCTTCTTCTTCTTCTTCTTCTTCTTCTTCTTCTTCCTCTCCTCCTCCTCTGAGACCCCAGTTCCCAGTTTAGCAACACTTTACAACCCTCCTGGCTTCACTTTCTCTCCCATCTTTACAGTCTGTCCATTACATGTTTGCTAGTCATAGTGCCAAACTAGACACTTAAGTGTCTTTCTACTGGAAACAGGGCTGGGGTGAGTGGTGAGTGCTTCAATTTTTAGTTGTTTATGTACTCTGGTTATAAGTCTGTTGGATACAAAGATAGCACAGATTATCCCTCAGCTGTATTTCTTTTCTACTCAGCAGATGGTTTACACTTTTATTAGGCCCCAGTTATCAATAATTGGCTTTATTCTTGAGCAAATGGAGAGATATTCAATAAGTCCTTTTGTGAATTTATATCCTGTAGAATACTGCCTGTTTTTTTTGTTGTTGTTTCTTTGCTAACAACTTCAGCTTTTCAGAACTCAAATTGGTGGCTTTATTCCATTTGCAGTTAAATTTTGTTCAGGGCAAAAATATGTAATTTCATTTTTCTGAATGTAGACAACCAGTTTTCCCAGTATCATTTATTGAAGATACTGTCTTTTCTCCAGTGTATATTTTAAAATTTTCTTTGTCAAATATCAAATGGCTAGAGTATATGTACATATTTGGATCTTCTATTTTATTTCATCAGCTTACAAATCTGTGTTTTGAGGGGAGGTTATTTCATCTTAGAGTGGCATATCACAGTCCTTTACTGAAGGAAGTCATGATAGGAATTCAAATGGGACAGAAAATTGGAGGCAGGATCTGATGTAGAGACCATGGATGAGTGCCGCTTACTGATTTGCATCTTATGCTTCATCAGTTCATTTTCTTATAGAACCCATGAGCGCCAGCTCAGGAATGACACCACCTACAATGATCTGGGCCCTACCCATCTATCACAAAATAAGGAAATGCCCTATACCCTGATCTTACTGATATATTCTCAGTTGAAGTTTCATCCACTTAGAGGACTCTAGCTTGTGTCAATTTGACTTAAATACTAGATGGCACAGTAGTTTAAGTCTTTATCCAGAAAGTCACAACTAAGAAGTAGATTGGAGTTGAAGGACTTAGGAGAATGGAGAATCAAGTCCACAACCTGACTTCAGGACATGCAGTCTCCTGTGTTATTTCACAGGTCCCATTTATTTCCAGTCATAATTTTCAGGAATTTTAAACATCTCAGCTACATCACAAGCTTAGGCCACTGTTGCTGGCATTTGATGCTGTGCACAGCCAGAAAATCTTAAGTGAGTGCAAGGTATGGTGTAAAACAGAAAAAAACAACAACAAAAACAAACAATCAAAGTTGCTTAACATGACTTATTGAGTTCCTTCAAATATCAGGAAAAATGTCGATCTTCTCAGTTCTTTTTAAACTCCTTACTATCTGTTTATTATGTCCCATTTTATTAAAAAAATAGTCATTTCTCATACAATTTATCCAAATTACAGTTTACCCTCCTTCTATTCCTCCCAGTTTCTCCCCACTTCCCCTCCCATCTGGGCCCACGCCATTTTTAGAACATAACAAACTTTTAAGTGATAACAACCGAACACCATCAAATAATAAGATGTAACAAAAAAACCCAGCGCCTGTAGGAAAACAAAGCAGACGAACAGAAGGAAAAGAGCCCCAAGAGAAAGCACAAGAATCAGAAATTCACTAGTTCACACATTCCAGAGTCTCATAAAACCTAACGTGAATGTTATACTACATATGCAGAGGACCTGGTGCAGAACTGAATAGGCCCTGCAGTTGCTGCTTCAGTCTCTGCAAGTTCATAGGCGCTTTGCTCAGCTGATACAGAGGACCCTGTCCTCCTGGTGTCCTCTGTCCTCTCTGCTTTCTGTGCTCTTTCCATCTACAGCTTCTTTAGGAAGCCCTGAGTGCAAGGATTTGATAGAGACAAAAACTCAGTCACCAAACCTTTGAGCCATAATATGTCCTAACTGTAAAATATGCTTCGGCTATGGTAGCCTAAAGCTTGTGGGAACAACCAACCATTTGACTAAGGCCTACTCCATGGGATGGAAACCACCCCGATACAGCTTGTATTTAAAAAGACAGACCAAAAAAGAAAAAGAAAGAAAGAAAGAAAGAAAGAAAGAAAGAAAGAAAGAAAGAAAGAAAGAAAGAAAGAAAGAAAGAAAGAAAGAAAGAAAGACTGGTAACAATAAATTAACTCTTAATCATATGCATAGGTCAGAGCCTTATTCAGTCAGCATAGAGAATCTGCAACAGATGGGAACAAATACAGAGATACTTTATAACCCTGCAATTATGATTTATAACCCAGACATTATGATTTATCTGAATGTTTCAAGGTACAGATATCCAACAACCTTTGAACAACCTTTGTTGAAGATTTTCTCATTTCTTTCAGTGTGTATTTCTAGATTCTTTATTAAAAATCAGGGGTTTATGGGTGTTCGGATAGATATCTAGATCTTAAATTCGATTCCTCTGTTCAACATGTGTGTTCATATGCTAATACCTTAAGATTTTCCTTTTTACAGCTTTGTAATACAACTTCAAATCATCAGTGCTGAGACTTCCAGAAGTTATTTTATTGTTCAGGATTGTTTTATCTATACTGGGGGTTCTTTTGCTGTAGTTATTCCTTATTAAGCTGAGAACTTTTCTTGTGTTTTATGATTTTACTAATTGGGTGAAATCTCTTTTTTTTCTGGTTAATCAGGTCAAGAGTCTCAATCTTGTTTATCTTTTCAAAGAAACAGCTCTTTAACTCATTGATTCTTTATATTGTTTTCTTTGTAACTATTTCCTTCATTTTAACTCTGATTTTTTTTAATCTACTGATTTTGAGTTTTGATTATTTAACTGTTTTTCAAATTTTTGTGATGTATCATAAACCCATCTATTTGTGTTATTTCTGATTTTAAAATGTAAGTATTAGAGCTATGTGTTTCCCTCATATAGCTGCTTAGTTTTTGTGGTTTATGACTTTTCATTTAGTCCCAGATTATTTTATTTTTTTAACTATTAAATTTCTTTGGTCATTTTCTCTATGGGTCATCATTTAGCAATAACCTGTTTATTCTCTATGAGTTTGTGCACTTCCTATTTAGTTGTTGACAATTTTAACTTCAATTGCATTGTGGTCAGATGGGATTCATGGATTCATGGAGTATTTCCATTTGCTGAATTTGTTAAGTTGAATATTGAGTTCTTTTAGCCTGCTTATATCTGGGAAGTTTTTCTTTCTCTCTCAAGCATAGCAAATATTTCTGCTAGACAAAATAGACTGAATCCATGCTCTTTTATAATTTGAAGTATATTGCCTCAGGCATTTCTGACTTTCAAAGTTGCTATTGATAAGTGAGCTGTTACTCTGATAGGTTTCTCTTTATATGGTGTGTGTGTGTGTGTGTGTGTGTGTGTGTTTGTGTGTGTGCCTTTTGTATACCTATAAGTATGTCATTTTTCTTTCTCTTTTGGACAAATTTCTTCTATAATCTTGTATCAGCTATTTCATTGAGCTGTGAATTTATTCCCGTAACTATTCTATCTCCGTAATTGAAAATATTTTTTTTGTGAAATCCTATAATTCATGTATGCATGTTCCTTTCCTGTGTTTTTTTAAATTAATTGTTCATATTATATGCTTATGTGGTCTAATTATGTACTTCATCCTAAGACATGATATTCTATCTTCTACTTAATCTATTGTACTTGAAAGCCTGAATTTTTTAGATGAGGTATTGAGTTTTTCAATTCCAACTTCCTCCAGCTTCATTTGTCTTCAATATTTCTATCTGTGTACTAAATCTGAATTACGTGGTGGTGGTTGTTGTCATCGTCACTGCTGCTGTTACTGTTTGTTTATTTTCTTTTTATTCAGCATTATTTTTGTGTTTTCTTGAGCATGACATAGGCATTTGTGCTCCTTTTAAGTTCATTGTGCTGCTTGTAGCTTCTTAAAGTACCACGATTTTTTGATGTTTATAATTGTTTACTTTTAAGATTTGCATCCTATATTTCAAATAAGAACCTCTAACTGAAGATCATTTATGTAAGACTGGTGAACTTTTGATGAGACATAGGGTTTTTTGTTTGTTTTGTAATCTTATCATATGGAGTATTTGTTGATTTTGTGCCTTATATGGACACAACAGCATGTGATATGTAGCATCTGTGTCTTAGTCTATGCCTGGTGGGTGGAAAGATACATGGGAAGCTCCTTAACCTAGAAGAGAATACTGGGGTTGAAATTTGAGCTGCATCTAACGATCAGAGTGGATGCAGAAGACCTAAGGATAATAAGGTGGACTTGCTAGGCAAGTCTAATCCACAGGCAATGCAGTACTGGTTAGATATGGAGGCTGGATCCATATTTGTAATAAATTCTAGCAAATAGAGTGAGTTGGCCAAGCAGAATATGTGCTTTGGGGGGCACCCAAACTAGAGACATTGTATTCCCTGGTAAGGTTTCTTACACTGGAATAAAAAACTCAGTATGGTGCCTAAACTCTATCTGAAGAATAGAATAAATGTAGGAGATGCTCTTTACTAATTTTCTAAGATACTGTTTTCTTCTACCTAATTCTATTAATATGTTTTCAGTGCAATTATATTTTAAAATACTATAATTAGTAATAGAACACACAGGTGGTAATGACTTTGTTATGCATTTTAAATTAGTTCCTAAATCTAATTATATTTTTATGATCAGGCATTAGCTGGAAGAAACTATGTATTGCATGTCTTAATTTGTCATCTCAATTACTTTCCATGTATAAAAGAGCACATCTTTGATCTTTGCTTTGTCTGCCTCCTACCTCCCACCTCCATATTATAATATATGCCACATTCTTCAATTGATCACATAGTTATCACCAACTAAATATACTGCATTCAAGATTAGCCTACATTTAGAATCATGATACTTGACATGTAATAGTTTTATTTTAGTTAATGAAACTAGTCAACAATATTGCCCTTGAAGATTTAGTCTTCCCTACAAATGATTATCTCAATGTTTTTCCTTGAGAGACTAAAATGACAAAACAAAAATATGTATGAAATCACTTTTAAGTATTATTTGTTGAAGCCAATGGTTTTAGCCATCCTCCTGAAAACCATTCTTCAATAATTTGTCAAAGTGTCAAAGACAAAGAGGAACAGGACATGCACTGATGCAAGTTCTCTAGACAATTTCAGTAATGAATAGATGTCTATTTGGCAACATATATGCAAATACACAAGAAAGATTTCTTGCAGATATGAATAAGTTCCATTGCCATACCAAAACTGAATGAGCCTAGTTACCCAGCATACCACTGGCATGACCAAATGAAGGACAAATTCATGCAGGAGGATTCCTGTGTATACTGAGTACATCATGTTCTTCAAGAGCTCAGATAACTCTGTAAAGTGATTGAAGGAAAAACATTAGATAAAGCAAAGGGCATAGTTAAATGGTACTCTAGTTCATCTGAAACATCATACTGTCCTTGCTCAGACAAGCACACTTGAGAGGATGTATAGAGAGGAGCTATGTATGCACCATGAGATAATAACATTGGGAAAAGGAAAATTATCAATAAAGTGCCACTATGTCAGCTAGTGTACCGCGTACTTTTCTTAACAAAGGAGATGATCAATATATGATTGATTCTTTCAAATTTTATGTCCAGGTTTGGATAGAATAATGTAAGTTTTTGAATTGATTTGTGAGTAGAGAATATATATCTCCCTGTGAGGTTTATTGAAATATAACACCTCTGCATAAACAGCATGTGTGTGTGTGTGTGTGTGTGTGTGTGTGTGTGTTATACAGGGTACTGACTAGCCTTCATTTGATAGGGAATAGTGATAATCCATAACTAACAGAGCTGTTGGAAAACTCAAGGGATAAAACACATGTCAATCTTAAAAGAAAGTTATTATTATAATAGTCTATTTCAAAGTCTAAAGGTATACATATTTAAAAACTTAACAATCTTCAGTGAATGTGAAGGTTAGCGAGATTGCACTTTGTATATTTTTCTCTCATTTGTCACAAAATATATCTAGGAGCACCTAACATCTCCTTCTTGAAGCTAGAAATGGGTGTTATCTTCTACCTGAATAGTGAAACTATTCTTCCCACAATCCTCTCTCCACTGTGAATGGCCTTTCTATCATTTAGTGTTTTAAGTTCTCAAGAAGAGATCTCAAGATCTATGACTTTCTATTGTCACTTGTATGTGTCTTTTGCAAAGTGTCTTTGTTCTTTTTAGCTTTAATGTAACGACATTATCTTGAATTCACAGAATTCATATTTATGTCAGTATAAAGGAATAGGCTATACTACCATTTTAATAATTTCTGAGCCTATAATTTCATCAATAAATGCTGAGTGAAAAAAGAAAGCAATGAAATCTCTGGCTTTACCTCTACTAGCTGGATTGTACCTGGTGAACAATCAAAGCTTACTAAAAATTCCAAATATAGATGCTACCTGGTCACAGCAGAATATTATGGATATAACATGGGCATCAGACACATGGAAATACATTTGTAAAGTGACTTAGGGATATCAGGAGAGATGTGAGTTCAACTAGACCACTGACTTAGGGACACCAGAGCACAGTAAAATATAGCTAACAAGTGACTTGGGGGCACTAAAGCAGATTGGGAGTGGGTCAGTGACTGAGTAACACTGATCTTATATTTCTCTATTTTATTGTGCTTACAGAATCCACAGTGCAGGGTGTAGTAATTTGGTTTAAATTGCAGGTCCTCATGTCTCCTCTATATTTCCTTCTGAGTTTTCTGTGCTTTTATATTCCTCTGTGTTTCCAGAAGTTCAGATGTGGAGAAATGGACACGCATTGGAATGGAAAAAAAAGTAAGAATGTTAATGTAATTGAAACATGGCCATATAGAACTAGTTTTCTTCCTTGCCCATGTGATTAAATTGTCCATTAAAGATTTGCTTCTGGCACAGATTTTATACATTTAAAAGACAAAGGTCTCTTTATTTCCACTATAAATGGTAGAAAACAATATTTCTTAAGAAAAAAGAAACACATTGCAGAGATGTTTAATACGCATTGCCCAAGAACAGGGATTCTTTTGAATTGTGAGAGACATCATGTGTTTATAGAAAGTATTCAGCAATTCTGAGCTAAGTTGACTTAGTTAATTAAATTAGTTTCAATAGAGTAGCCTGAACTTTTATCCTTACTTTAAGATTCCTGTGTCTACCCATGCGACTAAATGTAAATTATAGTGTAAAATGTGAATAAAACGCTCATTCATCTAAATTACCTGTACACTTTAAATAAATTGCTCTTGTGGGTTTCTTCCATTGTGATTATTTTCATCTCAAAACATAAATTGATTCTAGTTCACCCGGGGCTTTTGGTGACGCTTTTAAGTTGCAAAGTGCCTTGGTTTTGAATCTCACTTTCAAAGCATTTCACAAATTACATATATTTGTGGAAACAAACTATTCTTTCTTCACATTCACACAGCTTCCTAACTGAGTTATTGAGACAAAACAAATCAGTAATACTTCCCTTAATAGTCAGTTCTTCAGGCAATTTTATTTAAGGCAGATTTGGGAAAAATTATTTTTATGGAGTAGGGATTTCATTACTGGGCAACATACTGTAGAATCAACAGTAGAAAAATAATCAGTGTGGATGCTATATTATACTAAACTTTCACACAAAATGGAATGGACAAACTCTAAAATATTATGCCCCCCATTCACCCGGCATTGATGCTTTGGAGCAGTGCCAGGTACTATCTATGACAACAGGATGGACCAAGACTCTTGTCTTCACGTTCCCCATTACAATCCTTCTCAACACTCATCTTTGAAGCTTGCTGCCTGGTGATCACTTCTGTTGAATGATTAATATTTCTTTTGCTTTTTCTCTAAGTTTAATTTTTTAAAAAAAACAATCAACAAGGCATTATATATCATTATGCCAATTTTAAATAAAGTGTACTTTAGCAAATTCTTCCCAATGCTTCTCTCCCTACTGCTTGAAACCCTCCCCCCACTTATATTATAAAGCACCTTTTCTCCTTTCATGTTCACTGTGACTTGTCTGTCTATCCTTGGAATCTCTTTCTACCCACTTTTGGTATTCTTCCTAGTACATTAGGCTTAAACACTCTCTCTCTCTCTCTCTCTCTCTCTCTCTCTCTCTCTCTCTCTCTCTCTCACACACACACACACACACACACAAAGGCAATGTGAGAGAAAGAGAGCAGTTTTTATCTTTCTGGGTTTAAGTTATCAATATTATTCTTTCCTAATCTATCCTAATAATTTCACTTAGCTCAATTAAATCCCATAGTGCATGCATTATCATCATCCATATCTTGAGTCTGGTCTTACCCTCATATTGTTGTGAATAGAGTAGCAATTTACATGGATGTGCAAGTATCGCTGCCCTAGCATATGGAGTTCTCTTGGATATGTGACAGACATTGTGTGTCTGGGTAATGTGGTGCTTCTGCTTTCAATTCTTTAAGGAACTTCCTCAATGACTTCTACAATAGCAGTGCTAGTTTACAGAACTATCAGCAGTGAGGAAGGTCCCTTCTTTACCTTAAAGTCAACAGCATTTTCTGTCATATTTGTAATGACTGTCTTTGTGATCAGAGTGAGATGATGTCTTAAAGTCATTTACATTTGCATTTTCCTGATAACCAAAGGCAATGAATGCTTTTGAAGAAGTGGTTCACCATAAGACTTCTTATGAGAATTCTCACACTATTAGCCACTGACTGACAGTTTCAATTACGTCGGTTTTAAATTTTAAAATTCTTTATAAATTCTGAATATCTTATGTAGGCATTTTTTTCATTGAAAATCCCAACTCTCTATTGTCTCTAGATTATGTCAAGTTTAGATCTAGCCAATACAAGTGGAAAAGAGCAGAAGACAGAGCCAAAGTGAAAACAAAACAACAACAACAACAGCAAAACAACAATAAAACTTAGAAAAACTATAGCCACCTAACAGTTGACAACAGTCCATTTGAGGTGTCTTTGGTGAAAACTTTTGCATTATGTGGAGTGTTTGTTTTCCATGCTGCTTTCTTGTGCAAAACTCTTTAAACTGTAGTTCCATTTGTTGATTCTTGAGGCTAGATTCTGGGATATTGTTCTTATGTTCAGAGAGTTCTTGCCTATACCTATACCATGAAGAATATTTCCTGTTTTCTTGTAGCAATTTCATTTCTTTTAATTGAGGTCTTCAATCCACTCTGAACTCATTTTTATGAAGGATAATGCCACATATATATGGGAATCCACAGATTGGGAAAAGACCTTTACCATCCCTATATCTGAAAGAGGGCTTACATCTAAAATATACAAAGAACTCAAGAAGTTACACTCTACAAAATCAAATAACCCTATTAAAAATGGGGTACACAGCTAAACAGAGAATTCTCAACTGAGGAATCTCAAATAGCTGAGACACACTTAAAGAAATATTCAACATCCTTAGTCATCAGAGAAATTGAAATCAAAACAACCCTGAGATTCCACCTCACACTAGTCAGAATGGCTAAGATCAAAAACTCAGATGACAGCAGATGCTAGCAAGGATGTGGAGAAAGAGGAACCTCCTCCATTGATGGTGAGATTGAGATCTGGTACAATCACTCTGGTAATTAGTCTGGTGGTTCCTCATAAATTGAAAATATTTCTACTAGAGGACTCAGCTATACCACTCCTGGGCATATATCCAAAAGATGCTCCAACATATAACAAGGACACATGCTCCACTATGTTCAAAGCAGCCTTATTTATAATGGCCAGGAGCTCGAAACAAACCAGATGTCTCACACCAGAGGACTGGATACAGAAAATGTGGTACATTTACACAATGGAGTACTATTCAGCTGTTAAAAACAACGATTTCATGAAATTCATAGGTAAATGGATGAACTTAGAAAATATTATCCTGAGTGAGGTAACCCAGTCACAAAAGAACACACATGGTATGCACTCACTAGATATTAGCTTAAAAGAAGCTCAGAATACCCAGCATACAACTCACAGACCATATGAACCCCAAGAAGAAAAAAGATCACATCAATATGTGGAAGCTACAGTCCTACTCAGTAGAGGGAAGAGAATAATCTCTGAGAAGTAGTGGAAGAGAGAGAGGAGAGGGGGCAAAAAATAGGGGCCAGTTCAGATATGGGAGGAGATGGGGGAGAAGTACAGAGTCAGGAATTCGATAGTAGCTGTGTAGCAGTGGAGGAGGGGGAACTGAAGGTAGCCACTAAAAAGTCCCAGATAACAGGGACCCAAGAGGATCCCAGGACCCAATGGGGTGGACTTTAACCGAAATACCTGAAAAGGGGGAGATAGAACCTACAGAGACCATATCTAGTGGATAGGCGTGACCCTCAGTTGCAAGATGGGGCCACCCCCCTCAAAAATATTAATCTAGAGTTCCTCCTGTCAAAAGGAAATGCAGGGACAAAGAATGGAGCAGAAACTGAAGGAAAGGCCATCCAGAGACTAACCAACCTAGGGATCCATCCCATCTGCTGACATCAAGCCCAGACACCAGTGCTGATGCCAAGAGGTGCTTTCTGACAGGAGCCCGGGATACCGGTCTCCTGAGAGGCTCTTCCAGAGCCGGACCAATACAGATGTGGACATACACAGCCAAACATTGGACTGAGCGTGTGGGCCCCAATGGGGAAGTTAGGGGTAGGGAATGTAGGTACCAAACTGGTTTGCAACCTCATAAGAACAACAACAATATTAAACAAAAATAGCTCCACAAAGTTCCAAGGGAATAAACCACCAACCAAAGAGTACACATGTGGTACCCATGGCTCTAGCTGGATATGTAGCAGAGGATTTCCTTATTTGATGTCACTGGGAAGGGATTGCCTTGGTCCTGTGGAGGCTTGATGACCCAGGATAGGGGAACGATAGGTTGCTGTGGCAGGAGTGAGTGACTAAGTGGGTGGGGATGGCGTAGTACCCTCATAGAGGAAGGGAGAAGAAGAGGAGGACTTATAGAGGGGAAATTGGGAAGGGGATAATGTAAA
Organism: Mus pahari; assembly: GCF_900095145.1. Taxonomy (NCBI): domain Eukaryota; kingdom Metazoa; phylum Chordata; class Mammalia; order Rodentia; family Muridae; genus Mus; species Mus pahari. The sequence goes on along the minus strand of NC_034595.1, from coordinate 30,180,772 downwards.
TAAATGAAATAACCAAGAAAAATAAGTTTTTTTAAAAAAAGAATTAAGTTCCAATCTTAAAGTAGAAGAAGCAGTTCTGTGGAATACTCTGTAGCATAGAAATATTTAAAAATTAAAGCTAGAGAGAAACATTCAAAGTTTTCAGAAGTAGATAAAATTGGGCAAATCTTCTAAAATTAGGACTGTGGTTATTAACACAAATTGTGGGTAGAATGCCCAAGGGATGAGAGTAGCGTGCCATTTTCTGTCTGTATTCAGTTACTGGGTATATTTATATGGCCCTTTTTCCCAGAATATTCAAGCTTATAATGTGTTTAACTTTCTTATGTGTTTTATACATTAATAAAAATTTGGAAATCAATAAAAGATAAATATATAGTTTAATTTTCCTCTCTAGGTATTTTTGCCAACACTGTTTGTTGAAAGGGCTATCATTTTTTACTGCATGTTTTTGACACCATAATCAAATGTTAGGTAGCCATAGGTTTTTTTTTTTCTTTAGGTTTTTGTTTTGTTTTAGTTCAATGTCCTCTGCTGTGTCTGAACTGGCTAGATTGATGTAAACTTGACTTAATCTAGAATCATCAGAGAGATGGAAACTTCAGTCAAATAAATGCCTGCATAAGATCAGTCTGTAGGCAAATTGGTAGGGCATATTATTTTTTAGTGGTTGATGGTGGAGGGCCTTCCCCATCCCTAAGCTGCTGATCCTGGATTCTACAAGAATGCATTCTGAGCAAGCCGTGAAGAACAAGCCAGTAAGCAACACTCCTGTAGGGCCTCTGTGTCAATTCTGCCCTATTTGGGTTGCCCTTACTGCTTTTGATGACAAATTGTTACATGGACCTGTGAGTTAATTGTACCCTTTCATCCACAAGTCGCTTTTGCTCACAGCGTTTAATCAACAACACCCATAATCCTAAGACAGTTCCATTTTCCAATTATCTATTTTTGAGTCAGGCTGTGGTTGTCAGATGGACTCTATAGTACAATGTCAAAAAATACCTCCAACTAATTTTTTCTTCTAAGAATTGTGTTGTATGTGTTCGCTGGTGGTTTTGTAAAAACTCTTGAATGTTTTCTACTTATATGAAGAAAGAAATAAAAAAAAATAGTGTGAGTTATAATGATTCTGTAGATCACATACTAATTCTGCCAATACAGGAGCATGGAAGATCTATCTTGTATTTTATTTTAATATTAATATTGGCATTAGATTTTAGGGATAAAGAAGAAAGAACAGTTATGATTCAGTAATGATGTATTTTGTTTCAAATTAACAAATATTCAACTGTCTTGCTTTGTGTGTGTGTGCGTGTTTGTGAACCATACCAATCTAGAATTATATTGAAAGAAGAAAATTGATAAAATGTCTGTATCACATAGCCTGTAGTCAAGGCTGTTGAACATTTCCTTGATTAAAGATTGATATGGGAAAGCCTAACTCAATCTAGGCAGTGTCACTGATGGGTAGGTTTTCCTGGGTCACCTGAATACAGGCACAAAGAGGAAGCCATTAGGCTATATTCATTTGTGTTTTGTGTTACCATTTCTGCCTCCAGGTTCCTGCTTTGAGTTCCTGCCATGATGCAGCAGTAAGCTGAAATAAACTTTTCCTCCCTGGGTTTATTTTGGTCATGACGTTTATTACCAGAAAAAGTAATCAGGAACAGGAGACTCTAATTGTACTACATATGACCTTTGTTATTTGGTGTATATGCCATCTGTTTTTAGTATCTCCTGGACTTTTATTACAGAGGCATGTAGGTTTTAATTAGATACATTTTTACATTTATCAGGATTGTCTTAGGTTCTCTGCCCTTATCATTATTTTATGTTGTGCTATATTTGTGTTAAATATGTAGAAACAGCTTTGCCTTTTCTGGATTAAGCATACTGGTCATGAACTATGACCTTCTTAATGTGTACCTGAGTTTGAGTTGAAAGTGTTTTGTTGAACATTTTTCTACACACATATGTGTTCATTGAGAAAATTGATCTTCAGTTTTTCTTCCTGTTGTTCTTTGACTTTTCCTACTCTTGGTAGTAGGAAAAGAGTGGAGTTATGGAATGAGTTTAGTAGTACCTATTTACTTTCCATTCCTGGGACAAATAGAAAGGTGTTTATATTAGGTTTTCCTTAAAAGTCTGACAGTACTCACAGAAAAAGTTGCTGTCAGTTTGAAAGGGAATTCATGGGGAAATGGAGGGGACTGGAGCAATTATTCAATTAATTCACATTTGTACATTCAAATAACTTTTCTTGAAAATATACATATACTTTTATAGAAGAAATAAGAAATGTTTGTCTTAACACAAAGAGAACCATTATTTCCTGGACATAGAAACATTCTTACTGATGTAATATTCTTTGCAAAACTAGATAATAAATATTATTTATGGAGTCTATATGTATTTATTACTCATGAAAAAATTCATTTTTTCTGTATTTGTTAATTATTTTATATTCTTGTTTTAGACATGGAAAGATGTCTGTTTGTGATCTTTTAACCATTTTATAAATGAAATGTAGTTTTTTTTGGTTTTTATTTTTATTTATTTTTATTTTTTATTTTTAAAACATCTTTAAAATGTTAAAACATCTTTAAAATATTAAAATGTATTTAATTTAATATTTAAATACATGTATTTCTAGGCAGACATGTTAGTTTATGACTTTAGCCCCAGAATACAGGAGGAAGACACAGGTGAATCTCTCGTAGTTTGAGTGCATCCTGGTTAATATGGCAAACTCCAGGCCAAACACGGCCACATAATCATATTGTGTAAAAGAAAACAAATACATTAAATACATGGCTCGATTATATCATGAAATCCTATAAACTGCTTATAGATTTAAATTAACTCTCCAAAGGGTCTTGAGTACCTTAAGTTAGTAAGTAGTTGAAAATGTGATTTTAAAAACTAATAATTAACTGTATTCCTCATGTAATAATTTGCAAGAGTTATTATGTGTGTGTGTGTGTGTGTGTGTGTGTGTGTGTGTGTATGTGTACTAAACAATTTCTTGTGTCATCATATGTCACGTTTCAATAAGTGTATGGCAGAAATAGAAGTGTCCTAAAGTAAAACAGCACCAGATTGTGCACACTCATGGAGATGCACAAACTACTTGACTCTCAGTAGCTCTAGTAAACATTTATACTGACCATGAAACTGCTGGGTTACACATGTTTTTTGACACAGGAATATCGTAGACTATGCTAATATTTAGTAGAATAACACTACCTTATTCTGCATGGATATCAAGTCAAACAGAACCAATATATATACAGGGAGCTTATAGGTATGTGTGTAAGGAGAAGATAAGAAGAAATTAATTTCTTGTGTAAATGAATTAGTTTATAAAAGTTTAGACATCAAAACTTGTAACTTAGTTGTCATGATCATCTATTGTAGATTTGGTCTAATGCTTGTATTATATTAATTTGGTTCTCAAAATTGTATGACAATCCACATGTAAGACACTGAGGGTCTCTGTTCCCAGTTGTGTCTGATTGGTAAATAAAGTTGTTGGTGGACAGTGGCTGGGCAGAGATAGAGAAGTGCCACTTTAGGATTCTTGGTCAAGGGGACCAGGAGAGGAAGAAGGATTTAGAAGCATCATTGCTGGGAAAGGAGTGAGGAACAGGCCTGAGAGTTGCAGAAGAGAAAGCAAACCAATCATATAAGAGCTGGGGAAGAGCCACAAAGACGGGATAGAGATTTTAGTAAGTAAAACATCAGGAATATTGGAGGGGAAGTGTTCACCACCTGTAGGTTTGGGAGTGGCTCAACCATTGAGCTGTTTAAGTCATACTAAAATATAAGGGTATGTGCATGTGTTTTTCACTGAGAAACCTAGAACAGTAGGGCAGGTAGCAAGAAATGTGTGCTGCTACAATCTGGGAGATGACAGAAGTTAATTGGCTACTCCAGCAATCATCACACAAAGGAGTTAAGAAAGAGCTGCTGGTATAGAACAACTCATACCACACTCTACAGCCAAGGTTGTTCAGAAAATATCTATCTTGGTTAGTCTACTGATGTGCTGAGACTGATTTACAGAGCTGAGATCTACTTGCTTCAAGAGTACATTGATTTAAATGTCATTCCCTTCCCCAAATATCCTTGTAGAAATATCTCTACAGCAACAGTGCCCAGGCTTTCCAGTAATACTATTTTCTATAAGGCTTAAAATTCCTCTGTCTCTTCTCACATTGTCCATTACCTTGCACGTTTGGAAGCTATCATGAGCATTCTTTTTTTTTAACCAAGTGTGTCAGTCCTATTAAGCATTAAACCATGTGAAGTTTTTAGGAAAACAACAAGAAGTTATTTCTACCTCATAAAATCCTTCTGCTGTAGACTTGGAACAATTTTTTATAGATCCCTAGCTATCCATAAGCCCTCACTCTGCTGAAAGACCCTTGAAAGTATTTTAAGTGGTTCATTTTCAATGTTACAGGCTATTTGTGAAGGTGTTTTTTTTTTTTTTTTGGTTTTTTGAGACAGGGTTTCTCTGTGTAGCCCTGGCTGTCCTGGAACTCCCTCTGTAGACCAGGCTGTACCTCGAACTCAGAAATCCACCTGCCTCTGCCTTCCAAGAGCTGGGATTAAAGGCGTGCACCACCACACCCGGCTTGTGAAGGTGTTTATTTTAAGCATTACTCTTTCCCACTTGGACAGCTATACTGGCAAAATGATGGTGGTGGGCCTCTCTCTGGAAGAAGAAATACAAACAGATACATTCACAATTGTACACATAAATTTATGCGTTTCTATTGCAAAAGTCTTTTTCAGTAGGGACCTACCTACCATGTAATCATCGAACTGTGGAATCTATCAGTTAATCCCCTTGTAGGAAATGAGAAACATAATTTAATGCGATGCATGAGGTCAGCTTTGTATTGATCATCTATTGTTCCTCAGTTTTCTTATTGAATGGTATATACTCCATAATTTGTATATAAGCCTTGCCAGTAGAAACATTACAACTCTCTAGTCTTTGTCAACAGTGTCTGTGGCTCATGTCATTACAGCAGCCACTACCATGTCAGTAAGCACTGTATAGTTCCAGGTCATTCATCCACCTTGTTTTGGTGATTAGATGCAATGTTAGGCTCTTGACATCCTTGTGTGCCACTGTCCTTGGAAAGATGTAAGTCGCAATTGGGCACTTGAATGTTGTGGTATCTTCTTTCCCAATGTGCTTCTTCACACTAGAGGAAGAGGTTATCACCTGGGATCTTCTATGGACAAAGCTTTTAAGTGACGACTTCTACAAGAATATATAGACAATGAATTCCCTACCTGGGGTAGCCTCTATTTTTCATTCACTTGTTGCTAAATAGCATTGCCTCATGTCTACTAGGCTTCAATATCAATTTTTAAAATCTTTGAGAAGTGCTTAGAAATAATTATCATAATTATCCAAAATAGAAAGAATGAGGAATTCATAAGCACTCTTCAATGGATCATATCACACAGGAAAAGTTTGTATAGAACTTGGAAGAGAAACTTTAATACCAGTAAAGAATTGATTTCTCTTTGTGCATCGCACTGGAATACCCTAACCAAATGAGGGGAAATAGTTTAAGGAGACTGAGTGAGGAGAATCATGCAGAGTGTGTGTGCCCTGAAGGGTAGGGAAAACGCAGCTGCTTTGAGGAGCATAGCCTCACTTTCATGGAGAAGACAACATTAGGCAGGGACTTAGACAGTGGGTCTCTGTACACAAAATGAACAGCTAGTAACCCATTTGAGAAGGACCTGCAGGCATATTTTATTATTCCACATACTATGAAACTTTTCTTTTCTGCGCAGCATCACTTCTTCTTTCCTTTCTTTGTAAAAAAAAAAATCTTTTAATTTTTGATATTATAAAAATATTAAACAATTTTATCCTTCCCTTTCTTCCCTCCTACCCCTCCAGTAGGCCATACCTCCTTGCTCTCTTTCAAATTCATGGCTTCCTCCTTAGTTTGTGTGTGTGTGTGTGTGTGTGTGTGTGTGTGTGCATACGTAAATGTATATCCACATATATGCCTAAATAGAAACCTTCTCTGTATATATAATATTAACTGCATGTTTCAGTGCTGATCATTTCATGTTGGATTACTAACTGTGAGCTCTTGCTGGTGACGATATTTCTTCCTCCTCTCCACAGTCACCATTTGCCTGGGTTCTCTGCCTGGGGCTGATGCTTCCTGCGCTTTCCCGTCTACTTCTCCCATTCCACGAAAACTCAAAAGGAAGAAAGGAAAAGAGTGAAATTGTGCTAGCAGAATATCTTTTACAAGAAAGGTCATAGGCATTATGCTGTGTCTTTCTGTGAGCGGTCGGAATTCTCCCAAGGCCCAGTGTCCCAAAGTAACCCTCTGAGGTATATTACTTGTGTGTCTTAATGGGCAGAACCAAGTTGTTTATTGTGCTATTTGCATTACAAGCAAAAAAGGGAAAAAAATAAGTTAAAGGGACATAGTCTGGAATATTAAGTAGTCACGCCCAAAAAGCTAATTTCCAGGGACTTAGATTTTAGAACTACAAATGAGACTAAAATCTAATGGACTTCTCAGGCCTACCTGGCTCAGTGTTTAGAGACAACTGGCAGATCTAGAAAACATTCTAAATTCACTGGGAAGGAATTTAGATCTCAAAAGCTACTATTATATCTCTAGTTTTATTAAACCAACGATGACGTACTATGTTGACTAAACCTTTGTGCCCTTAAGCATGTCTGAAAAGTTCAGAGTGTTGACTCTTCATCTCATGCAACTGCTATTTTATAAAAAAGACTAGTTATTTTGCAGTGCTTTTTAGCTTTTGGACTAAATAGTTCATTTTTATTTTTTTTAGACATTCTCTAGTCTTCACAAGGGAACAGAATTCTATGCATGGTTTTCAAAACAGGGATATTAATATGTAATCATTATTCATCCTGTCATTTGCATTATAAAATGGTAATGAGTCAGCACATATTCATAGTTCTGTTTCACATCTCGTTGTGCTCCAGTTAAGACACATCTTAAAAGGCAGTAGAACTCCATCCAGTCGGCTTTAATTTTGTTGCAAAATGTCTCTTGATAATATGCCAGAAACAGGTTGAAGAAAAAAACCATTTGTGACTTCAGAATTTAGATGACTCTTGCTACTTTGCTCAATGTCTTTACTTGTGGATCTCTCTAGTCTTTCTACTGATCAAGCTGTTATCCCAGAAGCCAGCTGATTGAGAATTTGGGATTCAGCAGCCTTGTAAGCAGGGCATCCTCCTTTCAACAACGGATGTCACCGTAAAGTCAAGGCAAAATTGTATTGGCTTATGAAAAACTGAAAAACCTCTGTTGATCACATTTTTTAAAATTTAATTTGGTAACATCATTGAAAAGGGGATTTATTTTGTAGTTAAGTCAGCAAATTTTAATGACTGATATTCCACAAGCCAGGCACTAAGCTAGGAATTTTGTTACTATGCACATGAATTTTTTTTTTTTTACATTTCAATGTAAGTTGAATGTTAAGTTGCCCATAATTCCATTTTATTTAACCAATAGGCGTATGGTTGACTATCAAGTGTGTGCTAATTTGTCAGTTATTTATTATGGTATAAAAATACCTGCATCTTAGCAGGTCACAGAATGAGAATTATGGGCACATAGCAAATTTCTCTGATTAGTAAGGAAGAAGTACACTTTCTGCAAATGGCACCTAATATGAGAAGTGAAGTACGCCAGTGGGTAAGGTAAGATTTGGGGAGCTTCATAAGTTCTAGTGTTTTGTAATTTGGTTAAAGTTATATTTATCTGCAATATTTCCTGAATTGTTTTCAACTATATTTTCTTAGTTTCCATACATACTTAAGCATATTTGTGTGTGTGTGTGTGTGTGTGTGTGTGTGTGTGTGTGTTTGTGCAAGTATATGGGTGCCTGTGCTCCTCTTTTTTAGTTTATTTTTATTTTATTTTCATTTCTGCTAGAGTACATGCAAGATTTTAGTCGTCATAAATTTGGGGAGAACTACTTATTGACATAGAAATAACTAATTGATCTTATTAATTAATTACTATTCATTGATATTCTACTCATAACAATGACATAGACTATTCTAGAATTTCTGCCTATTTAGAACTTCTTGATGCTTCAGTCCAGCATCTCCCCATAACAAAACATGATGTCATCTGTGTGTGTCAGATCAGGATGTCTTCTACACGGTGAACACAGCATGTCATAACTGACCTCCTTATATGTTATTTATTGTAGCACTTGACAGAGCAGGGGCTCTGGTCTTAGGCGAGTGTTCTCCGTGGCTTTGGGAACACAGTCTATAAATTACCTAAACACAGAAAGCAGATCTATTTTATTCTCATTTGCTTAATTTATTTTCCTGTTCTCAAATCCAATGCAGTCACATCCAGGACTTTAGTCCTTGGGATCTCTTTCATAGTTATATTTCCTACCTTGCTGATAGCATTTTTTTTTTCATCCAATTGAATTCCAAAGTTGTGGTTCTAGCCATATTCTTCTTCTGAAATTTGTATTTCTGCATCTACTTCACTGCTGTCTACACATAAAGTAAAACAAGTATCTTGAAATTGACAAGTTGACAATGTATCTTAATTCCCATCCCTAGCCCCTCCTAGCTTAATCCTTCCATAAATGTGCTCACTCTGTTTTCATATACTTAGCAACAAAGCCACGCTTTTTACCCCTTATTTCTGAGACTCCACTTTGATTTTGTTCAAAGCATGTTCTAGTGTGCAATGCTTCTGCTGTGTTCCAAGTCTCGCTCACGTAGTTAATCTCTATCCTTGCAGTGGAATTTTCCAGTATTCCTTTGTTTTTCATTTTTGTCATCTGCATCTTGCCTCTTAACACCCATCCAGAGTGTCCTGTCAGTTTTCTACTCAAATAACCCATCAACTTTCATTGCCATTTGCAATCCAAACCAGCACCTCCAGTTTCTAAAGGAAGCAGTGTCCCTTTTGCTGACATGTCACTCCATCCTTTGTCGCTACTCTTCAGCATTTGAGTACCATACTGCTTCAGAATTTAATGGTCTGGGATGGTTCAAGTTTTTGCTTTTCGCAGGAATCCAAGGACCTGTGGTTAGATCCCCACGGCCTTTTTTTTTAATTCCAGAGCTAGGGAGGCTGGGACTTGAGTACTGGCCATGAATTTTAGATTGTTCCAGGAGGTCCATGTTTAGGGAGACCCTTCCTAAAAATAATGAGGTAGAGAGATAACAGGAAAGGCAGCAGATCTCTATTTCTGTCCTCTACTGTCACACACGAGTCTGCACACATAACGATTTATGACAAGACTTTTCCTGCAGAGATGCAATATACATGTCTACTCATGCTAAAACAGGGAGCCACAACAGACAAAAATACGGTTACTACCAACATCCAACTTTAACCGTAAGCATTATCAGGGTTATTACCGAAATATTGGGGGCCGGGGAGGTTACTTCCAAAGACATCTGCTTCAGCACAGCCCACCCCTGCATGAGTGACAGCTTACAAAGCTGGGAACCTGGAATGCCTCACTCAGGCTACACGTAGATCAACAGGTTGGAACATGTCCCTTCCATGCAACTCAATTTGTCTAAGCCTCTTACAGGCAGCTCAGCTGGATTCTGCTTCTTCAAGGCAGCAATGTCTTCTTTGTAGCGTTTTGTCTCTGAGGGTAGTCTTTGCAGCCCTGCTTCCTTTTATCTTAGAGGGACTCTCGTATTTTATTGTTAACACTTGACAAGGATTGGACTAGTGAATCTAGTCATTTTCAGGACTTCCTGAAGCCACTCTCAGTTGTTCACCTTCTAACTTAAGAAACTTCACCTAATGATGCAATGTTTCAGTCTCAGAGGAAATTGTTATAATCAATACACCTACATATATAACATGCATACAAAAACAGCATATAGTCCTACATTCTGGACACACAGAGTTCCACATTGTCCAAAGAAGGACAAGAATAAACTTTGCCTATGCATATTTGTATAAAATGTTATTCATGTGGCCTAAGAGATTACCTGAGTCCAAAATCCACAAGCATCACCATTCATCAGGGCTTTCTCATAATCTTATGCTGAATTATTCTCTCCTTCCAATTTTGCTATATTTCATGGATATAATTTATTTTCTCATTTAATTTTTGCATCCTCTAATGTAATTAAAACACTGCAGCCTGCTGTTTAAATATCTCAAATCTACTTTGTTTAAAGTAACAAGAAAGAACATAAATCTGAACAGGATGCCCAATGTTTGCAGACAGTAATTTGGCCCTTTGGTGTTACAGTAGTGTGAATGTTGTATATAATTCTTAACTTCGATTGCATTTTCTTATCATCTCAGGACCAAGGGATGCTGAGTAAACTTAAAACTTAGGGAAGACTCCTTCAATCTACCTTCAGATTGTTTGCCGGAAAAGCGCAATGGAAAGTGATACCACTAGAGGGCACTGTGGGACCTTCGTATGATATGATGCTTTCCATCACAGGCTTGCAACAAAGGCTTTCAAAACTCAAACACCAAGAAATATTTTGCTGATGTAGTTAATGGCTTTGCTTCATGTATGGGAATAAAGAAGGAAAAACATCCATTGGGTTGAAATTAGAATAACAGTTGCGAAGATATTCACAGATATTTAATGGAAAATGTACACTAATATCTGTTAAAATGATACTCAACTTCTGTCATATATTTAAATGTTAATTAAAATCGCTCTGAGATATAATTTTCACCTATCATATTTAGCAGTATGATAAATTGCCAGAAGGAGAACAAATTGATTTAATTCTCAAGGGAAAAATCTGACTCTAGCCATATTTATAATTGCATATATATATATATATATATATANATATATATATATATATATCGATCTTTGATGTCCCCACTTACAGGAATTTTCCTACATGTTCACTCCACAGAAAGCTACACCCATCCAAAATTATCACTTGTTTAATATCAAAATCAATTGCAAGGGAATTAAACGGTTCCTGGTATATAAGAACAAAGGATAAAGAAGAAGTTGCTTTTTTATTTATTGAGAAATATTTCAAATAACATTTAGTAAAATAAAAGCCTCCATGAAAAAAGCATGAAATTTTTAGGGGACTGAGAGACTGAGGCAGGAATGTGAGCCTATGCCTGTGTTTGTTTTTGTGCATGTGCTCTCTCTCTCTCTCTCTCTCTCTCTCTCTCTCTCTCTCTCTCTCTCTCTCTCTCTCTGTGTGTGTGTTTGTATTCCTATAAGAAAATTTCTAAGTAAACACAGATAGTGTGGTGTGTTTGTTTGAAAGGTGGAAAATATAAGTTTGTAGGCAAGGGTGGGAGTAACATTTGTTCCTATATGTCATTCTATGTCACTTAAAGTTATAGATCATGATCATGGAAAGTCATTATCTAGCCACATAGCAGAATTTATATTTTTAACAAACAATAGAGGAGACCTTTTGTTTAGCCATTTAAAAAGGGGTTTTTAAATTCTATTTTTAATTATTTTTAATTATTCTTAGGAACACATTAAGTGGATACAAGTATTCTTTGGGGCTCAAAACAGCTATGAACTTTGTCTCCTGTACAGAAAGCCCTGGGTTTAGACCCCAGCACCACATAAACAGAGAGTGGTGGCATATACCTGTAATAGCAGCATTTGAGAGGTAGAGATAGGATACATTACGGAGAGGCTCACAGTGATCCTGAGGGTTCACAATGCTGTCTGCCCCTCAAGGAGCAATGTTCTGTGTCACCTGGAGAACAAATAAAGAAAAAAAAAAAAAAAAAACCTGCTTTCCTTACGAGCTAATGATAGCCTTCCTATCTCAAACTGCTAATACAGACTGGCGTCTTGGGAAACTCTAGAATCATGAGGAGACAAACTTCTGGTCATGGCTACGAAAGTTTACCTGGATTAGTTTAAGGTAGGAAGACCCTGGTTGGATACAGGGGATGAAGCTGGCTGACCAGGAATATGCAATATTCTTCACTGCAAGCAGCCTCAAAGTTTTGCCATGGAAACTCCCTAATCATGAGGCACTTGGAGCTCAAGGGGTGAGCCCAAACACTCTCTTACTTAAACTTCTTTGACACAGATTTTTTTTTTCCCCAGCAACAAGGCAAACAATAATACAAAAACATAATAATGAAAATGTGGTGCCATAAGTGAGTTGTGTTCCCCTTGTAAGCCAGATGTTTCTTGTAGAAACAATCTATATGTCTACTTACCCTAGACTGGGAGCCCAGGACAGGACAAGGCCACAAACCACCAAAGTTCAACTACTTACAGGAGCAGAAATAACTCAGAGACTGCATCACCAAAGCCCCTTTTCACCATCATCATCATCACCACCACCACCACCACCACCACAAACAACAACAACAACAACAACAACAACAACAACACTCACCAAGCAGTGGTGACAGCTCACAAAAGCTGGGAACTTGGGGTGCAATGCTGGGCCTGCAGGCAGCTCAGCAGGATGAAGTGTTCCTTCTAAGAGAGTCCTTTCTAACTCTGCTAGTCTCAGAGTCTTCACACCAGCTCTGCTTGTCTGGTAATGACTTTCAGCAGCCTTTATTGTTTATTCCAGGAAGGAGGTGGCCTTATAAATTAGGTCAGTTTCATGAATCTCCACAAGGTTTCTTTTTTCTTTTCTTTTCTTTTTTCTTTTTCTTTTTTTTTTTTTTTTTTTTTTTTTTTCTTTTCTGGCTTAAGGAGCCTCTCTGCAGGATACTAAATTTCAGCCTCAGGGGAGTCTGCAATACTATAAAAAATCAGGAAAGACATTGGAACCCTCAGCTAAAAAAACACCTTAAAATGTTGTTAGCAGGGCTTACTGGACCATCAGGATGGAATATTATGATTACAAAAATGTGGACAGTGGAGACCTGGCAGAGACTCTATCCCAACCTGGGCTAGGAACCATTTGTGTGACACCCAAGCCAGGGGCTTAGTGCATCCTGCCCGTGTCTTAAGAGTTTGAGTGAGCCTAAATTTAAAACAAGTGAATTAATTTTATTGATGGAAAATTTTTCCAAAATATCATGGTATTAAGCTTACTGCTTTCATCCATATCTGCAGTTGTGGGTACAAAATGAGTGCAAAAAGATAAGAAAATACAGTTTTGTAAAGAACCATGGGTGAGCAAATGGGCACAATGTAAATTAAGGAGAATGAAGACATAAAAACATCTGTAATTCTTAAGTAGTTTTGTGCTTGTTGAAGAGAATGCTTGTGGTTTACAAGACACTACCCACCCAACACTCTATCTTGTGAAAATACAAGTGAATGGGAAATGAGAGAGACTAAACTAACCTTGTCACTGAACAGGTAATTATAGAGAGGTTAACCCAGGAAGCAGAAGCCAGACAGTGAGTGGCAGCATTTGGAGTCCATGCAAATGTTGTTTTTCAGATGTTCCTAAGTTGCCATGGAGACCCATGATGTTGAGGAAACAGGTGGGGTTGACCCAGGACATAAGTCAAATGTGCTACAGACAGCTCAGCTAGAAGGCTACTTAAGTCCTTTGGAGCCCAGATGATTCTCTCATGAATTCCAGATGTGATGTGGAGTTTCAGAATTTGGTATTTTCCCTCCTGGGTATGGATATTGCTTTGATCCAATTTTTCTTTGCTCTATGCCATCTCTCTATTGTGGGTAGGGAATGCTTAGTCTGCACCGTTGAGTGTTGGAATTATGTAACTTTTGGATTTGTACAGTTAAGGAATTTCTTTGTGTCTCAGATGAGCTTTGTCCAAAGTGAGTGTCATTTAAAGACTCTTTGGACTGTTAATGACTATGAGGACTTCTGGAGGTGGACTGAACAGATGTGCTGTGATGTAGCTATGGCACTACAGAGCCCAGAGAAACCTTCCTTCCTTATCTTGTCTTTGCCAGGTATCTTGTCAAAAGAATGAGACAAGCAACTAATACATTATTACTTTATTGCTATAAAGTATGAGCTCTCTAGGAAAGTGTATTAGAGATGACAGCAGCTGGATCATTCTTAGCAGAAGGAAAACTCTTGGAAATGCAGGTTTGAAAATGTGTGGCTTACTGGAGACATTATAGTGGGGGCAACCCGGCCATTAGCACTAATGTAGTGAAACTGTTAAGAGTGCTTGCTTTAAGGTATTCTGATGTTTAACCTAAGAAAGGTATGAAGCATGTGTTATCAATTATACAGGTGATTAGAGAGCTAAAAGCATTCAGGGATTTCTTAGGCCACTTTTTCACATTAGAAAGGAAATATAGATATGGTTTCGATACCTTTCTCCACAGCATGTGTAGAATTGGCTGCTGGCTTGTTTTATTCCACCTTGTATAGCTTGGAAGTTCTTGCCTAACCCAGAAACTAGTGCACCTGAACCTTACCAGCAACCTCCAGACCTTGGCATTGGGCTTTCGGTGTGTTTGACTCATAGAAAAATTGAGGAAGGGGGAAGACTGTGTTTTATGCTCAGGTTCCCATGCGCCATGTCAGCCTGTACTACCTGTGACCCTATATAAAAGACCATTGCTCCATTATGACAGGTCCCTATAGACATTATACTTTATTCTGGCATTCTGGAATAGTAATAACTCTTCTCTTACTATAGGATAGAGCCTGGGCAGGGGAAATTTGCCGTACTGCAGGGGCAATTTCCTGAATACAGCCATATTTGTGTAAATAGGTTCTTTAATAGCTTTCATTAAATTATCCTAATTTGTAAGACCATTCTGCCTTTAGATAGGACTGAATTACTGCATCAAAGTTATTGTTATTATCTAAATGACAAATGATGAACACAAGAACAGAAAAAGCCCAAGGGATAAGAAAAGTTTCCAAAATAATAATAATAATAATAATAATAATAATAATAATTTCTCTAAATTCTACAAGAGAGCTAGAAGTGTAGAACAACAGTCAATTTTGAATTGCGGTTTCATAATTCAAGTGGTTCTTTCCTAAAGATATCACCCCTCACCAAAAATAAAACAAACAAAAAAATAAAGTAACTATTAAATGAGCAACATCAGGTGAAACGAAATGAGCAAGCCCTAGGTAGACACTGAAAGGCAGTGTTTTGGGGTAGGTATAGATGTTGAGATATAGGGAGTATGGAGTCACATTATTTCGTTACCAAAGCTAGTACCAGAATCAGGTGGTGATGCCAACAACTAATTACTTCCTGGTAGATCAGCAAAAGATAAAGGGCATTATGGTAAGTGGATCAGGCAAGAGTATATTTTAGCCTGTAGGAAGATAAAGAATATCAAGAATATCAGCAGCCGGGCGTGGTGGCACATGCCTTTAATCCTAGCACTTGGGAGGCAGAGGCAGGCAAATTTCTGAGTTTGAGGCCAGCCTGGTCTACAGAGTGAGTTCCAGGACAGACTACACAGAGAAACCCTGTCTCAAAACAACAACAGCAACAACAACAACAACAATAACAACAAGAAAACAAAATAAAAATTAAAAAAAAAAAAAAGAACATCGGCTAGTAGCGCAACTGTGGACCATCCCATGCCTTCTCTGCAGTGAGTGCAGTGTTCCTCTCTGTGAGGTCACGAGTGCACCTGAATGCAGTGCAGTTTCAGTGGGTTTCATAGTGTCGAAAGGGAAATCGATCACACCTGACACACCTCATTCCCACAGGCAGCCCAGCCTAAAGGTTTGTTCACACTGATAACTTTCTTGTGCAATCTTCACAAGATTCACAGCAGTGACACCCTGCCGCATTGATGAGATAATTGTCTCCTCAGTATCTCTCCTGAGGTAGGACAAACATAATTCTGTAGGAATTGCATTAGGAATAGCTTAAGTACTATTAATATTCTGTCCCATTAAAATTGTAGATAATATTTTTCATTAATTTATTTATTTATTCACTTTTTATCCAGATCGCAGTCCACTTCTCAGTCTCATCCTTAAAAATCTGCCCACCTCCCCCCCTTCTTCCCAAAAAAGATGAAAAGCTGTTGGGCTACACCCTGCCCTGGGACATCCAGTCCCATCAGAACTAAGTACATCCTCTCCCACTGAAGCCCAAACTGGCAGTCCAGCTAGGGGAAGGGGATCTAATGGCAGACAACAGAGTCAGACAGAGCTTGCTTTTATTGCATTCTTATTGGAAAACCAAGCTGAACATCCCTCCAAATGTGCAGGGGGCAAGAGTGGGGGACTTGGTCCAACCTCTGCAACCTTCTTGGCTGGTGGCTCAGTCCTGTTGGGCCCACATGGGACAGTTTACTTGAATCTGTAGGTCATTTTTTTTTTTTAATGTGTAGCTCATACTGGCCTCGAACTCATGATCCTCCTGCCTCTGCCTCCTTTAGCAAATCCTACTGGGGTGTGCCACCACTACCAGCAAATTCGTAGGTCTTCTTGTGTTGTCCTTGACCCCTCTGGCTGACTCAATTCTGTACCCTACTCTTCTACAGGACTTGCTGAGCACTACGTGATGCTTGGCTGTGGGTCTGTGTATCTATTTCCATCTGCTGCTGGATGAAGCCCTTCAGGAGAAAGCGGTGCTAACCTTCTGTTTGCGAGCATAGCAGAGTATCATTAATGTCAGGGATTGGCTCACTCTTGTGGCATTGGTCTCAAGTTGGGTCAGTTATTGGCTGGCCATTCCCTTAGTCTGTACTATAAATATGCATCTTGTGGACAGGTCAAATTTTGGGTTGAAGGTTTTGGGGTTGGGTTGATGTTCACCTCCCTCCATTGGAAGTCCCACCTTCAGTCTCCATAACCTTGGTATGGAGACCCCATATCCTCCATATCCATATAGCTGATAGAACTTTCAATTAGGATCACCCCTATGGACTCCATAGAGGCTCCCCAGGCATAGGTCTTCAGGTTGTCTTAGAGATGATCAGCACTGATTTCTAATCTCCCTCTCGGCTCTCTCCCACTCCCACTCTCCCCACATCTCATCCCCATCTCTATTCCCCTGTGTTCACCCCCTCCTCCACTCTGTTCCCTTTCTCCATCCACCTCCTATGACTCTTTGGTTTCTCCTTTTAAGTGAGACTCATGCATCCTCCCTTTGATCCTCCTTATTACATAGTTTCTTTGGGTCTCTGAACTGTAGCATGGTTATTCTGTACTTTATAACTAATGTCCACTATAAGTGAGTGCATACAATGCATGTTCTTTTGGGTCTAGGTTACCTCACTCAGGATAATATATTCTGGTTCTACCCATTTGCCTGCAAATTTCATGATTTCCTTGTTTTTAATAGCTGGATAGTATTCCAATGTGTAGATATACCACATTTTCTCTATCCATTCTTCAGTCGAAGGACATCTAGTTTGTTTCCAGTGCAGACACTAAGATCAGCAACTAATAAATGGGACATCATGAAACAGAAGTTTTTGCAAGGCTAAGATACCATCAAAAGGAAAAAACTGCATCCTACAGAATGAGAAAAGATATTTGCCAACCTTACATCTGACAGAAAACTAATATCCAAAATGTATAAATAATTCAAGAAATTTGACACCGCCAAGTAAAATAATCCAATTAAAAATTGGGGTACAGAGCTAAACACAGAATTCTCAATAGAGGAATTTGGAATGGGCGAGAAGCACTTAACTGTATCCCAGCATTAGTCATCAGGGAAATGCAAATCAAAATAACCCGAGATTCCATCTTACGCATATTAGAATGGCTAAGATCAAAAACTGAAGTGATATCACATGATGGCAAGGATATGGATCAAGGGAAACACTCTTCCAATACTGGTGGGATTGAAAATTTGTACAACCACTTTGGAAATCAATTTGGTGGTTTCTCAGAAACTTGGAAATGGTTGCATTTCAAGATCTAGCTATACCAGTCCTGGACAAAAGATGACCTACTACACCACAATGGCACTTGTTCAGCTGTGTTCATAGCAGATTTATTCATAAATAAATTTTTAAAATTTGCTTCTTTGGGGGTTTAAAATGTATTTGGATAAAATAAATAAAATGTATTTGGATTTATAGTCTTTAAAGACAATGCATGTAAAATGACTGTTTAAATTAGCATATCAATTACTTAAACCAAACGCATATAAATGATTTCACTGAAGTAATATGCTTTTACAAGAACTGCTTTATAGAAGATAAACTATAGATGGACCCTTGACTGACACAGGTGCAGTGTTATCCACTGAGGTATAAATTAGAGAGGTCAAGAGTTTACTGTTCCCTTTGTGTTGAATATTCTGATAATTGAATGTCTCATATAACAGAAAATATAGTAAAATAAGTATTTCATTAATTTTGAAAGGAAATAGATGACTGATATTATATTCTGTTCCAGCTCAAAATAAAAGGCAAGCAGTTCTTGGCCTGTGAAACCTGAGTGGCAGTGCCTGGCTGTCAGTATGCTGGCCCCAATGTTGATGGACATGATGAGCTTTGGCTCCAGGTGAGTTGAGTGTGTCCAACAAGGCCACTTCTCCATCATTCATTGTTGCATCTCTGCCATCATTATCCTACAAAACTCATACTGAAGCTTCACAAGTGCTTTTTAAATACTAAAATATTTTTTGTTTAAAAAGAATTATGCTTTTGAAGTTCTATTATGTCTCTAAAATCAATACATACTTCTCCCTCACAACTGTAAATGGCAGAGTTTATAGCAATGCATAGATTTAATTTTAAAACCAGGGTCAAAATACCTGAGCTCCAAGAAAAAGTTGTGATTGCATACATGAGGATAGGAGGGGCAAATTTCAACAGGGTTTTCTAGAACCAAACCTAATTTTAAAACACAGATGCCAAAAAGCTGACCTACCCCAGAGACAACAACTTTTATAACTTACAGAGTAGACAATTCAGACTGGCAAATTGCTCAATGACCCAAAAGACTCCCTTATTTCAGATTTCAAAACTAGAAAAGTCTCAATCTCTCGCATTTAACCATGACTTCCTTTACTAAAATATGGCTATAGAAAAGCACCAGCATGAAATTGCCATTGGCTAGAGTCATAGACTGTTGAGTCCAGAAAGAAAACATTGAAATTAACAACTTAATTATAAATATTTTTATATTTTGCTAAACCTGCACACCAGTCTTCTTCTTTTTTTTTTTTTTTAATGTGTAATTCCCTTTGATTCTCTGCTTTAAACAGGTTCAAGGACAAAGAAAAAAGAAATTAAAACAATCAGGCATTCTATGGACAGGGCTATGAAAAGATAGAAAGTACACAATAAGCATTTGGACTGTATATCAAGTATCTTAATGGCTCTTGCTTTTGACATAGCAATTCTATATGTAGTGATTTAATGTAATGCAATAATTAGTAATGTCTAAAAAGATTTAAACAATAGAATGTTTCCTACAGTCTGTTTTAATGGCATTGAAAATTATGAACATTTCAAGTATGTTTATATATAACTTATAACAGTATATTTTTCAATAGTGAAAATCTATTTAACTATTAGAAATTTTTCACAAGTACAATGCTTCTATAATAATAATTAGTTATATTTATAAGTGAGAAAGATGAGGATTTTAATGTTTTTCTGTATATAAAAAAAGAAAACAGATTTGCAATGAAATCCTCATTATAAAATCTTCTTAAGATTTTAATGCCATATGTGTGTGTGTGTGTGTGTATATATATATATATATATATATATATATATATAATCCATATGTACATATTGATTAAGCTTCTGTATTCTAGTCTATATTTTTAATAATCACTAAGTTTGAACCTTATACATAAGGGAAAACAGGATACCTGTTACAGAAATGTGAATATTAATATATGTTTTACATTTATATAAAGTATTTCAATTTATGTGTAAATAACCTGTTTCACATAATAGATTAAACATTTTATCAATTTTACACAAGGTATTAAAATACTGTCAGTTTATATACATTAATAATTAACTCAGAATCACCAATAATGTGTTGGTATAGGCCATATTTGAATTTTCTACTTCAACTTTTCTATGTCTTCCATCTCCACGTCTGTCTGTTGTATGAGTTGGAATCCTGGCCTGCCTTGGTTCTCTTTTGAGTCTATTCCTATATGTCTATAACTTTGTCTAATATGCCTTTTGAGTGTTTCTGACTCTAAAAATGTACTTTTCTCTGTATTTATTAAATGACCAAGAAAATATCACATGGCAAAGGAATGACTTACTTTTCCTAAATATTTACCAAATATTTTACAAGGGATTCAGTCAATTACTCCACCTGTTCCAGATAACACAGTTGTCAAGTACCCCTGTTTATCAAGCAGTTATCTGTACATTGCACTAACCATTTGTGTTGGAAGTTCATTTTGTCAGGTTTCCTCCATTTGTTATTTTCAGAAAATTATTATCAAAACACACATGCATTATTATTAGGACAAGATCATGGAAGAGAACATAACTTAAGGTTAC
Source organism: Mus pahari (assembly GCF_900095145.1). Classification (NCBI taxonomy): domain Eukaryota; kingdom Metazoa; phylum Chordata; class Mammalia; order Rodentia; family Muridae; genus Mus; species Mus pahari. The sequence goes on along the minus strand of NC_034595.1, from coordinate 30,160,393 downwards.
AGCTATGCTTTATCTTAAGTTCTAAGAGTTGATTACATGGGAAATTCAATGTATTTAAGGCTAATTTTTACATTGTTCTCTTAAAGGATGCTTAAATAAACAGGCGGAGTGCACAGTAAAATAGCAGTCTTAAGGTACAAATGACCTTACGATATATTATATGTCTGGGAAGTCCAGCAAAAGTTCCAGTGTCTTAGCATATGATATGTTTTCATAATATTGCATCACCAATATTGTATTTCAACATACATTTATATGTGACACAAATATTGCAGTGTGATATTTATATAACAGGTATTGATGGATAATGATAACTGAGAAAATTCTCATTGTATAAATAATCATAGGATTGAGTGTGCTATGTTTTTACGTGATTCTTTTTATTTTATTTTGTGATGCATAAAATTTACATTTATTTTTATTATATAGTGACAATTCTTAAAACATTGGCAGTTAGCTTTCCCAGATACCTATGTTCCTATTGATGAGGTCTTTGAACTTTGGAACTGTCCATCAAATTTGTGTGCCCTATAAAAATTCTGACCCGTATTACCCTACATTGAAAGAATTCGAAAGATATCTAGTCTAAAATTTAGTATCAACTAACACACTCCCCACTGTCTGCCTCTGAAGAGATACAAATAGCCCATGTTCATACATTTATTTCTACTTAAACTTTTCAGAAAAAAAAAGAAATACCTACAATTACAAAAATAATTGACACCCTTTCCTTTCCTATTCCTTCCTCTATCACTTAGTCATTTTTCCTCCTCCTTCCATCACTTCAACAAAGAGATACAGTTAGACCATATTCCTTGCACAGTTCTACACACCTTTTCATTCAAATTTAATCATAAGTAAAGTTAGTCCTCATCAAATCATCTTCAGGAACAGCATACTTTTGCTCTTTTTGGCATTAGGTATGGAAAATCACAGAGAAGAAAGTGAAAGATGATCTGCCCAGATAGGGCATACCATCCTGTCCTCAATACACACAGAGCTAAATCTGTGAGCAAGCATAATGATAGTTTTGTTTCTTCTTTTTATATCATTAATAAACCACTTAACAAAAGGATAAATTATGTGCTTATCTATAGATCACCACAAAAGATAAAAACCAACAATTCATAGTAGAAGTTAGAATAGTGGAACAAATAAATGCAGTGTATCTAAATTGTGGTATGCAAACATTGTAACTGTGAGTTGACCTCAAGTACTTGTTCTTGAGCCATGTAGAAGGTTCAAAACTCTGGTCTCACCAGTCCCTTTGGGCCTCTGAACAGTAACTTGCTCATAAGCTTTGCATTGTCTTGTTCTCTGAATCAACTAATATTTGTTAAAAACAAAAAAATACTTTATATTTAAATATTATGCATTTTAGGCAAAGATATTTATTATATTAAATATACAGTCAAAGAATAAAGCTTCAAGGAGACAAATGGCTTGAAGAAATTTATTGCTGTAAAATTCAAAAATATGTAGATATGTGACCATGCTTGAGCTTGAAGAAGAGCATCAACTAAATCAATTTCAGTATTGTCTTAAAGATTTCTTAGTGTATGCATTTGTGCATACATGCATGCATCATTTGCATAAGCTTGTGTGTGCCTGCCTGTGTGCATGTGTGCATGTTTTTTTGTGTGTGTGTGTGTGTGTGTGTGTGTATGACTCCATAAAGGATTTCCCTGGAGATGTAATTACAGGTACTTATGCCAACTGATGTGGGTACCAAAAGCTGAAATTGGGTCCTCTGGACAAAGACCAATTCTCTGAAACTGAACCATCTCCAAAGCACAAGACTACTGAATTAGAGCCTAAATTATTTTGCTCATTATGTTTTTTTTTTATGTTTTATGTTTTTTATGTTTTTTTATGTTTATGTTTATAAGGTTTACCATCACTAAACAAACTTAAAATTGGTGGCAAGTACTTTAATCCCAGAACTGGGAGGGTAGAATTCAAGGTAATTCTGTTCTATATAGCAAGTTCCAGTCAAATAGGGCTACATGATGAGACCTTGCCTCAAAATTATAAAAACATTAGTTATTATTATCAATTCAAACGGTGTTAGGAGTCACTGGATTCACTGGGTTTTGATTTCCTCTCTTTGTCTTTGTCTTTGTTGTTCTCTCTTTCTCTCACTCTCTCTCTCTCTCTCTCTCTCCCTCTCTCTTTCATAGCATTTTATGTCTTTGTTTTCTTTCCTGATGGTGTGAAGCCTCTTCAGATAAATGTTTGTTGAGAAAGTTTCCTTTCTTTCACTGCCCATTAATTCAGCCAGGTTCAAAGATTCCTCTAAGAAAAGGGAATATTCCTCTCCTCTTAGAGAAGGGAATTCATCACTGGAGAAAACACAAGTGTATTGACCTAAAGCACTTCATTTTCATGACATCTACTCACAAAACACATGTAATATGAAAATCAGGGCATAGAACTTTAAGACAGAATTGACTCATTGATCTAGAAGTTAATTCCTGCCACATATTTGTGACATCATGATCTCAAATTTCAGAAGAAGTACACATGTGACAGTGAAAGTTATTCATTGTTACCAAAAACTGTAGTAATGCATCGGAATTATATTTCTTGAATTTTTGAAATAATCATATGACGCTGCAAAATATTTTTCACACAGCGAGTGTCAATAGTCATTTAAGTCTATACATGTAGAATAAATTAAGATCACTCAGTAGTTCATATTTAAAACCCATAGATTTCCATGTAATATGTAATAGAGTCATGGTGAATTAGTATTTATTAGCAACCAAAATTCAGATATGTATTCCCATGTCCTTTACTCACAAAAAGACAATGTAAGTGGCTGGGAAAGTCACCTGGGGATGAAATGAGACTGACTTAAATGAGGCTTTTCAATAACTAAAGATATGGAACCAAGCAAAACATACCAAAACATACTATGACATGGAAATATGCTCAGGGTATAAAAGCCCTTCAGGCTCTCACAGAGGACCAAGGTTTGGATCCTAGCACCCCCGTCCTGTGGTAGTCACCTGTGTATTATAATAATTCAGCTCCAAGTTTCCAATGCCCTCTTCTTGATTCAATGAACTCTTGCCCTCCCATGCAAATGTGCCTACATAGGCACACTTGTACCCATGTAATTGGAAATGAAAGCTAATAACTTCAAAGAATATACTAACACCTACTAAGTTTGTTGTGATACCCTGGATCTGTGCATAATATAGATATCAGGAAATATTATAAGTAATTTATTACTCACTATAACAAACACAGCATATATAAAGATCTTAATAGTATATTATATGCTATCTATACACAATATGAAGTAACTATCTTAGGTTTACTTGCTAAGAGACAAAAAGAGATGCCATGTCAGTTGATTTCCTTGTTAAACACAAATGTGGTAGGCAACTGAGAATGAGGTGGAAGGAAGCTGAATTTGAAATGAAACAAATAGCGTAGATGCGTGGGCTAGAGAAGTGACAGTGACCATGAAGCAGATGGTAGGCTCCCAGCAATGACTTCAATGCAAAGGACACAGGAAGTGACAGTGAGGATTTGTAATTCGGGGAAGCAATAAAGGGCAAGGCAAAAAGAGCAGCATATGTCTGTTGTGTGTCATCAGTTTTATTCCAAGATGTTTTACTGATTTTTTTGTGTCCTCCTCTGATAATCCATTTGCTTTATATACTGGGCAGAAACTTTACAAAATGTCCAGTAGGAATGATTTTATACAGCATTTTTAATGTGGGAATGTCTGATATTTTACCATGTGTACTGGCTAGTTTTGTGTAAACTTGACACAGCTGGAGTTATCACAGAGAAAGGAGCTTCAGTTGGGGAAATGCCTCCACAAGATCCAGCTGTAAGGCATTTTCTCAATTAGTGATCAAGGGGGAAGGGCCCCTTGTGGGTGGTGCCATCTCNAAGGGGGAAGGGCCCCTTGTGGGTGGTGCCATCTCTGGGCTGTTAGTCTTGGGTTCTATAAGAGAGCAGGCTGAGCAAGCCAGTGGAAGCAAGCCAGTAAGGAACATCTCTCCATGGCCTCTGCATCAGCTCCTGCTTCCTGACCTGCTTGAGTTTCAGTCCTGACTTCCTTGGTGATGAACAGCAGTATGGAAATGTAAGCTGAATAAAGCCTTTCCTCCCCAACTTCCTTCTTGGTCATGATGTTTGTGCAGGAATAGAAATCCTTACTAAGACACCATGATTGAGTACATGATGCTTATCATTGCATCTGTGGAGGACACAGTAGGATTTAATGTCACAGAATGAACAAAACCAACTTCTAAGCCATACCAAGTAAACTAAAATGAAGAATCTTTCTCTTACAACCTTAAAAATCTTACTTTTCTACAACAAATAATGCTAGGGTCATAAATCAGAAGCCTTTATAAGCAGTAAAATTTATCTCAGTATTTTATAGGAAGCCTCTTTTTATTTATAGTAAATAAGTAAAAATTCAAATTTATGATTACATAATACTGAATAAGGTATAGATTAACATACAAAGGTTATATAACATGAATATTCAGAAACTTGCTTTGTCTTTTTGAACAAAAGCCAGAACTTTGATTTCACAAAGCACCTTTATCAACTATTTTATCAAATGTCCTAATGTCTTCACACTATTAATTCAGTAACTATGCAAATTCTTCAATATTTTACACACAAAGAGACAGGGTAAAGAGGGGAGAGAGAATTAAAAATGGAATTACCCTATAACAGTGTAGCAGTGAACTTATTAGACTTTGGAGGCTAACAAATAAAAAGCCCACAGTCAGGTATGGATTACTTTTTTTTGGAGTTGTTGACCCATAAATTCCAATAGACCCTTAAATGACATAGGCAATTGCTGTTGATCTTAGTTTTCCTCTAGACCTTGATGGTGTGACCCTATTATTGAAGACAACATGTACTTGACATACAGAACATAGAGAAATTAAGCTTAATTACACAGAGGTTTTGTCTCTATTAACTACATTTCATAGCAATAGAAGGTGCTATGCACAGTACTGGAAGAGAGAAGAAAAATATCAATCATAAGCAATTATTAAACATGTAAGCTTCAGTAATGAGTGACTGGCACGACATACCACTGGTGCATTAGAAGCATGAACACACAAGAAGTCAACAATCACCTTCTGATTGACTACAAATTACACTCCAGAAAAAATAAAAAGTCTTATCTGGAAAAATTTGAGGCTAAGATCCAGTGACTGGACAGGTTATAAGCCATAGAAGAAAACCCATTACTATTTAAACTGATTCCAACTGACTTCGTTTTAGTCAGTGTTCTATTACTGTAAAAGGGACATCATGACCCCAGCAACTCTTACAAAGTAAAACACTTAACTGGGGCTTGCTTGTAGTTCAGAGGTTTAGACCATTATCATTGTGAATGAGATACAGCATGCAGATAGACATGATCCTGGAGAGGAGCTGGGAGTTCTAGATCCAGATCCATAGGCATCAGGCAGAGAGATACTGGGCCTGGCTGGAGCATTTGAAACCCCAGAGTCCACCCCCAAATGAAATACCCCTACAAGGCCATGCCTACTCCTAGAAGGCCATAACTCCTAATCCCTATCAAGTAACACCATTCTCTAATGACAAATTATGCATATTTATGAGTCTATGGGGGTCATTCTCATTCAAACCACCACACACTTTAATCAACAAATCTCTCAGCCCTCAGCTGAGAAGCATCTATTTGCAGTGATTGTGGTTAACACAGAGATCTACACTTGGAAGAGATGTAAATAAGAACCTGCAGAATCCTCACTCATAAATGGAATATATACATGTCACAGCCTTCTCCCAAGGTTGAGGGATCATTGTAGGTATAAGAGAGGTAAGAAAATCTAAGTGCCAGAAGTGATGGGTAACTAAAAGGATTATATCTATCTTCTGGCCACTACAGGGAGGTTTCCCATGTGAACTCACATTGGTAGTGAAAATATCCACATACATGGGTGAGCCCAAGACAGAGCAAGTATCAGCAATTAGATGAAACTGTCATGAAAATCACCTCTAGTCATGGGAACTATTTATTGGCTATTGATAACTGCTGGGAGAAGGAGAGACAGTTTTAAGAGTGTAGCCCCTAACAAATTAATTATGCTCCAAACATCCAATAAACATGCTCCAAACATCAAAGAGTACTTGGGCAACACAAATTGGTTTTGATGGGAAAAATAATATTTTCAAAAGGCAAGAAAGAGGATGCATATCTTACAAGTGTGAGTGTGGGGGTTGAATATGATCAAACAAGGTTATAAAACTCTCAAAGAACTAGTAATAATTGTGTTCACAATAAGAGCAGGGCATGGCATAACAAGTTCCATTGATGGTACTGGGTATGTTCAAGCTCAGGAATTACAGACTACCCTAAGCTGTATGGTAGGTCTCTTTTCCAGACACAATAAAAATGATATTCCAACAGTTTTCAACTACCACTTCAATCAATTAATTTTGGCTTGACAGTTAACATATTTCCTTATTGAAAATCCATTTTAGGAGTAGATTGAGATGTTTAGGACTGAACTAAGGGGTTGGGGCTTGGTGTTCAGTTTTAAATTGCTTTCTTGCAAACACTCATTTGGTATAAAATAACAAACAATAACAAAAGCAATAAAAGAGATGGCTATCAAAACATTTGTTTGAAGACAGAAACATTGTAAGGCAGGAAATTAAAGATGAGTTGGAGTAATCGCAGATTAGAAACAAGAACAAAAGAATAAAGAGAATTTATTTTAAAGAATATGGCCAATATTATCATCATCTGGGAACTGAAAATTTTGTAACTGATAAAATATTACTTACTTCAATTTTTCTGCTCAATGCTGCAAAAAGTTAAGAATTGTTATAAAATTATTACCATAAAATTAATATTAGTATTATCATAAAAGGTAAACTGATCTACTTCAATAATTTTTTTCTGTAATATAGGACTGTCTTCAATGTTGACTATTATAATATTAGACCTCAAATATCAGACTCTCAGCCGTTGATTCCTGTGATCTTGCTGTCGAATGTGAGGTCTGAACACAACTGGCTTCCTAGTCAATATAGGTGGTATTCTTATACAAAGATATAAATTTCTGCCCAATAAGAGGTTGTTTTATCTTACATTGTATTGAAAACAATCGTTTTACACTTTTAGATAGTAATCTGACAGTGGCTGAATGATGATCAATAGTATAAACCTCTGGATCAAATTTTAAGATGTGTGTTAAATCACTTTAGGAACCCGTATCAGTGAGATAACACCATCCATACCAAAAATCATGTATAACTGCAGTCTATAGTAGAAACTGCAAATACTAGTTCCTAGAGATGAAAGTATTGCTGCTCACTATCCTCCTATCAGATATATTGATATTACAGGTATAAACACTTGATCTTTTGAAATTCATGTATACTCTCACTAACAGGAAGAAAAATGGACATCTCATTCATTGAGTTAGGCTGAAAGAAAGAAATAATGTGCTCTATTTAAAACATACCTTTAACCTGGAAAGCAGTATGCTTTGAAAAACATAATGGTAGACTCCATAGTCTTGTATGCAGACCACATGTTAATTTTCTAATTTCTGTCAAAGAATAGACCTCAATTTTCTTTTTTTTTTTTAATTGTATATTTTCTTTAGTCACATTTCAAATTTTATTCCCTTTCCTGGTCACCCCCCAAGTCCTGGAGTCCTCCTATAAAACCCCTCCTTCCCCTACTTCTGTGAGGTTGTTCCCCCACCCACCCACCCTGACATTACCCTACAGAGGAACATTGAGCCTTCACAGGACCAAGGGCCTCTCCTCCCATTGATGCCCAAAAAGGCCATCCTCTGCTACATATGAGGCTGGAGTCATGGGTTCTTCCATGTGTACTCTTTGGTACAAACTCTTTTGGTTTAGTCCCTGGGGGCTCTGGGCAGTCTGGTTGGTTGATATTGTTTTTCCTATTTGGTTGAAAATTCCTTTAGCTCTTTCAGTTCTTTCTCTTAACTCCTCCTTTGGGGACCCTGTGCTCAGTCCAGTGGTTGGCTGTGAACATCTGCCTCTGTAATTTGTCAGACTCTAGGTGCTTATATAGCATAAAGGCAGACAGGGAATCTTCTAGGCTCTCATTTGGTAGGAGACTGTTTTTCTCTTTATAGTAAGAAATAGTTTGGCTCAAAAAGATGAGGTGAATGCAAACAATGTCTTAATGCTTCTTTTAAAATATTCCTTAGAACTTAGAGGAAGATAATTCTCCATAATTGCCAGGGTATATAAGTAACAATGATGTAAGTACTTTTTGTAGAATTAAAAACTATTCTAACTTAACTTTAAATTTGTTTTTTTATGAATATATATATATATATATATGTATATGTATATGTATATATAAATGAAATGGTCTCAAGAAGCTCATAATAACAGCAACAGAAACAGCTAGCTACAAGTCTTTATGTAATACAATCTTGCCATGATGTGAGACCAGCATTCAATTGCTGGACATTTAGAGGTAACTGCTTTATTTTAAATGAAATACGCTGATGTTAATTATCTTAGTTTATCATTGTTCAATATTAGTGTTCAATATTAACTTCCTATTGTGATGTTTAGACAAGTTTTAAGACAGGTACATGATTGGCAGAATTGTCTTCTTTCCTAGATTTAATATGCTAAACCCATTTTATCCAAACATAATTTTATGTTTGGATAAAATCAACATTCAATGTTCAAATTACTAAGACTGTGTAAATATTTTCATGTGCATTATTTTGGCTTAAGACTTAAGTTTTGTTAAAATTCATAAAATTAACAACTTTTATTCCTTATTGTGAATGCAAGTATTCTTCACTGACAGCATTTGTAAACTTAAAGGTTGAGACGCTACATTTTATTCTGACTTGCTCATTCTCCGTGCTTCTGCTTTGGTTTCCTGGGTATCTGATCTCTGGTACAGTACTTTCCTAGTCCTTCACTCAGTCTCGTGGCTTTGCCCAACAATTACAAGATCACTGAGAGATGGGAAACATGGAAGTGAACACATACATTATCATAATGGTCTTCAATGCAGGTTGCCAATAATTTTCTCTAATGGTTAAGAAAGTTTTCATCTGATGCCAGCTAAATGTCCTTCTCATTTGTCTCTCTGTTTATGTTGTCAATGGAAACATTTAAAAATTTTAAACATCTTGATAATAGGCCTCCGTCTAGATGTTGGACTAAGATGATTTTGTAAGAGTGATTTATTTTCTCTGCATGCTGAGAAAACTTGTATGTCTCTTCTCTAAGTATGCCTCCTAACAGTTGTCATAGATTTTCATGATATCTATTAATTAGTGCTTGAATCCAGTGGATTGCAATTTTGGTTCCATAATTTTGATGGTCAACTCTATTCCATTCAAGTATACTTAGATTAATATAGTGTATCTAGGTTGAAGGGGGAGATTTTCCTGAGAGAAATGGCTAAGAAGGAAAAATGGCTTGAGTATGGATGGCCCCATTTTGAGTGTTTAACGTAGACTGAGTGGTAGCATGCTGTGTGCCTGTTAGTCTGCAGTGAGCAGCACTGCTTCCCAAACCTTTCTACCTTGGATGTCTCGACTCACACAAGCCTGGAAATAATGCAGCAACTGAGCATGGACCTGCACCTCCAAAACTTAGAGCCAAAATAAATTCTCCATCCCTTGTCTTTCAAGAAGTTCCCCCATGCAATTTTATATGATGATGTATTTGAAATCCAGTAGTTTAAATTGCCCTTCTTTTGCTTTGTTATTATTAACGTACATTTTCTTTTTTTTTTATTTTCTATGATTTCCCTTTTTTATTAGATATTTTCTTTATTTACGTTTCAAATGCTATCCCAAAAGTTCACTATACGCTCCCCCCCCCCGCCCCTGCTCCCCTACCCACCCACTCCCACTTCTTGGCCCTGGTATTCCCCTGTGCTGGGTCATATAAAGTTTAGAAGACCAAGGGGCCTCTCTTCCCAATGCTGGCCAATTAGGCCATCTTCTGCTACATATGCAGNTAGAGACACNAGCTCAGGGGGTACTGGTTNGTTCATATTGTTGTTCCACCTNNAGNGTTGCAGCCCCCTTCANCTCCTTGGGTACTTTCTCTAGCTNCTCCATTGGGGGCCCTGTGTTCCATCCAATAGCTGACTGTGAGCATCCTCTTCTGTGTTTGCCAGGCACTGGCATAGCCTCACAAAAGGCCACTATATCAGGGTCCCTTCAGCAGAATCTTGCTGGTATGTGCATTAGTATCTGGGTTTGGCGGCTGATGATGGGATGGATTCCTGGATGGGGTAGTCTCTGGATAGTGCATCCTTTCATCTTAACTCTAAATTTTGTCTCTGTACCTATATCCTTTCATGGGTATTTTGTTCCTTATTCTAAGGAGGAATGAAGTATCCACACGACGATCATCCTTCTTGGTTTTCTTGTATTTTACAAAATGCACCTTGGGAATTCTAAGTTTCTGGGCTAATATCCGCTTATCAGTGAGTGCATATCTTGTGACTTCTTTTGTGATTGGGTTATGTCACTAAGGATGATATCCTCCAGATACATCCATTTGCCCAAGAATTTCATGAATTCATTGTTTTTAATAGCTGAGTAGTACTCCATTGTGTAAATGTACCACAGTTTCTGTATCCATTCCTCTATTGAGGGACATCTGGGTTCTTTCCAGTTTCTGGCTATTATAAATAAGGCTGCTATGAACATAGTGGAGCATGTGTCCTTATTACCAGTTGGAACATATTCTGGGTATATGCCCAGAAGAGGTATTGCTGGATCCTCCAGTAGTAATATGTCCAATTTTCTGAGGAACCACCAGACTGATTTCCAGAGTGGTTGTACAAGCTTGCAATCCCACTAGCAATGGAGGAGTGTTCCTCTTTCTCCACATACTCACCAGCATCTGCTGTCCCCTGAATTTTTAATCTTAGTTATTCTGACTGAAGTGAGATGAAATCTCATGGTTGTTTTGATTTGCATTTCCCTGATGACTAAGGGTATTGAACATTTTTCAGGTGTTTCTCAACCATTCGGTATTCCTCAGTTGAGAATTCTTTAACTCTCTACCCCATTTGTTAACGGGGTTATTTGAATTTCTGGAGTCCAGCTTCCTGAGCTCTTTGTATATATTGGATATTAGTCCTCTATCAGATTTAGGATTGGTAACAATCCTTTCCCAATCTGTTGGTGTGGCCTTTTTGTCTTGTTGACAGAATCTTTTGCCTTACAGAAGCTTTGCAATTTTATGAGGTCCCATTTGTCAATTCTTGATTTTACAGCAGAAGACATTGCTCTTCTGTTTAGAAATTTTTTCCCTGTGCCCATATCTTTGAGGCTTTTCCCCCAGTGTCTCTGGTTTTATGTGGAGGTCTTGATCCACTTAGACTTGAGCTTTGTACAAGGAGATAAGAATGGATCAATTCTCATTCTCCTACATGATAACCGCCAGCTGTGCCAGCACCATTTGTTGAAAATGCTGTCTTTTTTCCACTGGATGGTTTTAACTCCCTTGTCAAATATCAAGTGACCATAGGTGTGTAGATTCATTTCTGGATCTTCAGTTCTATTCCATTGATCTACATTTTCACACTTAAGTATGGACCATAGGCTTTTGTTTTCCTTTTTGAATCTTTAACCACCCTTCTTTAATCACAGTGATTTGCCATTGTTATCACCATTTACAATTACTTAGATTAAAATTTCACCCAGATTATCAATGTCTTCCTTTACCCACTTATACTTTAGAAGGCTTTGAAGATGGGTATGGGGTAGTACACTTGACTGACCATGATCTCAGAATCAAGCAAGAGATGAGTGTGCAGGCCCCATGATTGTGAAAGCCAACCTTGTGATTTACTTGTATCAGGGTGGATTTTCCATATAGCATAAACTACATAGTGATGTACATATCCATACAGGATAAACTACATTCAGTGATGGGAGAAGATTGAAACACAGAATATATTCCATGCAGGAAAGGAGAACAGCCACATTATATTGTCACTATCTTCCCTTTCCGTATTTTATCAATGTCTTTCCAGCATATGGTTCTGACCTATCTGGGTCTGCTCACAGTGGCTTTGTAGTTCCTGTTAACTGAGAGGTGTGCCAAGTCAGATAAATCAGTCCTTTTGTTCATCTGATTCTTGACCTCACCAGTTCGTAGACATAGTATATATGAACAGGACGTGCCTCCAAAATCACAGAGGCTATCGGAACTAGAGCCCTGATCCTACCTTGTTGAGTTTGTGAGTATCAGGCAGGTTCTTTCTGCTTTTTATACCTCCATCTCCCTATGTATACAATAGAGACCATATTAAGAGTACTCTAGCTCTTGAGTTAGGACAGTGCTCAAAAGAGTGTCAACTGATGCTAACTCCACTTTGGCCAAAACGCTTACTTTGTCCTCATGTCTGCATTTAAACTGCTGTGTGTTTATATTTTTGCTTCATTTTGTTTTTCCAAAAAAAAAAAAAAAAACATTCATTTTACCACAGGAATGGGGGAGGAAAGGACATTAATTCTTGGATCACTGAAATTGATATGGTTTAATATGTGGATTTTAATTCTCAATTTCTCCATTGTTTTTTTTTTCCACTAGATAAATAGTAAAAAAATTTTTCTAATTTTTGAAGGTTTTTTTTGTGTTTATTTTCATTTTTGAGACATGTTGTCACACTGCAGCAGAGAGTCTAATATATTTTTCAACATTCATTTTCTTAAGATAAAACAATTTCCTAAAATAATTTTTAAAATCCAAAATTTATAAATTAAGAAGCACTCATACTTTCTTCTGAGCTGTTTACTATGACTAAGTCATTGGAGACTGGTGTAAACTCTTGGGTCACCAGTCATTGTTAATTTTGAGACTCTGACACTGTTTGACGGAGGTCTTCTATTTGGGATGATTTAGGAATATTCCTAGTTAAACATCACAAGTGAAAGTACAGAAAAGATTTCGACTTTACTGTGTCTAACCTATTAAACAGGCTGCAGAATCCTGTCCTTTTTGTGCACAGATATTTATGTTATAGAAATTCACAGTTATTTAAATATTTATAGAATGAGAGTTGAGAGCAGCACGTTTGAAAAGCAGTTAATAATGAACAGACATCAAGGGAGCTATCATTATAACAGCAAAGTGCTTTGCAACTCCAATAACTTCAGTAGTGCAGAAGCAGGCCATCAAACTTAATTAAAAGCAGTCAAAAATAAACTGAGAAATTGAACTGTAAAAGGCCGCCCTTTGCCAGAAGCTGATGGCAGAAAGAAAGCAAGGGAGAGCCTTGAAAGTGGTAATGAATTGATAAGCCTTACTGCCTGCAACTTGTAATTCGCTCTGTCAGATTTTAGTATCAGTTAAACTAGATTAATAGAGCAATCACTGATTCTCTATCTTAAATCCTTCTTTGTCAGCCCCTTATTATAGGCTCCCATGATAGATGGAAGCCTGAGTGGGTCAAAATTTCTATGCTTTCTCTGCCCAATCACTCTTTAAATAATGCTGGCATCCACATTCGCTGGAAACCAGCATTCTGATATTTTATGAAGCAGAAGTAAATTCAGTTATTGACAGACTATAGCCCTCACGTCCAAAGTAGCTTAGCTTGTTTTTAATCAACAGTGGAAGAGATCGGCTGGATTGTGGGCTGACAAGCCTAGCATCACCAGGGGCTGCCAATGGGAAGTGAATGATAAAGAGAAGATAATAAATTGACTGTGGTTCCAGCACACAGATTATTGCGGGCTGCAGGACCAGCACTACAAGGCCACAAACAATTTGCCCTCCATCATTTTGCTTTTGTAATAATGGTCTTTAATGAAGCTAGTGCCTCCCTGCTGTGGCCTTGTTATGTTTTTTTTTTCAACATCAGTGAGAAATAGATTTCCCTGAATTGTAAGAGAGCTAATGAAACAGCAGGAATATTGAAGCAGAGGATCAATTACTTTTTTTTTTTTTTGCAGTAATTTTCAAGTTGAAATGGCTCTAATTCAGATTATCCAGACAAGATAAACCAGCTTATTGAAAAGCAGTGTGCAAGTGATACAACACACAAAAACGCTGAAGTAGACAAATGATTTTGTTTTCTAAAATCTTTCAATATGACTGCACAGTGTCCATTCAAACAGTGAGTGTTTGAGACATGGCAAAATTTTAAGGCAAGGACACAGCAAATATAGTACTTTATTTTTGTCTTAATTTAGATGTGAAAATATAAAACATATGTAAGAGTTCTTCTGAAATATTCAAACACTGTTGCTTATGTTTTGAATTCTAAATTTTGTAACTTGAAGAAATGTTATTTGCTTGGGGTGGAATCATAGATATTCAGACCAAGATGGGCCTAGGAGAAATACAGCTGCTGCTAATGAAGCAAGACACACAGCATTGTAGCATTGTGACATATTCTCTTATTTGTGAAGAGCTTTTAAAAGCACCATGCAATTCAATCCTGTCAGCAATCCTAATAAGAGTGGTGTTCAAACAGGTGTTGCAATCTTACAAATGCTACAGTAATGAAGAAGGAAGCTCAGGCAGGTTAGATAATTAACACCAGGTCACACAAGCACCTGAACCCACATAAGAGTCCACTGCCCTTTCCACTTAGTACTTACAAGAAATACCAACTTTCAAATTTCAAATCACTGAGCTGTAATATAGTCTGCGTTAGCAGAGTATGTAATTTCCATTTCCATCAGCTGCAGTCAACCAGCAACAACATCTTTGTGCTGATATGGGAGTCACATAGATCAATGGACCTTTAGAGAACGAGGCTTCCAGTGTGCTGGGTGTGACTATTCTGCAGCCTAGATGGATCTCAGAGTCCCTCAAAGGTACGGAAATAGGAATACATTTGTCTTGTCGACAAGAAGGCCTCAGTTCTATTCCCAACATCCATGTACCAAGAGCAAGACACAGTTGTAGTTTCTCACAGAGACAGTGAGATCCCTAAGATTTTCTAGGAGGCCAAACTAACCTGGGAAGTAAGTTGTTAGCCAATTTTGGACTCAGCTTCAAAAATTAAAGCAAAAAACAATGTATTTGGCACCTGAGGAATGGCACCCAACATCTTTACACACACAGACCCATACACACATACATGCCCACAACACATGTGTGCAAATGTACATGCACACTTGGCAAATGACTATAAAAAGGCACTAAGTACTCTATCCTTAGTTTTAAAATACCCTAAATTTAAAATAGTTTAATACATGTCTATACAAAATGCCATAGCTTACAACATAGCATTGACACTATAGAGTTGGGTCATTTACACATTATTCTTGATCATATCACTAGCTCACTGCGACTGCTCGGCACGTATACAAAGAGAACTACTGCTGATCACTAGTGTAGGGTGTTGCTGTTTCAGACCTCTCTGCCACTAAGCATAGGACCACCTATGGGGTGGCACCTTCTGACTTGTCAAACCGGTTCTAATGTCTACACTTGCCACTGCTCTTCAAATCCTCCCACTGCTTGCTGAGAAACTCTTGAGATATTCCAGAGACAGCATCCTGAAGATCCGCCTACAGGCTCACACCTGTACTGTATAGGTACCAAGAACGGGATGTTGGGGGATGGGCCTCCCCCCTCTATATAAGCTCAGAACATTAAACTTGAGGGCTTTGATCAGAATACTTTCGTCAGCCTTCTGTCCTTGTTCGCTGTCTATTCTCTTTCAGCCCCAACCAGCCTTTCAGGAAGTACCCTGGTGTGACCGCAGGCAGTCGCACTCAGTAAAGGAAGATCAAACTTCAAAAACTAAACTTTAGATTCTACTGAGTATGTACAGCTTTTAAAACATTATAAAGTAATGGACAGTCTGCAGCAGCATGTGTTGGCTTTGTGCTATGTGAGCCAGGCTTTGCTAAGGACTCTGTGCACTGCTCTTTATAGCAGATAATAAAATACAGATACTGCCATGGTTCTCACTTTACATACAAAGCAAATAAGGTACATCACATTTAAGTACCTTGCTTAAGATAATCCTACAACTGCTAAGTGATGAAGCCCACATGCAAAACACCTCTGTATGCACTTAAACATCGTCCACTCCACTGTCTCCAAAAAGACAAATATGGAAAAAAAGAAAAGAAAAGGAAAGATAAGAAAAGGAAAAAAGAATCTGCTCTTTTAGTTACCACATTTTGTGCATATTAAAACAAAAATTCTTATAACTGAAGCATGTATGTAGTTTTTAAAGAGAATGATTTTGCTCACATATGCACAAGGTATGTAAGGTCGGCATAAACCCTATTTTGCTTGATAAGTCAATACGATTTCTGTTTCATTGTTATGGCGTTATTTTAACTCTGTAGAGTACAGAATTGTACCTTATAACATGTAATGACCTTTGTAAGAATTCCAATTGCCCCAATCATTGAGGTGTATAATCATCTTATGTCACACAGCATCTTTAAATATAAACTGTATGATGAACATTGAGCGCAACATGGCTTTTAACATAAAAGAATATTTAAGGCAATCTTGATATGGTAAATTCTGTGGATAGATTGGCTTCTCCCGTGTGTGTACCTGCATGTGTCTCTGTGTGTTTCCCAGTAATCACACATATGCACACATTCCATATATGTGAATTTACTGACCTTCTAAATGGAATTGACTCCTGCAATTCAATCCTTTGTGCATTTCAACAACCAATTGTGGATGTGCGCAGAACAATATAATTGGCCAATACAATTTTCCAACTAAAGTTGAATCAGGAGACAGATTCCCTGTCAGCTTTTAAAATGAAAGTAAGTGTTTCCTTGGTTGCCTTGTTAGTATTACTATTTTTCTCCTGTTTGTATTTTTGTGGGCTTTTACTGTTTAAGACAAGGCTTTGGTATCAAAATGATGCACTGGTAGTGCTGCTGTGTCATGTTGTCCCTGGCGTAGAAACTAATTACATTACATAGGCTTCACTCAAGCATGAGCCATGGCGCTACTGACTGTGATTTCAGTCAATACTAAAATCTGTTTTACTTTTGACTAATTCTGTATAGCCAGGACTATAGAAGTCACCAGAATAATGGTTATGTATATTATGCTTATCAAACACAAAGGTGCCATTTATCCTAATCCATTCTGCAAGGCAAGAAATAAGAGAAACATAATTAGAAAGAAAAGAAGAATAGGAAACAATGCAAAAGCAATGCTTTGAAAGTATAGAAGACACGGGAGATTAAACTAGATAATCTTAAATTTCTGAATAGAAGATGGTCAATATCACACAGCTCTGTGTTTTATTTATAGGTTTGCATAATTGTGCTTAGAATTAGAGAGAAATACATCAAACATGAATTAAACCCACAGGCATCCTCGACAACCTGCAGTATCATGGGAGAGAGGGAAAGCATATATAAAACCATGTGTGTTGTACTGTACATCACAGAGCACATGTGAAGAGACAGGGCAAGTTTGAGCTATGGGACTATTCTGAAAATGAAATTAAACAACCTTTCCTTTCCTTAGAGCCCCTCAGAAGTGTTTAAGTAAATACTACCCTCACTAAAAATATGTAATTTTATATTATTATTTTTGAAATAGAATGCATTTGAGTGTTGAGTAGGTGGGAAGTTGGGAGGATCTGAGAGAAACTGGGAGAGAGAAAATTCCAATCACAATAGATTGTATGAAAAACATCTATTTTCAATGGAAAGAAATATGATAGTGAAATTGTACGTTCATAATTGCACTTGCTGTGTTCTTTTTTAAACTTATTTTTAGATAAAATGTGGAATGTAGTTGCTGACATCGTTTTAATTATTTTCTTTATAAAATTCCTATTTTATTGCACTGAAATCCAGCTTTAACTATACACATGTACATCAGTTTGCAAACTCAGAATGTGCAGAGTGACTCAATAACAGGAACATTAATTGTTTTTAATCAGCTTTAAAGACATCCACTAATAGCTGGCATTTACCCACAGATGCGTTCTCTGTGGGGACAAGGATGTGTGTGTTCGCATCAGACTAGTAACATTTCCCTAATTGGCAGAGGAAATTTACTTAGCAAAGGTTCGCTTAATTCATTAGTCACCCAAGTTCGGTCCATAGTAAGTGAGATCTGGAAGGGTTATACAACTTTCCAACTTCTCTGGCCATCACTGAATAGAAGTAAGTTTAGATGCACGCAGTGTAAACACATGCCTTTAGTGGCGCTGACATACTTTTTATAGATTGCTCATTTCAGGGGTTATCTGTTAACCTATACCTATGTCTATTGTGACAAAGAAAGCAGGTTGTTTTCAATAGCTGGATGAAAGGCCACTTGCACGGATTCAGCCAACTTTTGAGAAAGACGCTGCTCACAGTGGTTTCTACTTCTTTATTAGAATCATTTCTCTAAAGAGGACACTCACATAAACACCTCACTTTGTTGTTGTTGTTGTATCTGACCTTTAATTTGCTGAGAATAAACTTCTCACAAGAGAAGCAGAGCTGCTGTACTAAAGTTTCTGGATCTCTTTTCTCATGTCCAGTGACCCTGGAAGTGAGCTTCCTGTCACACTTAGTGGGACTATTTATTTTAACTGTTTGCTTCACTTTCTGGCCAGCCCAAAACCATAAGGTTTCTTTCCCATTGCCATTAATTATATGCAATCATATTTTAAAAGCAACTTTTATCCTAATTGACTTTAAACATATCCTAATATGTTTAAAACTTCCAGAGAATTTATGTAGGCTATGTGACTTCTTTAAAATGTTATTTCAGAGTAAGACATCATTCCTTAAAGATTGGTCTCCCTCTGGCATCACAATCAATCCATAGATTGCAAAATGAATCACTTCTATTTCCACCAGTGAGAAGTTCAGACTATCAAACAGGATTCTTATCAATGTGTTAGATAAGCAACCACTGTTTTAACTAAATATTAACAGTTACAGTGACTGATGCCATTAGAGGAAAGAATCAGTGTCTATGACTACCGTTGTATTTTTGTATGTGAGTGAATTTTCACATAAATGACATCTTTTCGATGGCATCATATACAACATAAATATCTAGGAGTGAAAGAATAGATCCCGGTGTAGGCTAAACGGTCCTGGTAGTAGTCATGGTCTGGAAAAGAGCAAGAAAGAAGAGTTGATGAGCTTGTCAGTTTGCTGAGTGAGAACTGAATTAATCTTGGCAAGACAGTGAACAAGTATTCAGGAGAATTGAATTCCAAGTGAATTTAGTCAGATGCCACCTAGATCTGGAGATCTGAGCACTGCTGCATGCCATTACTGTCATAGCTCATTCCCTTCCGTCATATGTGTAGCAGCCAATTTTTCTTTTACAAGCTGGACAGTATGATT
The DNA here is from genome assembly GCF_900095145.1 of Mus pahari. NCBI lineage: Eukaryota > Metazoa > Chordata > Mammalia > Rodentia > Muridae > Mus > Mus pahari. The sequence continues at coordinate 30,141,083 of NC_034595.1, read as the reverse complement.
TATATGCTGCTCAGGTGTAACTTCCAATTATCTTTAACTTCATTTTGTTTTTAGCACAGGGATATGCAGACAGAACTCTTAGAGCAATTTAAGGCAAAAAGCAAACTATTGCTAAAATACGTGGCAATTACTTACCATCCTACATTCTTCTCAGAAACCCAGCTATTAAGGAACGTACAAAGGAAGTCAGAGAGAGAAACTCCCTCACCAACAGCTTGGTTCCCACAGTTAATACTTAGAGAAAGGTTAAGCTTCTCTGTAAGATACTTGAAGTTTCTTTGGACATTGGTGGCATCTGAATATGATTATTATAAATTAAATTGATGAGAGGTCCCTTTGAATATGGACCATATGATGTCAATATTCAACATTTAGTTATGAATACTCTCTGCTGACTAAAAACTGAGGAATGGTAAGGGATATGTATATATATATATATATATATATATATATATATATAAAATATATTTGATTAGACAATAACAAATAAAAATATTTCTAAAGAATGATTTCCTGATTTTGGTGTTACAATGTCTATGAAGCCAAAACTACAGCATTTATATCCATAAGGTCCCAAAAGGAGAAGGTGGGAAGAAGGAGAGGACAAGTTTGGAATCATTTCCAAGTTTAAGCAAAGGTGTGTGATAGTGAAGTGAAGAACCTTCCAAGAATCTAGTCTTGACCTCTTAAAGGATTAGACCCTGCTACCACTGGATAACTAGAAGCAATGTAGAATCAGTCTGTGTGGGTAGGAGGCTGGAGATCCAGGCGGTGCTGGCTAGATATGAATGCCTAGAATCTCTGAGCCTCTCTTTCTCTGAGATGGTCAGGATTCCTTTACTCCATGCTGTTGCCCATCTATTTCTGGCCCAGGCACCTGCTTTTGTTTTCACTTTCAAGTTGCTGTAACATAAACAAGCTAGTGAAAGGGAACATCCTAATATTACATTTTTCAATGATTTTTAGATGTTTTCTGTGTCCCACATTCTCTAAGTAATAGGCATGAAGATTGTGTGTAGTACAGAATATTATGTTTTTAACAGAATTCTAATCTAGGAAGGCAGATAGAAAGGAAGCATCCGCCCTGAGCGCTGTCATGCTTTTCTCTTATCTATATAAGAATATAATTGGGATTGACAGATTGTAAATTTGAAAAGGTTTCAAGGGAAATATTTAAAGGAAATAGTGGAAGTTTATCCCACAAGAGAGCCAAAACCTTACCTAACTTATACAGTCATTTAAAGTTACCAAACAAAACACAGAAAGAGTTCGCTGAGGTCACAGGCTATGAAAGAGTCACTGTTGTAAATGTAGATAATCCAAAGAGACATTGCTTACTTCATCACTGATAATGAAAAATGACAAGATACAGATATATGGGCCCATGTTAGTAAAGTGATGAATCTGTTAGCTGTCTCCTTTTTTGTGGTTATTCTTGAGTAAATAAGGGCTAGGAACTCCCCATGGGAATGCTGTGAAGAAGGAAACAATGAAGATCAAAATGGTGTTCCAGTATGTCTTCTTTTGTCTTTCCAATGGGTAATTGTCATTAAAAACTCCCTTCAGTGTATAATTGTCCATGTGCATCTCCTCCATACATGGGCCTTAATCAAGAAAGGCCTTCTAGTTTTCAGTACATGGCTCTTAACTTCATATAAACTAAAGGATAAAATGTTGCCTCTATAGAAAAATAACAAGAATGTTGTCCTACAACTTGAAGTCTTTGTAGGCAGGAGGGTGCTCGGTAAATTTCTTAGGCTATGTGCCTCTATTTGAAAAATATTGTGGAAATTAGTAACCCCATCTAGTCACGGACGATTCTAGTTTAGACGTTTATAAAGGCAAATACTTGGTTCAGCTTGATTCTTCTAAGCCATAATTGCTGCCACTCACTCATAGTAAAGAAATCAGAGTATGATCACTCAAACAAGTGTTTTCTATCTGTACCGCTATAAGATAATAAAACTCATGTGGGCAAATGTATACAGGCTATAAGGACGACAGGTGCTTTGGATTAGCCATTTGTGTCTGGACTCAACAGCATGTCTCTTGTCCAGTGTAAACCGGTGGATTCAGTATTATAAAGGAACAATACTTTTTGTGTATACTAATATTTATTAGAGGATATATGAAGATTTCTGTATTAAAGACAGCTAATGTGTCACTATTGCATAGAGATGATAGCAAGGCCCCTCTGTCTAAAGACCTACCAGCAGCAACTCCAGCATCATTTGTGTTTTGCGATGTTTGTTGGCTCGCACTATTTGCTACATATACTCATTCAAATCTAAAAGCACAGGTATGGCAGTGATTCTATTTACTATATAATCCAGCGCTATCCTAAGCCAAACACCACCATTTTCATAGGTTCAGCTGCATCTGATTATAAAAGCTGGCCTCATCAGGACTTGCTGACTGGTCATATTCCTTCACAGAAGGAGAGAATAAGGATGTATTATTGGACCTTCTTACTGGGTATCTAGACCCTCTCCCAGCTAGTTACATGGGATTCTTCATGTGTAGCCTTATTTTGTGATGAGAAGCTAGATTATATAGCCCAGGAAAGATTAAAGAGTAGATGTTCCACATATAAAGCTATGGGGAAGTCACTATGGACATTGTGTGGAGACTGTCCAGTGTGGCTTTTCTTGATAACTCTACTCCTGTCAAGAAACTTTCAATCCTGATCAATAGGTAAATTCCATAAACTCATTGGTTCCCTAAGGGTGATATTAATGAAACTGATCTTTGGTTTCTCATTGGGACCCTATCAGACAGGAAAAAATATTGCTTAGTCTCTCAAATCTAAAGGGAAAATTCACACAACATATAGTAAATTCCTTTTATAATGCTATTATATCTCATGATGTTAAGAAAGGAAACACGTAAATATTAAAAGATTGTAAACATGAAAATTGTTCTAGTAAATCAGGAATTTTTAATATATTCATTTTATATATGAAGATTCAGATGGATAGATGTTTCAAGAATAAAAAAAATGATTAGAGAGTTAATGTAAGTTCTGAAGCTCTGAGTGAGTTATTTAAGATACATGAAGGATGAGGCTTAGAGGTGATATATATTATACTAGAGTTCCTAATGTCAAAGATTAACAGTTACAAGGAGTAGCTATAAAGCTAACCAAAGTTTATTTTAAATTGAGTGTTTATTTAAATATACAGAGGTAAAAGTACTAGGTAAGTGTAACTGATTATCTGGGTGTTCAATAACTATATATAGAAACTATATTAATGTGATTAGATGGTCAAAATAATTAAAAGAGGTAATGTTTTTCCTCTTGCCCTCCAAGGTCAATGAATTCCTTTGAGACTGTGAGCTCAAATGTAGGCTTTACCTGTAGAAAGTTAACTGTTCTTTTGTTTAGTGAGGCCATAGAAACCTACTAATTGAATTATAACTAATGTCCAGTCTATAAAGAAGAGCACCAACACAGAAGAACGATTTTCTAAATGGACTTAAGCAAAGCTCTGGTTAAACAAGACCTTTGACTTATGCTTAGATAAAACAACCGGGAAAGGAATGGGTTGAGGAGTTAGAAGTTCCTTTTGAGCCCAAGTGATCACTAAGAACTAGATCCTTTATAATACAAAAACAAAAACATACAGAAAACCAATCAACAAAACAAATAAATAAAAGAGGCCACCTACAAAGTATTAAATATTCAACTGGAAATTATGATTAAAGATTAAGAGGATTGGTGTGGTGGTATGGACAGGTTTGGCCACCATAGACTCGTGTGTTTGAATATGCTTGACTCATGGGAAGTGGCAGTATTAGGAGGGGGGACTTTGTTGGTACAGATGTGGAGTTGTTAGTGGAAGGATGTCACGGTTTAGACAGCCTTTCTGGTCTCCTAGTGCTCGAGCTCCACCCAGTACAAAAGATAATTTCCTCCTGGCTGCCTTTGGATCAAAACGCAGAAATTTCTCTTATGCCAGCACTAAGTCTTTCTGCATAATGGCATACCTCTCACCATGATGATAATGGACTAAACCTATGAAACTGTAAACCAGACTCAATTGTTTTCCTTTATAAGAGTTACTGTGATCATGATGTTTTGTCACAGCAATAAAATTGTAAATAGTATAATTGGTAACAGTTCAAGGGACCACATTCCATAGACATTAGAAATAAGATATCATGAGATGTCATTTAGACAACAATGTTTCAATAAATGTTTCTTGATTTAAAGAAAAAGAATGTTCAAATTTAAGACCCCAAATATTGGCTCGCTGCTCACCTACCTATAGCCAAGGGACACATGCCCCAAACTGTTTTGTAAAAATTGATTTGTGACTAAATATCTCTTCACTTCTTTCTAAAAACTATAAGGAAAGTGTCTGATGCAGAGAAAACTTCATTTTGCCAAATTCTGGCCATAAAGCCAGCATTCCTCAGGAATTTGTGAAGCTGGTTCTCCTCTAGAGCAGTAGCAGCAACTACAATAACCACCATCACAACAAGAGTTACTTATCATGTTACTGACAGATGGGACAAATGGTTATTTGTGGTGTCTTTAAGTATACTAAAGTGCGTGCTGTCTTCCAGGCTCCCTCAGTACCACTAGAACCTGTTCAGTGTCACTAGTACATTTAAGAGGTTATACTAGCATCCATGTTCTTCCTTTCACTGCCCTCCCAACCCCAAACTTCCCTATCTGACAGGATTCTCCCCTCCCAGCTTCTATTTTTCTTTTTAACCCTATGCTGCTCCTGCTTCTCTTCTGGCTAAGTCCAGTCTAATGCCCATGTTTATTCTATTATGTTCTCTCTCTGCTTTCGACTCATCTAGATGCCTCTGTCAGTTCTCTTTCATATCTATAGGAAAAAATCTTCTCCTTAACCATACCGTGGATCAGCCCTATCATCAGCTTATAGAGGAAGGGCAACACACTGAATTCTAGATGTTCCAATGGCAATTAGAACCAGATTACCACTTTACCAGTTTACCAGATTGCCAGATTACCAGTTTACCACACTAGAGACCAATGTTAGAAGACACAAAAAATTGAAGAGAAAAATAGAAGGAAACTCTTACAAATACATCAAAAATGGTTTAATGAATTTTCATTTGGACATTTTAAAATACCTTTCTGACACCAGTCAAATAATTTTTCCTACTTATATTTGCTAGTTGAGTCTTTTATTTATGCCCTCTACACCCAAAATTGTCACACCAAATACCCCCAATTCAGCTGGAATAAGGCATAGGAGTCATTGACCCAATCCTATAATGGCAGTTAGGATTACAGTTTCAGAATGCTAACAGGAAGTAGGAAGGGGCTAGGCACTACATAATAAAATGTCACCTAAGAAAAATAACTAATTTCTTTTGTTTCCTAAAAGGTTGAAATGTCCTTAAGATTCTTGGCACTTTTATCCTGCACAGGCGCCAAAGATGCCAAAAACATCTAGGGAGCTCTGGTCTCTGATCTGCCTCCTAAATAATTCTAGGGATGATTCTTAAGCAAGGTGAAATTGAAAACGGCTTCTTTTGTCTAATTATTTTAGATCTCTGAATTCTAAAGAGAGACAAAAGGGTGTGGATTCGGGTGAGTGGGGAAATGGGGAAGTTGTGGAAGCAGTAGTTGAAGAGAAAATAGTAATCAGATTCTATTGTATGAAAAAATATTTTTTTCAAGAAAAAATTATTTTTTAATGAAAAGTAAGAATTAAAAGAAAAAGTCAAAGAAACAGCCCTAAAATAGCTATCACAAAGACACATATGTGTATATAGTATACAGAATATATTTCATAAATACACCATAGAAGTCTCATGTCCATTAAAATATAAAGAACTATTTGGGCTCAGTAATGGAGTCATCACTGTGACTCAATTGATTAAAAATAAATACAGAGGAAAGTGATTATATTAAATAAACTACATTGAAAGCGGACACTTACTGGTTAATAGAATAGAATCTCTGGCTTGGGTGCAAACCTAGCATTCCAATGGGACAAGGTAGAGATCATTCCAGGGAAGGTGAGCTCATGTTAAACCATGGTAATTAAATTGATGGAATAATTAATTCTTCATCCTAGGAGTCTAACTCAGGCTTATTGAGTCAACTATTACTAAACAGATAGGTCCTCCCATTGCAATTTTTTATTCCAAGATCAGACAGACAGAAAACTGACACATTAATGAAGAAAAATCTTTAAATATATGAGAGATCTATAAGAGCTATTAAGTATGAGTCTTTTCAAATTCTATAAAACTTATTCATTTTGTAACACTTTTATGCAAATGTTTTAATCCCATCAGCTAGCCAAACCTTTGATTACAGGAAGGCTCCCTGTTGCATTCCAGGAATTTGATGGCCTGGAGTACTTCTATGTTCTCCTTCCTCCTTCATTTCCTGTGTACCAATTCTTTTGAGATGAGCCAGTTGAATAAAACTGGTGAGGTTGAATCTCAGCCAATGAGGAAAAGAGAGTTACTACTCAAGTTGAAATAAAAACCAAATATACCTGAACTCTCTGTATATATACTTCTTACCACACCTTCTAGATGATGACTGAGATTTGTCTTGTCCAGACACTTGAAAAAAAAAAAGGAAGAGAGAGAGAGAGAGAGAGAGAGAGAGAGAGAGAGAGAGAGAGAGAGAGAGAGAGAAGATAGTTAGGCCCCAAGAAAAATATCCCTCAACTGAAATACTGTATAATCCCTCTCCTTGTCTCCTGAAAAAGGATTGTTCATTGTCTTAGCTACTTTTCTATGGCTGTGATGACATACCATAACCAAGGCATCTTAGGGAAGAAAAAGGTTATTTGAGGATTGTGGTTTCAGTAATTCATTATGGTGGATGAATAATTCAAAGGGATGGTGTCTGGATGAGTTTAGAGCTTGTGCCATGATCCTGGTATGTAAGTAGGAGGCAGAGACACACACGCTGGGAATGGAGTATTTAGAAGCTTCACATGCCATCCTCTGTGACCTCCTTGCTCCAACAAAGCCATACCTTCTAATCCTTCCCCAAAATTTTCACCAACAGTTCCAACCTTTCAAATTTGGGAGCCTTAAGGGGACATTCTCATTAAAACCACTGCAGTATGACTTGGAAAGCTTGAAGTGTTGTTGTTATATTTCTGTTTTATACTATAAGCATGAGCAACAAGTACAAAAGATATACAAATCATGGAGGGCTGTAGAGTTAAAAGTGTAATCAGTGAGCTGAGAGCAAGCAAATTCTTTAAGTACATAAATGTCCACTCTAGTAGAGCTTTAATAGAGTGTAGACTAGACTGAAAGTTACCTCTACTCAAATTCACCCTATCACTGTTTGTTTTTTTCCCTTTTTTTAAGGAGTCTAGAAATGTCAGTCATAGAGAGGTAAGAGGACTGTAGAATCCAGGTCCATCCTATAAAGGGATGTAGCAACAAAAGTAGTTCAGTGACTCATTGCTAAACTTAATATAAATAGGATGGATAGGGATACAGGGCTTAGCCAATGCTATGCTTGGCAATAGGAACAACAAGTTATAGTGAGTAAGGTGATCTTTATATTAGTTTAGTTTTATGAAGATTGACAGTACATTTTTTAAAAAAAATACTCTTCATCAATTAAAAAAAAATCAACAACAAACAAACCAACCAAAAACCTCCTCTATTCATTTAGGGATACTTTGCTGTGGGTATTCTATACTGTCCTTGCTTAAATTGTATAAAGAGAGAAGCTTATAATTTTATAGTTCTGGTATTCCCCAAATGGGTTAAAAGAGGCAGTGCAGTATTCTGAAAATTGAGAGTGCATTTATTACTTAGTACACATTTTTGAGACTGGACATTAAGAAGAGTGCTGTCTCTTGTGAGGCTATGCCAGTGCCTGGCAAACACAGAAGTGGATGCTAACAATCAGCTATCAGATGGAACACAGGGCCCCCAATAGAGGAGCTAGAGAAAGTACCCAAGGAACTGAAGGCGTCTGCAACTCTATAGGTGGAACAACAATATGAACTAACCAGTATCCCCCAGAGCTCATGTCTCTAGCTGCATATGTAGCAGAAGATGGCCTAGTCAGCCATCATTGGGAAGAGAGGCCCCTTGGTCTTGCAAACTTTATATGCCCCAGTACAAGGGAACACCAGGGCCAAGAAGTGTGTGGGTGGGTAGGGGAGCAGACGGGGGAGTGTATAGGGGACATTGGGGATAGCATTTGAAATGTAAATGAAGTAAATACCTAATTAAAAACTTGGGAAAAAAAAGAAAGAAGAGTGCTTATGTTATGGGTGTTGCCTACAGCCTCAGATCCCAGTGATGATAGCACTCATGGGTGACAAGGACCTGTGGGTCTATTGCAATGGCGACCACCATACATTCCCAGTGTTCACCTGCCTGCTCCTTACCTGTGTGAAGTTGTATGTATGATTACATTATGGCCCAAATAAAAGGCAGAGCCCCCTGACCTTTGCTCTCAGTCTCCTTCTTCTTTGTTACTCTCCTTCCCATGGAACTGTGCTGGCCTGATGTGATCTGTCTGGATACAAGTGACCATTATAACACAACAATGGGTACTGTTTGAGAATCTAGAGGGTTATGTGATTTAGTGAGTCATACTTTTGAAGAAAGCTAGGAAGTAATAGGCTCACAGTATGGTTTAATAGAACAAATATGGAAAACACACACACACACACACACATATACACTCACCGACTTCCTGGTGTATGGATAGAAGATTTCTATTGAGCAATCCTCACGCTTATAATTGGTTTCCAGTTCCCACATGGCATCTCCATCTTTGACCTTCAGTGAACATAATTCATCTATGACAGAAGTCTGCACTGCCCTTTTATTCAGGTGTTACTTGAAGTGCATTTTTGTTTAATGTTTTTCTTCTGTCACCTCCTCCTCAGCCCCAGTCTTCTCTTACTCCCTCCTACAGTGTCTCTTGCATGTTCCATCTTGTATTTAGATGGACAGGGAGAAGGTGACTGACCTCCTAAATAATCTAGTTAGAGGGCTTGAATAGTGTGTCCCATCTTCATTTGGATGACTGACTTTACAAAGGTACATGTCTCTAGGGAAGAGTGTATTTAGTTCTGAAAATTGGTGAAACTTGAAAGCATTTTTGTTTGCTTGGTTGTTCTTTTTGAGCTGAACGCTAAAGTCTGGCTATGTATGTAAAGTCACCATGTCTAGTTATAAGAATGTTTTTGAAGGAAAATAAAAAGAAACAATTTATGTTTTAAGAATATATACTATAGTGGTGGCTTGAATAAGCAATACCTCCCAATAAGCTCAGGTATTTGAACACTGGCTCTTCAGTTGATGGTGTTGTTTGGGGAGATCATAGAACCTTTAGGAACTGGAGCCCTCCTGTGGGAAGTATGTCACTGGGGGTGGCCTTTGCAGCTTCATAGCTTGTCCCACTTTCAGTTCACCCAAATTCAAATTCCCTCCCTCTCTCCCTCCTTGACTTCTTTTCATCTCTGTATCATAATGAAAATGAGTTGGAACAGCTGGAAACTAAGATAGTAGAATGCATTCTCACTCACCAAAGAGCTTAGATATGTACTGGAAAGATATAAAAAGGACCGGAGAATTAATTAGGAGCCCTAAGCAAGATAATTAACTTGTTCTCAATGGTGAACAGCTTTTGCAGAGTGGGCAGGCACATGCAATATGCAGTTTTAGAAACCACAGAAGCAATTCTATAGAGAAAATAGTGAAAGAGAAAAGACCCCATAGAGTTTGTTCGTGCTTGAAAACTACTGAGGTATACAAAATTCAGCATACAACTCTATGCGCTCTCTCTCTCTCTCTCTCTCTCTCTCTCTCTCTCTCTCTCTCTCTCTCTCTCTCTCACACACACACACAGAATACTAACATCACCAACA
>NC_034595.1:30129603-30131124 GCF_900095145.1 Mus pahari | reverse complement strand
TATATATATATATATATATATATATATATATATATATATATATATATATATATATTAGACACAGAAATTTCTAAGAGGTAGAGATAGGGTTGTGGAGCTAAGAGTACTTTCTGCTCTACTAAGGGTCCTCAATTGAATTTCCAGGGTCACAGTTATTGGGAACTCCAGCTCCAGAAATCTCTCCCCTCTTCTGGACATTCAGAGAATCTACAGATGTATGGCATACTGCCATGCAAATTTTATAAAGTCATATGAAATATGAATATGACTAACTTTAAACCTATGTTGCCCAGTCCATGATATCCTCCGGTATCACATTCTGAAATTCCAGGAACATCATCGTTTTCTACCAGCCAAGTGGTAGAAAGTGGCAGAGAAAATTTAATAGGTTGGGTATTTATGGTAGAGTAAGCAGAAGACCTTTGCCATGAACAGTTGTAGTGGGCATTAATTTGACCTATCAGAAGTAATACTGGTTTTTGAGAGAAAGTACTTGCAAAAATAGCTGCAAAAGTATTTTTATAAATATCAGCAATTTTAGGACTAAACATGAATCATTGTTATAAAGTTGAGGATGTACACTAAACTATTGGGACCTTAGAATAAACAATTTTGTTAGTGAGATAAAATTTATTAAATTATCCATACATTTATTCATAAATAGAAATATATTGCTCTCATTCTGAGACTTTCAGAGAAATATACAAGTTTCATAAATTTTCAAAGAAAACTGAGCAAAGGAGGGAAAGAGGGAAGGAAGAGTGGTAGAAAGTGCAGTTTGATAGGATTGTACCTGGAAGTCAGCTGGAGCCAAAGCTCTCACATTTCTGGTGGAACCGGAATTAACTTCATGAAAAGATGGCTCTGGCATTGATGACAGAGATAAGAATGCAAAGGTGTCGAATCGAGGCAGTTGATTTGTTTAAAAGGAAAGTTAAGGTTTAGCCTCTTAGTAGATATGTCTACAGTGTGAAAAGTTCTTGTGATGTACATAAAACAAAAAAAAAATCTTTTTTAATTTCCAAAATTATTCTGGACACATTGGGGCATCTTACTTCATTTTCACAGGAAAGACAAATATCTATCTTGTATAAATGTTGCTTTCATTTCATCAGATGAGGTGAATAGATGAGAGCCTTGCCCAGGCTGTGTGAATACATGGTATGGTCTGAGTCCAGAGAGTTTCTTTCTCTGTTCTAACACAATCTCTGTTCTGACCTAATCCTGGAAGCTTCCAGGCTCCATAAAGACTAATTTCCAAAGAAGACTGATTCAGTCTGGTGTCTTTCAGCTTTTGACTGAAATGCTCCTTCCAGCCTCATACTAATTTTTTCAATATGGCCTAATCTTTTGGCTCCTCATTCTCTGACTAGTTCTGTCTTGACCTGTGCCTAGCTTGTTCTTTCTGTAACCTGTCTCTGTAAAACTGTCCTGGTAAAACTGGCATACACACATACCACCCACCACATACCACCCACCACATACCACCCACCGCATACCACCCACCGCATACCACCCACC
>NC_034595.1:30109166-30129233 GCF_900095145.1 Mus pahari | reverse complement strand
ACCACCCACCACCCACCACATACCACCCACCGCATACCACCCACCGCATACCACCCACCACATACCACACCACCTTCCCTCTTTCTCTCTCTACTTGCTCTTAGATCACCTCTCTTCCTCTGCTCTTCTCCTATGAGTTGGGCACATCCTATTTCTGACTCATTCTGTCAAATCTTTCTCTGATTTGTCACTTTGTCAGCCTCTAAATTAGAGGTCACATGGCAGCTTCCTTCTACAAACTAATTTTATCTTCATTGTTAGGGATTAAAGGTGTATCCTATGAGTGTGTCTGTATTCCACCTAGATTATCCTGTAATATATGTCATGTCTGAATTCCAGCAGTATCATAACTTTGTATGGGAACCCTTGCCAATGCAACCATGTTGATGAATTAAAATTCCTCTACTAACTGGTGCAATTGTAATTTATTCCAAGAGAAAACATTTGTACATTTCTACAAATATTAAGTGGAACAACAGAGTCTCCAAATATATGTTTTTTATACCCAAATCTGTGAAGCCTAGGATTTGGAGGGCACTCAAGATGGAAACTGCAGGAACAATTCAAATTAATCTAAGAAGCTGCCATGTTTTAGATGTCTAGGAACAGTGATGGAAGGGCCAGGAAGACATGCATGCACATAGTCTTTCATGTGTACTGAAATCACACTATATGGGAATAAAAGTTTCCCTTGTATAATATTATTGCAATACATATTATGCCTGTGATAAATGAAACTTTCTGATGTTGAATTCTGAATGGCACATTTTGAAATCACCTCCTTTTCTGAATGGGAAATAAGAAAACCATTTTTAAAATTCTGTACCACATAATACAAGCTGTGAAAAATACCAATGCGTTTTATAATGAAGTGATCAGCTAGCAATTTATTTTGGTGAATAATCTGGATATATATTCACCCCCATAAAGACTCGTGATGTTTATTTGGTTAGCAAAACTATTATTGCCTCTCAAAGCAGAGATAGCCCATAATTAATGCGTCACTTATTTATCACTAATAATTTTTAAACTGAGGAATATTAATGGTTAATAAGTTTTATAATTTCCTTTCAATGGAACCAGAACTTTTTATGGGAAAAGTTTAAGAAACGGTGTTAGCATTTCTAATATTAACCAGGAAACACCTAGTGAAATAAATGGCTTTCCTCAGAAAAGACATTTTTGTTCATCAACCAACTTAATTTGAAATTACTCTAATCAGAGCCATACTGTTATTTTGTCCACTAATTATATAGATCATTTTTTTTTAATGATCATGTTTGCATGACCTCATAAAACTGAACCAGATGCAAACTTCAAGAAATCATTTTGAGCAAGGCTAGGTGGCACACACCTTTAATCCCAGCCCTCAGGTCTCTGGAGACAAAAGAAGTAGAATATGAATGAGTTCATGTCTAGCCTGGTCCGTACATAGTTTCAGGATAGCCAAGTGTGTGCAGAGATATCCTGCTTCTAACAGAGAAAAAAAACAAATCATATTTTTAATAACACCACTGTTATAGTTCATTGTTTTCCAGTATATTTGTCTTAATTTGAATTACTTTTTTTTAAAGGTGAAGAGTGCAAAAGGAAGGAAGAGAGGAAAGAAGGAAACAAGGACAGAAAGAAAAGGAGTGGAAGGGAGATAGTATAGGAGGAAGAGAAAAAAGGAAATAGGAATAGGAAATCTTGAGTAAAGTACATAAATCTTCAAGAAGTAACGATATATTGGCTCTTTCCTCTTTTTATGCCCTCCTTTATGAAGATATATTGACAAGATTAAATTTTTTGCTATTATTCTTAGTGATTTTAATTTGCATTCATGTACCAACGGAGGAAACATTAATTCCATTAAGTTTGTGGACCTTCATCACATGCTGCCTGATTTATCACCAGATTTCCTGTGTGCCTGCTCTCATTTCTCTTTGCCACCAGAGGGAGATGGAAACCTACCTTTAAGACAGAAGCACTCACTGACTGCTAGCTGTGTAAGGCTGGGGATTACTCAAGGTTCTCTAGGGACCTCCATTTTCAGAGAAGTTCTAGACAGCGATAAGGCAGCGAGTGTGCTGTTAGGGAGTGTTTGTGTACTCATGCAGTATAATGATCATTATTGTATGCAGAAGATTCGGATAGCTCCAAAGAGAGTCAAATTTACAGGACTGAAGCTGGTGTTTGGCAAAGGAGCCCTCTACCTTACTATAAAGGTGTTCTATCTCTTCCAAACTTTGAACTATGATTCCTTGAAGCTGTAGTTTGAAATTTTAACTCAGAGACAAAGCCACCAGTGCCTTATTTTTCCAATTTCAGTGGTGTTTTTTTTTTTTTTTCCTGAGAAGGTACCCTGCTTAATTTTGAATTAAAAGATAAATATGTTTGTGTGTACATTCGCTTTCACTATTACTTGTAAATATACTGAAAGGCAGCCCAGCCATTTGTGGCTATCATTACTTTTCTCTATAGTGCATTGAATGGAAGTATCGGGAGGCTGTATACTATTGACTACATTTTTATTGGGCTTTTATGATATTTTTACATTCATGAGATGATATTACTATATTGTATTTTTAAATCTTGTAAATTAGGGCAATATACACAGGTACTGTAAAATGACAAGGAGAAACAGGTAAATTTCCACTTCAAATACAAATGTCTTATTCATTTTTAAGGATTTTGCCTTGCAAAGATTATTTTATTAAACAATAACTCCACGGGAATTGTTTAAAATGGATTAGTATATTAAAATTGTTTTGTATATCATACTGGAAAATTTATATCAAACTAGAAATCTAAAACTCAATTATTTTTTATTTATGTATCCTGCTGTTATTTAGCCCAGTTACTTGGCCATATGCCCATGAACATTCATATCTAAATGAAAGATAGAAAATAATCTTTTTAAAATTGCTTGGTGAAATGCTAGCTATCATGGACACAAGATAATGTTTTATTTTCCAAAATGTTAACTTCATTGAAATGATGATATACTGTGAGCTGTGTTTCTAATGTATTTTTCTTGGCTTTCTTGGGCACAAGAAACCAAATATAGCTTGATATTTGTGTATATATACAACAGTGACTCTAACTGATTCATTTTACTATATAATCCATGTTTATTTCATATTGAAGTTATTTTGCGAGTTGTAGTCATAGAGAATGAAGTGCTTAAGTATAGAAGCCATGTTTTAATGAGTGAGAGATTATTACTCTAAGAAATGATCTAGCAGTTCAGACTGGTGGGTTATCTAGACTTGGGATTAATTTCCTAATCTGAACAACAGAAGCTACTATAATAGAGTGAGTGCCTGGCTGGAAGAGAGGTTAGGGGCTACATGTAATCTACATAGTAAAACAAGGACCTGGAGTAACAACAGAATTAAGAACAATCAGGTAATTAACAATCAAAAGTCAGCAGAGATGAAGAGGCATACTGCAAATTCAGAGATGAATTATGAAATGGGAGTCATATATAAAACAAAAGGAGATTTTGAGGAAACAATTCTTTTTTAAACAATTTTTTATTAGATATTTTCTTCATTTACATTTCAAATTCTATCCTGAAAGTCCCCTATACCCTCCCCTTCTGTATTTGCCAGGCACTGGCATAGCCTCACAAGAGATAGTTATAACAGGGTCCCTTCAGCAAAATCTTGCTGGCATATGCAATAGTGTCTGCATTCGGTGGCTGATTATGGTATGGATCCCCGGTTGGGGCAGTCTCTGAATGGTCCTTCCTTCCATCTCAGCTCCAAACTTTCTCTCTGTAATTCCTTCCATGGGTATTTTGTTCCTCATGCTAATTGGGGATGAAGTATCTACACTTTGGTCTTCCTTTTTCTTGAGTTTCATGTGTTTTGCAAATTGTATCTTGGGTATTCTAAGTTTCTGGGCTAATAACCACTTATCAGTGAGTGCATATCACTCTTATCAGAACACATGTTATGAACCTTAAACTCCCAGAGTAGTCTAGATAGGGCTAGGATGCTTAGCCACCCTTAGAGGTACCATGAAATCTTTTCAGTTTTACAGAATATTCTAGAAAAATGAGATCATTTGTCTGATTTACTCATTGAACCAACAATTTCAAACAATTATATTTTATATTTGACGAATTTTTTGGAAAACACTATGAAAAAGACAAAAGGATTTCTTGTGTTTTTTTCCATGCTTTATTTTTACAATTATTTTATGTGTATGGTCATTTCACCTGCATGTGTATCTATGTACACATATATATCTGGTGGCCACAGAGGCCACAAGAAGGTTTCAGATGCCCTGGGACAAGAGTTATAAATAGTTGAGAGCTACATTGTGGGTACTGGGAATTGAACCTAGGTGCTCTGAAAGACTACCCAGTGCTATTAACTGCTGAGCCATTTGTCCATATCCAACACATATCTTATAAATGAAGTCATTACTAAATAATAAATTAAAAATTAAAAATGTAAGATTATGCCTACTTTCACAGAGTATAAATTGAAGAATCACCTTTTTATTTTTGTTATAGTAGAGTATGTGACAGTATTTTGTGCTGATGAGATATTTGGAAGGATAGGTCTATATACTGCTAAGAGGTAGATTTTGTAGATTTTTGAAACATCCTTCATTGATATGTATCTTTAAGCTGTTTTGGAATCTCCAGATGATCAGCTGAACAGTTCTGCAGTCATTTGTCTTGCAAACTTCATATATATGCCCCAGTACAGGGGAACACCAGGGCCAAGAAGGAGGAGTATGTAGGTAGGGGAGGGGGGTGGGAGGGTATAGGGGACTTTGGGGATAGCATTTAAAATGTAAATGAAGTAAATACCTAATAAAAATTGGAAAAAATGTTTGTCCATTCTAAATTGCATAAAGAATTAAAAATACTGTCAAGATGTACTTTTATTTATTTATTTTTTTAAGATGTACTTTTAATGAGACATATTTAAGTTAAAAAAATACCAACACTACACACATAATGGAATGATATTCCTATACTATGTCAAATATTTTGTTGTAAAAAATGTTGTGGATCAGAGCAACCATGGTATTATAACCGTTATCTCAGTATTCAGGATGGGATGATAAGAAATGTTTGTGGCCAGCTTGAGCTACATAAGCTGTTTCACACATATTAAAAAGCATATGCACATAAAATCTATATGAAACTGTTCTTTCCTTCAGGTTTACTATTCATCTACATTAAAAATTGTTCTAAGTACTTCATATGTCATACTTTGTCTTAATATCCTGAGGAGAGAAACTATAAGTTTCCATATCTGCATGTATAGAGGCTGAGGTGCAAACTTCACTGACTGGACTATCAAGACAGTAGCTAGCATTTAGTCTAGGACATGAAGACAGGCACAGTGGGTTCAGAGACCTCAATTTTTGCCTAAAAATATACATGTTTAAATTAGAGGCTTCTTTTTTGACTGATGTTCTTGTTATATAAAGATTCTACAGCATTTACATGCAGTACAAGGAATATGTACTTCTTTTCTAGTAGAAAAAAAACAATTATAAGGATAACTGCATGTTTGGAGAAATAAGTAATTGAATTAGAGGAAGAAACAGATGTTGAGTCATGTGCAGTGACTGCTTCTGACAAAAAATTGTAGAATCAACAAATAATAATGTCCCAAAGGCTCCCATTTCTGCATGTTTAAGTCAACTTCATAATTAGTGCATTAAAATACAAATGGACTTAGAGCATGGCTGGGAATATAAATCTGAGAAAAGTGATTTTACATTTTAAGCATGTTTATTCCCATCAAACTTCTTGGGTATTATATAACATTTTACAGGACTGTCTAAGATGGGGCATAATATTAATTCCATACATGTAATATGTAAAATGCTAATATATTTAAGCAGAGGAGTTATGGCTCATATTTATCTCAATACCAACTGCTTCCCAGTTGTCATTTTTAGTAAGGAGGCATTTATACAGATATGTAAGCATTTTAAAATCCTTTTTAATACTTCTTTCTACCCCCAAGCAATTCTCTTAAATTAATAGAAAAGCATTAAAATATTTCAAATTAAAAATTTAGCATAAAATCCTGTTCATCAGCATATTAACAAAACATAATACAAGGGAAGAAAAATACAAACTAAGCATATAATTGACAAATATGCCATTTCAGGTGGAAATATGCCGCTTCATTTGATTTTTGATGGACCAAAATGTGTATCAGCAATAAAAAAAAATCATTATCTCAGCTCCCTTCTTAAAATGAAAGAGAAAACCTGGGCCTTCTGTTTAGATTTTTCTTTTGAAATTCTTTAAAAAAAATAGTGAAATCCTTTAATTATTCCAGTGACATGGAGGCAATATAATGTTTATACCATCAATTATATCCACTTCTTATAAAATAGTCTTACATAAGTTGAAGGGTGCATTGTCCTGTACATAATTTGATTTAACTGATCATAAAATCAAATATTACCTTTGATTTTGAGATGAATAATAAAATAGTTTTATTTCTTTTGATCCACCATTCATTTCAATACATACTTCCATATGCTTCCCAAGACTGTATCTGAAAGGTTATTTTAAAAAAATTTTAATCTTCTTCCTCCGACATTCCTAAATGGTCTTAGCATAAGCATTCAACGAAGAGAAAAGCAGACACTTTAAATAAACAGAAACATTAACTAGGAAGAAAATGCAAAATATTCATGTTTGGCAAGAACTGAGGAAACTTTAACCATTTCTTTCATCTTTCCTATTGGACACTCCATTTGCTCTCTGGACTGCCTTCTGTGAAAGTATGTGCATTACAACCCTGTAACACTATATCCCCAACTGACAGGGAACTCTAAGGATAATCCTTTTCCCTTCCTGAGATACTTGCCTTAGGAAGCAGTGGATGTTCTTCTTTCCTAGGACTGATCCTCAGGAAGAGATGAAACATCAGTCAACTTTCATCTGGAGCCACTCCATCCTTTTCTGCGTGTCTCCTGACACATTTTCTTTGTTTACAAGGAATAGGAATTTCAGGTCATATGGTAATCACTGGCAGGTCATCGAGCTGATAACACTGAGAGTGGAGTGAGCAAAGCCAACTCCAGAGAGGAATCAAATGCATTCCTTTTCTGGAGTTGGACAGCTTGTTTCCCTCATGATCCATTTACTTTCCCTTAACCCAACTTGATACTGCTTAAGTTTAATTTTCATTTCTATGCAGGCTGCCTGGCCAGCAGGCCTCAGGAATCTTCCTGTCTGCTTTGTCAGCACTAGACCTTCGTGGGTGCTGTGCATCAGAACAGTTTTGCATGCATTGGAAACAGTTTACTGATTTCCTCTACCCTTCAACCCTCAAATACACAAGTCTTTTAAGAGCAAAGATAGGAGTGTGTTGCCTTATAGTAAACTGAATCGATAAGCAGGAATTATATGGATGGTTCAATTAAAAGGTATCTATGGAGTCAAATTTGCCTATGATGTCAGGCATGATGGAACGTGTCTAAAATTTAGAAGACTGAGGAAGGATGATCACCATGATCCTTGGCTGCAAAATGTTCTCTCTCTCATACAAAGAACATTAAGTATGTAACATTTGATGCTATATAATAATGGAGCTCTTTAAGATTCTGGATATATATTTCTTGAAAATCATATCTATACCACGTATTGAAGCATATATCTCTAACCCAGCATTCAGGATTCCAACAGGAGGGCTGTGGGTACCAGGCCAGCCTCAGCCGTACTGTGAAAAATCCCTCAAAAAATTAATTAAAAAAAATGAGTATTTCAATAAATTGAACCCAGAGTAAGTAATATGTTTGCAAAGTTGATGGCAGTTTTTATAAACATATGTGAAATCGTTTAGTGTAGCAAGAGCTTTTTAAATATGTGCTATGCAGGAATAAACTGTGTTTGTTAAGTTCAGCACAAGTAGGTGAGTAATTCAGATGCTGCACTCTCATTAGGGAGGAGAACCACCGAGGAGATCATAATGAATATTAAACAGAACATTGGTAATGTATGCCTCACTGATGTGAATCTTCAGGAAGATGATTTAAGCACACTAAAAATCCATGTTTATGCATGTTATTCTTTAATGAACTGAATAAAAATGTGTGACAGATTAAAGGCACTCTTAGTATCAGAACTAAAAGTGGTACTTTATTCTGCTTCCCAATGATTTTGTGAGTTTGATTTTCCTGGGCAAAATTGAATACTATAGTGAGCCCCTCCCTTGCCAAATCATCTACTTTACAGATGAATTGAATGTGTCATTAGATTTCCTCAACAATAACAGATGCTGACCTTCATCCTAGCTGCCTTTTTATATCTCACCTCACACATATCTGTCATTTGACGTTTTTCAGAGCATCCCCCACATGTTGTTTCATTAAATCCCTTTGGGAAATTAAGCCAAGAGAGCCTTATTTTCATTTTGTATATGAATATAATTAGATTTTCCGAGGCTTGGGAGAACTAAGGTGCGCACACATGCCATGTAGTGTGGTAGAATTGTGAGTATAACCTTTACATTCACCTTTGAGCTGATTATAATCAAAGGATTAAGAATAACAGAAGTGGGGGCTGGAAGGATGTCTTCTGCTTAAAGAGCACTGCTAGCTCATCCACAGGACAAGGGTTTGGTTTCCAGCACGTACAGGTGGCTCCCAACATCAGGACAGTGCAGTGCCGAAGAATACAATGTCCTCCTCTGACCTCCACAGAGGACAAGCTTACAAGGGTTACACAGATGTACACTTAGACACACACACACACACACACACACACACACACACACACACACGAGAGAGAGAGAGAGAGAGAGAGAGAGAGAGAGAGAGAGAATACTTTAGTAACAAAAAGTGAAAAAAATATTAAAATATAGAAATATAGACAAGATGGGCTGGTGAGATGGCTCAGCGGGTAAGAATACCCGATTGCTCTTCCGAAGGTCCTGAGTTCAAGTCCCAGCAACCACATGGTGACTCACAACCATCCATAATGAGATCTGACTCCCCCTTCTGGAGTATCTGAAGATAGCTACAGTGTACTTACATATAATAAATAAATAAATAAATAAATAAGTAAATAAATAAGAAATATAGACAAGAATTTCAAGTATGAGAAGTATTGTTTTTCTCAATATCCCAATCTCTAGTGCTTCATTTCTCCTAACTCCTACATTTTCAAAATCATTTTTGTATTTCAATACTACCCAACAACCGAGAAGCAATCTGACCACCAAACATGATCTCCTCTCCTGAAGCTCATCAATGTATGAGTGCGGCAGAACACACTCAAGCTTCAGAACAAGGCTGATTTAGCAGGAAGGTAAACCCTGTGTCCTTGTCTTCTAGGTTCTAGGTGGGGAGGGAAATTAGGTGACAGGAACAGGCTGCTTCCCAGAGCTGAGAGGCCATACAATCTGTGCCCCCAAGGGTCTACCCTGTCCCATTAGCAAGCTCTGGTTTCCTGAGGGTCCCTACCTGATGACAGGAGCTTTAAACCAAGACAGAGGCTTTTTTTTTCTTTCAAATACCTACAGGTAAATAATCTCATTTTAAAAGCTAACTTTTTGTTACAATCTAATGTGTTTTGAAACAGTTACCTATAATGCTTATTTGGGATCATTCATTGATGCCTGTTGTTTGGACATCACAGGTTAGGGTGGTATGGAAAACAAATGATATCTTTTATATATTTTTTTCTTTCATTTTCTTATATCCCTACTCAGTTTCCCCTCCCTCCTCCCCTCCAAGTCCCTTCCCCCCACTTCATCTCCCCCCACCACCAACCCTGCATCCACTCCTCTCTTTTTCTTCAGGAAAGGACAGGCCTCCCATGGATATAAACCAACCATTGCTTTATAAGTTGCAGTAAGAGTAGGTACTTCCCCTCATATTGAGGCTGTACGACGTAACCTCGTAGTAAGAAAGGGCCTGTAAAGCAAGCCTAAGTCAAAGACAGTCCTGTTCCCACTGTTAGGAGTCCTACAAGAACACCAAGCTACACAACTGTAACATACATGTTGATGACCTAGATGGATCCTATGCAGGATCTCTAGTTGTTGGTTTTATCTCTGAGAGCCTGGAGTCCAGGTTGGTTGATTCTGTGGGTTTTTTTTTTTTCTTTCTTTTACCCCTCTGGCTTCTACACTATCACACACACACACACACACACACACACACACACACACACACACACACACACGAAGGAAAAGTTTACTTGGGTTTACGGTTACTTCTGATAAAAGTCCCTTGCCATCATGACAGGGAGGTAACATCAGGCAGGTAAGTCAGGCTGAACCGCAAGTTGAGAGCCCCTGTCCTAGAGTTCAAGCAGGAAGCAGTGAGAACAAACTGGGCGTGGTGCACGCATAGTGGCTTATTTCTTCTAGTAAGTCTGCATCTCCTAAACTGGGGACCAAGGATGCAAACATCTAAGCCTACTGAGAATATTCTCAGTCAAAACAATACAATCCCAAATACAGTTTTCTTGTGTTGATGCATGTCTTGCCAGGGTCTAAAGAACAACTATAGGGCAGCATATGTTGATTTATTCTTTCTTTCTTTCTTTCTTTCTTTCTTTCTTTCTTTCTTTCTTTCTTTCTTTCTTTCTTTCTTTCTTTCTTTCTTTTTTTTTTTTGCCTACACAAGGTTTCTCTGTATAGCCCTGGCTGGCCTGGAACTCATTTTGTAGACCAGGCTGGCCTCTAACTCAGATATCCTCCTGCCTCTATCTCCCGAGTGCTGGGATTAAAGGCGTGATACTTTCTTACAAAAACTGGCTCTCATTTATTGCTACATCTCGGCTTCACAACAAGCCCATTGAATTTGCTGCCTGAACCTCCAGTTAATTCATTTGTCCACCCTACTTTATTCCTTTCACTCTGTTATTTTTTTTTCTACTACCTTGGGCTATTAATATTGTATATTCAATGATTTTTATATTTGATATTTAATGGCAGAAGTTAAACCACAGATAATGCTTTTCTTTTCTTTCTTTTTTTAAACTCACTTTACATCCTGCTTACTGCAAACTTTCTCAAACTCCTCCTCCCCTTCTCTTCTGAGAGGGTGGGGATACCCTGGGTACCCTTCTATCTTGGCACTTCAAGTCTCTGTATGGCTAGGAGCTTCCTCTACCACTGAGGCCAGACAAGGCAGCCTAGATAGAAGAACATATCCCATGTTTTGGCCGTAGCTTCTTGAATTGCTCCTGCTCCAGTTGTTCAGGACCCACACAAGGACTAATCTGCACATCGGCTACATGATGAGCTGGGAAGTTTAGGTCCAGCTCAGGTATATTATTTGACTGTTGGTTCAATCTCTGAGAAACCCAACGGCCTAGGTTAGTTGACACTTGGTCTTCATATAGAGTGTCTATACGCTTCAGGGCCTGCAATCCTTCCTCCTACCCTTCTGTAAGAGTCCTCAAGCTCCAATCATTATTTGTCTGTGGGTGTCAGCATCTATCTGAGTCAGCTCCTGGATGGAGCCTCTCAGAGGACAGCAATGTCCACTTCTTGTCTGCAGGTATAACAGTATCAATAATAATGTCAGGGATCAGTGCTTGCCCAAGGAATGGGTCTCAACTTGGGCCAGTTATTAATTGGCCATTCCTTTAGTTTCTGCTCCACCCTCTATGCCTGCATTTCTTGCAGACAGGATAAATTTTGTGTTGAAAGTTTTGTGGGTGTGTTGGTGTCTCTATCTCTCTACTGTGGTTCCTGAGTGGCTAGAGGAGGTGGCCTCTTCAGGTTTCAAATGCCACATGTTATGAGCCATAGCTAAGGTTTTTCCCATTGATTCTTGGGTGCCTTTCTTATTCCAGGTCCCTGTCTCATCCTGGAGGTGCCCCGAAACTTCAAAGCCCAGATCAGTTGCATATTTCTATTCATTCTCATGGCTGCTTGCCATCTCTACTGTCCCTCCCCACACATGATCTTGACCTACCCCATTTCCCTTCCCATCCCCTCTTCCTGTCAGCTCCCTCCATCTCTCTTCCTCTCATGAATATTTTATCCCCCTTCTAAGTGAGAATCAAGCATCCTTGCTTGTGCCTTCCTTCATATTTAGCTTCTTTGCATCTGTGGAGTGTAGCTTGGATATCCTGGGTTTATGGCTAATATACATTATAAGTGAGTACATACCATGCATGACATTTTGAGTCTAGGTTACCTTATTCAGGATGATATTCGTAAGTTCCATCCATTTGCCTTGAGTATTAGTATGTCTTTGTTTTTTAATAAATGAATATTATTCCACTGTGTAGATGTACCAAATTTTCTTTATCAATTCTTCAGCTGAGAGACATCTAGGTTGCTTCCAGTTTCTGGCTAAACATAGATGCACAGGTGTCTTTGTGAGATGTTGGAGCATCTTTTGGGTGTATGTCCAGGAACTGTATAGCTGGATCTTGAAGTAGAACTATTCTCGGTTTTCTGAGAAACCACCAAGTTGATTTCCAAAATGGTTGTACAAGTTTGTATTCCCATCAGCAATGAAGGAGTATTCCCTTGCTCCATATCTTTTTCAGCATGATCTCTTGAAATTTTTTCTTAGCCATTCTGATGGGTCTAAGAAGGAACCTCAGAATTGTTTTGACTGAAGACTTTGAATATTTCTTTAAGTGCTTTGTGGTCATTCAAGATTCCTTTGCTGAAAATTCTTTTCAGATCTGTCCCTCATTTTTTTAAAGATTTATTTATTTTATTATATGTATGTATACTGTAGCTGTCTTAAGACACTTCAGAAGAGGGTATCAGATCTCCTTATGGATGGTTGTGAGCCACCAAGTGGTTGATGAGATTCGAACTCAGGACCATAGGAAGAGCAGTCAGTGCTCTTAACCACTAGCCATCTTAACCATCTCTTCAGCCACTGTACCCAATTTTTAATTAGATTTCTTGTATTGTTGATTTTTGAATATTTTGTAAATTTTGGATATTAGCCTTCTGTCAGATGTAGGGTTGGTGAAGATCCTTTCCCAGTCTGTAGGCTGCTGTTTTGCCCTATTGAGAGTGTCCCTTGTCATACAGAAGCTTTGCACGGATTGCTTACAGCTGCTTTTCTGTAGTTCAGAGTCTAGGCCTAGCAAACATTTATTCATTTCCTCTACATCTACCACTAAGGCCCTTTCTCCTAACTTTCCTATTTTCATCTAAATATACTTTGAATTAATTACAATAATTCTTCTATTTTATAATGTAAACCTGTGTGTGTGCATGCATTTGTGTTTGTGTTAACAGGTTTCTCCTTTTTCATATGCTTTCAATGGCACTTATCTCACCATTTTCTAGTTGTATATCCTTAAAAGATAGTTTGGGGGGAAATGCTATTGAAACAAAGAAAAAAAGTAATTTTCCTTTATGGCATATATAATTAGTTTTAGTTACTCTGTAAAACCCTCTGGTCTTTTATTTTAATGACATTTTCTTGTGTATTGGGGTGCTGTTATCAAATTTAGGAACTTTAGCAAGCTAAGCAAAATCTATACCTCTGAGATACATGCCAATTTTGAGTGATTTAGTTTTGAAGAGTTGTCATGCATTGAATATCTTGTATATTAAGAGGGCAGTAATAGTATATAAATATGTCCATATTGACCCATGGTACTTAAACCTGAATTCTATTTTAATACTTTAAATGGGCCTATTAAAAAAATTCTGTTTTAGCTTTCATAATCTGACGAATGTCACCTCCATGTTACCATGATTTCTCAGTTGCTAGCTTGGGGAATAATTATTGATATATTCCAAATAGTGGGACAATGATGAGGTGCCTATTTATTTGGAATATATACAGATAAAGGTAAACTTGGAAATATTAGGATGTCTTAGATATGTTTTCTCTCATAAATTTTTCCAGCATGTTACCGTGATTGTGAAATGCATTCAGACATTTAGGTAAACAAGCTTTCCTCACTCACAGGGCAATGTTGCAAATACAGTACCTGGCTTTGGTTGGGAATTAAAAAAAGAAAGAAAGAAAGAAAGAAAGAAAGAAAGAAAGAAAGAAAGAAAGAAAGAAAGAAACTCATTCTAATTCTGTCCAAATATCTCATGTTCTTCTGAAAGGGAAGATATTGAGTGTAGGTGTGCAGGATTCCTCCTTAAGGAAAATTGATCATGAACTTGATGTTCCCATCAAGGTTACAGTTTAAGTGATATTTCCCGAATAAAGAATAGCTAAATTTTTAATAAATATCAAGGGTTTTACATATATACATAAATATTTTCTACAAATGTATATATTTATTTAAACTTTTGTGACATAAAATAAGTCATCAAATGAGGAAGAAGTAACTAATTTTCTGGATGAATTCATTTTCTTCCATGATGATTACATATCTCACACAGCACTAAGATTGCATGCATATGAATGAAGGTGTACTCTGCTTTATGCTCCCTTGCAATCTAAATCTGCATGTTATAATAGGTTTTTTTTCTGCCAATCCCCTGTGATAATCAGCTTGACTGTTATTTTGTGAAGTTTCAAATGCCATGGTAAAACCATTAATATTTGGGAAAAAAAAAACTTGTTCTCATCTTTCACAGTACTGTTAGTTCTGCATTTCTAAAATTGTGTATTGTGTCAAAGCAGTGTAGTCAAATTGTAATGCATGTTGAAAACTGGTACTACAAAATCCTATAATGAGTAAATAAAAGGAGTGTATTTAATATAAAGTCATGGCCTACTTCATGTTCATTAAAATGACTTCCTGGATCCTACTCATCCATCATGAGATAGCTATGAACTGAAGTACAAGAAACTCTTTGAAGCCTAAGCAATATGAATCTAATGAAGATTCTTGCTATCCAAGAATAATCATAACATTGTACATGCAAATTCCTCATGAAATCACAACTACATTTCTTAAGAAAGTTAAAGTCAGTTACCTATGTATTTTGTTAATTAAGAATTTATTTATTTATTTGAATAATCATCAGGTTAAACTTTAGGCATGGATACTTAAAATCAAATGTTAATTATCAATTAATTATTTTATTTATTTCAAGTATTATAAATGACAGTTCAGTTTATTATAGTAGAGTATCTTCTTAAAACTACATGTTACCTTTGCAAAACAATTCTGAACATTTCACCTCATTCATAAATATGAAAATAATTTTCTATGAATTACACTGTGGTTCTCAGCACTAATCCAGAAGTTTGTGCACTGAAGGCCCATTACTCTTAGAGCAAACATTATCAAAAGACTCTTCAACTTGCTTGATGATAACAATATAATAATGCTTCCTTTTTAAAAGGTCCCTGCTTCCCACTACCCAGGCTACCCCACATCCAGATGCTGCGGTCGGACTCTTCATGGGAGCTTTTTCCACGATGAGACCAATACAACCTCTAAGAAATCATAGTAGACTCTGGGCAGAAAAAGCAGACCTCACCTGAAATGCTCATTTTGAGCAAGCCCATCTTACATGGTGGGTCAGTTCTTTTTAACAAAAAAGAAAGCATCGATTTTAAAATTGATTTTGGAGCCTTGATATAAACAAATGTAGGTACATTCCATATTGGACAAAACTTATACTTTGAGTTTCATATGAAATTGAAATTTGTATTTTTTTCACTGTTTCATTTTTACACATCTCTCTATAAGTATTATTTACAACCTTGAATAAATAAGCAATAGATAATGGCAAGTAAATCAAGTCACAGTAAATAAACTGTTTTTAAATATTACCTTTAGCTACTATTGTATATAATTTAGAATTCATTTTTTCACCAACCAAGTGTTTTACTATTTCCAATCAGTGTTGCCTGCAAAGACTTTTGTTTATGTGATGTACCTACTTTTATGGTTGTGTTGCCATTTAAACTTAAAAAAATAAATAAATAAAGGAATTCTTGAATTAAAAAATAAAGTTCCTTAAAGTAGTCAACCTACATTCTAGTCAGATAATTATTAAATGGGATTTTTACACACTATAAATATGGGAGGTTTATATATGTATTATCTATATGAATAAATAGTTGAATTCAATTAATTTAAGATAAAACTGATTTTTTAACTCACAGGGAATCTCTAAGTGTGCTAGAAAGCTAAACTTACTAATATATGACTTAGTGAACTATATAATAGCACTTGGTTTTCCATGGACTAGAAAACCTATATGTTAAATATCCCCACCCCTCTCTGCTGTTTACATTGACAATAACAGATCTGGGTAGCTACAAATGCTTCAAGGGCATTAGCCACACTATAGGAATTTGGTGCAATTTGTGCCTTAAAACAAAGGATTTTTCAAGTTTAAGTGCCTATAAATCCAGCTCACCTACAATTCTAATAAAGTCAATTGAAGTACACTTGAATTTATATCTTTTCCTCAAAAATGCAAGATTAAAGGAGTACTCTGAAATAACTGAAATGATAGCTTTTATTTTCATGCAAATGAAGATAAGCAGGCATTCTATAGATACCTATATGCTGCCACATTGAAGAATCATTATCATGTACCCAAAACACTAATTAAATATGCTCTTTTCGTTAATTATGCTTGCATATAGCCAGACTTCACTGCTTCAAGTGCTAAAGTGAGATAGTTTTTTACACTATGATTTCAAATATACTAAATAAGTGAGCTGCTTTGTGTCACTACTTACAATTAATAAGATTTGATCTCTCCTCAGAACATATGTAAAACCAAAGAAGTTTTATAGTCTCATGAAAAAGTTCACAGCAATAGAGGTTTTTCTTCTTGTGCTCAGATAAGACCATTTGATGTCCTTTCTCTTCATCAAACTTTTTCCTACCTGCCTCACTATAAAAGCCAGTCAACATTTGGTATGCGTGCATGCATATAAGACTTGTTTTTCATCTAATTATGGGAAGTAGCCTCTAGGAAGAGACCAAAAAATCTTGCCACACATGACCAGTCTCCAACAGTAAAAAACATTCCTCACCAAAAGTACAAGTAATTCCTATATTGAGAAACAGTGCTAGTCAGGGGATTATTTATGAACAGCAACATAGATTTAGCATGGAAATATAAATCTGCTCACGTTCAGTCATCAATTTTTATTATTGTCACTTAGTAAATGGATCTCCAGTTAATGATTTTTCTAATGTGTTATTAAAAGTGTTTCCCATTATAATCCAAATAAATTGCAACTGATGTCAGATTTGCATTATATTTATTTTTGAAACTGTACTCAATTATGGTAATTGCTAATATTTCAATTGATGCCCAAAGCAACCACATTTTCTGATGTGTCGTTTAAAGCATTCTTTTATAATCCATAAGTCAGTTAGCTCCTTAGGCTGATCCTCTTCAAAATGAGTTCCTTAGATCTAATTCTTTAGTGGATGTTCCTTTGATTTTTATGTTGTTCTGCTGCTTATTATGTCCTCATTCTTTTTGAAAAAGTGCTCAACAATCCAAATGAACCAAACCATTTCTCAAACATTTGTGCTATTAAAATTAATAGCATAAGGAATAAAAAGGATTGGCCTGTCCCTGTTTCAGCTACTTTAACCTAACATCAGTGCTCAGTGCTGGCTTCACCTAAAGAAAAGACTTTAAACAGAAAGTGTAATTTCAAGCTTTTATAGTCTAAGTCTTTTTTGTTTTGTTTTGTTTTTTGTAACGTGATTCATCTTTCACCTTTGGAATTTTCCAAAATCTTCATATTTCTAGTAATTGAATCCATAAGACCATGAAAATGCTCACTTTCCTGTGTGCCTTGAGAAGGTTCATATTTTCACATTCTCTCTCTCTCTCTCTCTCTCTCTCTCTCTCTCTCTCTCTTGTGTATTTGCATGTGTGTGTAGAAAGACCTCAGACACCATAATTTATAAGCTAGTGTTGCAAGGAGAAAAAAACTAAAAGATAGAAAAATTAATCTGTCTCTGCAAACAAATGGATAGGCCCTAAGCATGTAGCCATCTCGTTTACAGCAGATGAACTGTGACAAACAGACCCTGTAGCTGCCCATCATTCATAGTGTGAGTAAGTTTCAGCTTCTACCTATGTGCTATATAACCTCAAGAAAGACAAGCTTTCCATTAGAAATGAAAAATGACCTTATTCATCTCCATTGTGATTGACTCAATTTTTAAGTTATGTATCATAACCATAAAAAGAAGAGCAAATATATAAATCAATGAGACTTTAAGAAATTATAGACCCTGAGTACTAGACTGAAATGTAGCTGCTAGTAGCTCTTCATTTTATAATTTGCAAAACAATGAAAAATGAAACGTTTACAAGTGATCTCTGCATATACAGATGGATTCTTGTGGGCTCTGGGTGCCTTTGCACTGTCTTATCCCACTCTACAAGACTATGGTTGAAATGTTCCCCTTTTACACCATTGCTACTTAACATTTCTTTCCCTGCCCCCTTACCACTAATAACTCAAGCACTAGAGGCTCAGTGGTATACATCTTTCTTCTTCTGCCTTTTCTCAAAAGGATCCTTTGGGATGAGAATACTATTAACAAGATACAGAGCAATCTTCATTCATCCCACCATATTCTCTCATGCTCAGCCCTTTGGTTGAGTATGCATCCCAGCTGTATTGTTCATAGAAACAAAATCTAGATATGCATATTTATTGTTTTGACCTGTTGGGCAACTATACACTTGAATTACCCTTTTAAATAACAAGGTTATTTTTAAAAAATTAAAAATTGAAACCTTTTTAATACTTTCTGGTTTTCGTTTGTTTGTTTTCCAAGATAATGCCAAACAATTAACCAAAGTTGCAGCAGAAACATCAAAGATAAATTTACTTCACCAGTATTTATTAGCATGTCCTTTAGGGCATTATATACAAGACAGAGTAAAAAGCCAGCCTGTAATCAAAGAGGATAGGCAATATATTAAAACCATGTTAATTCATTTTAAAGCATGAATGAAGTATGTACCAATCAGTGTGTTCTCAGAAAACATGCATTGTTATGTATGACACAGCAGATTGAGTGAATGGAACACTGGATGAGCCCATGGAAGCAATGGTGCTGAGCTGTAATGTATAGGAGTTATATGGGTTGGGGTAAGATGGAAAAGGGGAAGATCAAGTGGGAAAAAGAAACTTGAAGCATGATAAAACATAATACACACAAGACAGAGGAAATACGAGTTTTGCTGAAAAGCAATGAGCTCAGACAATCATGTAGAAATAGAGTTGCGGCACAGGCAGTTCACAGATTGTGCTGGTCGCAAGGGTTTAAAGCACACACAGGTAAGGAATCCAGAAGCATTTGAAGTATGAGGAGTTAATGTGGTCTGAATTGAAGCACAGGTTCGATGGGATCTGCAAGAGGAGTGAAAACACTCAGCAGAAGGTGTAGGAGTTGAGGACAGTTGATGAATGTTAGCTCTGATAAAGTGAGAGTTTGTTATGCATTAGAAAAAAAACATAAGAATCATTTATTATAAGTTAAGATGGGAGCTAGAAGAAGGTCCGTTGAGGAAAAAGAAAAAGCTTCTGTTTCTTCTCTTGACAGGGCAGAATGAATACATTTAAAGGTATCTGGGAAAGACCCTGAAGATACTTTGTGTTCTTCCTTGGTTTAAGTGCTTCATAGTCAAACAAGGCTAAACTTGTTAAATTTTCTCATATCATAAAAGTAGAAACAGAGGCATGGTTGTTTAATACTGGTGATTTAGTTCCAAAGCTTAACTGTAAAGTGTGTGTGTGTGTGTGTGTGTGTGTGTGTGTGTGTGTGTGTTTGTGAAGAGGTAGAGAGGAAGGTGAATTTTTACTTGTTTTCTGGACATACCTTAAATATAGATTGTTATGGATTCGATCCATTTCATTAATGAAAACAAATATTTTATATTGTAAAATTCCAGCATGATATTCCAGACACTGAAATATTTTTCCCAAACTTAAAAAAATTTCAGTAATTTATTCTCTTATTTTTCATATTATTCGTCATTATTAAAGACATAACATAACAAGTCAGGAAAACTAAGGTTATAGGCTTTGGAGCCAAGTAAGTAAATAATCGTATTAAAATTAAAATCAATGCCTTTTAATTTTCTTTCTGTTCTTCTTGATGTATAATAATTTGTTTGTTTGTTTGTTTTTGGTTTTTTGAGACAGGGTTTCTCTGTGTAGCCCTGGCTGTCCTGGAACTCA
>NC_034595.1:30101278-30109151 GCF_900095145.1 Mus pahari | reverse complement strand
AAATCCGCCTGCCTCTGCCTCCCGAGTGCTGGGATTAAAGGCGTGCGCCACCACGCCCGGCCGATGTATAATAATTTATTTATTTATTTTTCTGCATTTATTTACTTATTCAATTTACATCACGATCACAGCTCCCCCTCTCCTGCCAGTTTCCTGCTCACACAGCCCTTTTTGCCCACACCCTCTCCCCTTCTCCTCTGAGAAGGGGGAGGCCTGCCTGGGTACCAAGATGACCTGGCACATCAAGTCACTGCTGGACAAGGTACCTCCCCTCCTACTGAGGCCAGACAAGGCAGCCCACTTTGTGGAACAGGATACAGAGAGAGGCAACAGAGTTAGGGACAACCTCTCCTCTGGTTGTTCGAAGATCTACATGAAGACCAATAAGCACTTTCTTTTATTCTTTATACCAGAGCACAGTTACACAACTGCTACAAACTAAGCTATAAAAGAACAGCCACAAAGAAACATTAGATTCTGCTTTTTGTATTTAAGAAAAATTATTAGCTTGGTACAGCGACATATATCTATAATCCCAGCAGTCAGAAGACAGAGGCAGTGGGATTGCTGTAAGATCAATGATGATCTGGTATATATCAAGTTCTATCAACAAATCAGCCGGGGCTACCCAGACAGACTCTGTCTCAAAAGACAAGAATAGAATTCATAAATCCAAATTCTGATTGTCTTGAGATTTCGGCTGTGGGCAGCTTCTGATTATACAGGGTAACTCTGTTTTTTTTCCTCATGTTTTAGGTAACCTTCCTGGTCTGGTGGCTTCTACCACCTTACCTATTGCCTCACAGCTGTAAGACAGCTTCCTCTCCTCCAACTGCATTATCTTTTTGTAGAGGAAGAAGTCAATGAATACAGAATAGGATGTTCCTTATCACAGTTTTGCAGTATTTTCCACCTTTGATGACCTCCAGTAGAATTCTACTACTTAAACTTACCATTTAAAGATTCATTGGCCCAAACTGTGCCACATTATCTTTTAATCTAAAGGAAAGTGCAGGGATCTGAACACATTATGAGAGAGACACTGCTATTTTGAATTTGATGACGTTTGAATATAATGATGTCAGGTAGGTAGCTGGATATATTGAACATGTTTCATGCCATATGTATTAGTCAGGGTTCTCTAGAGTCACAGAACTTATGGAATGTCTCTGTATATTAAGAGAAATTATGGGAATGACTTCCAGTTTGCCATCCAACTAATCCAGCAATAGGCAGCTGTGAATAGGAAGGCCAAGAATCTAGTAGCTGCCCAGTCTCACAAGGCTCTGTGTCACCTGGTCTTTTGTATAAATTGGAATCCTGAAAAGTGGATTATAAATGATGTGCTGGCAAGTAAGTGCAAGCAGACAGAAAAGAAAAAGAAAGCCTCCTTTCTTCCACTGTGCTTATCTAGGCCCCCAGGAGGCATGGCTGAGGTTAAAGGTGTGCCACCACATCTGCACCTAAGCCATGGAACTTGGAACTTGCTCTGTCTTAGATTGGTCTTGAACTCAGAATTCTGCTTGCCTTTTTCTCCTGGGATCAAAGACAAATGTCTCCTTGCCTGGGCCTAAGCTTTCATGCCCACTATGTTTCAACATCTGGATCAAAAGCCTGTGTTTTCCAGCCTCAAGATGTGGATCATAGACACCCGTGCCCTCCATTTCTGGATTGTAGTTCATTCCAGATGTAGTCAAGTTGACAACTGGAAATAGCCATTACACCATGGTTTTCAGTGGATTCACAATTTAGGAACATGTTCTAGTGTTAAAGAAATACATTTAATTGCTTATTTTATTTTTCTATATGAAAATAACAATTTAGAATGTGAATAACTTACTTATCTTTAGACAGAATCCCACATAGCCCAGGCTCGTGTAAAACTTGTGTATGTGAAGATGACCTGGGACTTCTGATTCTCTTGCTTTCAGCATCTGAGTTTCAGGATTGCAGGTTAAAACCACCTGCAAGTTTGTGCAGTGTTGAAAGACAAATCTAGATCTTTATGTATGTGAGGCAAACATCTCCCAATCGAGTTGCAACTTTAAAGATAAATATGATACTTAACCATAATGCAATGCTTAGACCAATGTATTTTAATTAGAAGTTATATTACAGAGATAAAACAAACA
Organism: Mus pahari; assembly: GCF_900095145.1. NCBI lineage: Eukaryota > Metazoa > Chordata > Mammalia > Rodentia > Muridae > Mus > Mus pahari. Next base: position 30,107,019 of record NC_034595.1, on the reverse strand, counting down.
TATGATATCTTCTCTAACTCTAATTTAAAAGTCTCAAATATATTAAACATTTATTCACATTTTCGTTAAGTTTGATACAAGAACCTTACTAAAACTGTTACAATGCAAGAATGATATGTTAATGAAAAGATTTGTACTTACTACAGTTTCAGAAGACTAATTTAGAGTAGCATACCTTCCTTCCATTTCTTCAGTCAAATACAGAAAAACAATACTTTCAGAAGTAATCTTTTAAAAACATGTTTATATTTTAAATCATGTTTATAACCATATTTATTCCCAGCTAATCTTTAAAAAATAATTCCATTTATTCCTAGAAAATTGAATTTCTTAAAAGCTTATCATAAATATTTCATGAGTCCCTATTACTGAGATATTTTTGTTGTATGAATGAAGCACTTTTAAGTCATGGAGGCTTATGAGTTATATCAGGGATAACAGTGTAAAGTAGCAATTGACTTCATAAGTGCATTATGAGGGTATAGATCTACATTTACTTTTATGTAAACAATCCACACAAGAAATGCATAAATAGAATGAAACCTACATTGCTACCAGTCCTCATTCTGACAGTGAAAATGCTGACCGAGGACTGGTCCTGAGCAGTGTGATGAGCTTACGTTTGTTTCAAAGTGCTAGCAATTACAATAAATTTCCAGAAGCATTGCTTATGTAACCGAGATTACTTAGGGGTAACTTCCACTAGTGAAACAATAGGAAATTTTGACTATTTCTAAGAAAGGACAGCTAGGATGGAGGGTAACAAAGAGATCGGGTGTTAACATTTGGCAAAATTGGAAAAGGATTGCTGAGTCTGAATGACAGAGGGTAATACAACCAGCAGTGGCTGATGAGTAATGTTCATACGTACATATGAATGCTGTTGGACAGTCAGATTAGAGAGAACAGACAGTGTACACAGTTCAAGGAGAACCCTTTGCCTATGTAGCGTGAAATAACATATTTTAAAGTGGACATTAGGCTGAGCATAGTGGACTCTATATATTATGCGTGTCATTGTATGAAAATGCTAAGTTGTTTAAACTCAATTTTAATGTGTGAAGATTGATGTGACGGTTACGTGTTAAAAGACAGAAACAGAGTGACTGATCCATAATAGACTTGATGAAAATCTCTGCATTGTCTCCACCATCACATAACTCTTGTGCATACACAAGTTTCCGAGGCACTTTCCTGAGTGCCACATTCTTGGCCCCAGCTGATACTCCACATATTTCCTTGGATATCTGACAAACAGTTCAAATTTCTCGTGTTCTTGAAGAAGTCACAATACAATGACTTTATCCAACACTTCACTCTCCTTTTATGAAGAACACTCCCAAACTATGACAAATATATGCTACTGAATCTCAGACGGTCACTTGTTACTTCAAATGAATATCATCTGGTTTCTCTGTACATCCTAAATTGTTACCTTCTGTTTACATACTAAGCTAGCCTCACCATCATTCTTAATCCATGTGTAACACAAAAATCTATGCAGGAGGAAACAGGACTAGAATTTGGAAACTTCCAGTTATGATGTCTCAAATCTGCCAGGTTCATACTGCCTTAGGAGATTTTTGTATCACAACATTACTGGTGCTCACAGTGTTCTGAGTCACACCTTTACTTGTGCTCACAGTGTTCTGAGTCACACCTTCACTGGTGTTCACAGTGATCTGAGTCACACCTGTACTGGTGCTCACAGTGATCTGAGTCACACCTTCACTGGTGCTCACAGTGATCTGAGTCACACCTTTACCTGTGCTCAGTGTTCTGGGTCACACCTTTACCTGAGCTCACAGTGATCTGAGTCACACCTTCACTGGTGCTTACAGTGATCTGAGTCACACCTGTACTGGTGCTCACAGTGATCTGAGTCACACCTGTACTGGTGCTCACAGTGATCTGAGTCACACCTTTACCTGTGCTCACAGTGTTCTGAGTCACACCTTTACCTGAGCTCACAGTGATCTGAGTCACACCTGTACTGGTGCTCACAGTGTTCTGAGTCACACCTTCACTGGTGCTCACAGTGTTCTGATGACTGGATTTGGTGTTCTATTTGGCTTCCTCTATGTTTCTCTCTGGCAGTTTCTAATTAGCCTTAATTCCAATTCCCTGCTGTGTCTTCAGCCTTTTACCTTTTCCTTTTAACACACATACACACACACACACACACACACACACCTAGGTCACATGGTTGGGCTTAACCACATGGATTTCTGTGCAGAACATTCCATCACCTCTGTGTCCCTAGTCTATTTAAATATTGATTCCCTCCCTATTCCATTGCTCCCTTTTGCTACAAACCCATCTTGCTGATTCATTTCTGCTCAGCATTATCAGCCTTTGAGCTTGAATACCTTTGGCTTAATGACTTGTTTATTTACTAGTCCTGGAATGTGGTAGGCACTCAATGAAATCTCATTAGATGAATGGATGTCCAGAAAGAAGCAATCAAAACTAGATTTTAGTTTAGTCCCAACTTCTTTCTTTTACATGATAAAATGAAGGGGAAGGCTATTTCTATTTTCTATAATCAGCTGTGGAGCTAGAAGTGAGAAATAGAATTAAGAGGTACATGTTTTAATTTTTAAAATTTAAAAACACATGAAACCCTATTTGTGGAATTGTGTGGAATATAACATGATATGTAGCCTTCTAGAGAGATGCAATTGGTGCTTAGTACATTTTATGTACCTATATACACAAAATAAAGGTATACAAGTCTTGAAATATCTACATTTCACTCAACTTACAAATTAGTGCGTATCTAACTAGCAACCTATGCTTAAAACCCTGGAGAGTAAACCTTACTCCAAGGCTGGGAATGTAGTTAAATAGAAAACACTGTTTTTGCCTGCACTAAGCTCTCAGTTTAATTCCTGATCAAACATGAACACATCACACACATACACACACACACACACACACACACACACACACACACACACACTTTCCTAGGGATTATTTTTGTATATTATTTTAAAAAGTCATGCTTGGTCTGGTTAGACTCTGGGACCAGCAGCTGCCGCCTGTTCTGCCTAGCCAGTTCCTCTCCCACAAATGCAGGCTTTGCCTCTCCAGAGCTCCAAGATTGCTCTCTCACCAGCCAACCACCCCCTAGTCAGCTCTGCCTGTGTCTGTCGCAGTCTGGCTCAGCTCCTCCAAACTGCCAGCTCGCGTTTTTCCCTAGACCAACTGGACCTCTGTGCCCATCAACTGCCTGCCCACTTTCTCTTCCAGCCCACTTCAATGCTCCGAATGAAAAACACCAGCCTTTTTTTTTTTTTTTTTTAGATGTTTTCTTTATTTACATTTCAAATGTTACTCCCTTCCTTGTTTCTCCTACGAAATATTCCTATCCCCTTCCCCCTCCCCATGTTCACCAACCCACCCACGCCCACTTCCTGTCCCTGGTATTCCCCAAAACTGGAGCATAGAGCCCTTACAGGACCAAGGTCCTCTCCTCCCATTGATGGTCAACTAGGCCATCCTCTGCTACATATGCAACTGGAGCGCTGAGGCTCCAGTAAAAAGGTAATCTATGGTTGGTGGTTTAGATCCTGGGAGCTCTGGGGTTACTGGTTGGTTCATATTGTCATTCCTCCTAATGGGCTGCAAACCAGACACCTTTATATTTCAAAACTGACCAGATAACTCAAAGTCTTGGCAAAGAATATCCTGCCCCATCTTCCAGAGGCCACAAACTATCAGTGCCCTGAGAAACCTACATGTCTACAACTTCTCGACTACCCTTGACTGATCCAATTTCTAATACTCTCTGTTTTCCTGTCCTGTCAAGACAATCCTACCACTATACCTTTGACCAACAATTGACTTCTGCCATCTTTATTAGCCAATCAACAATTAAGGAAATAATTAAGGAAATAATAAGGGAAACTTCCCCTATAGACTGTCCAAATGGAATTGGTTAGATAGATCTAATTAGAAGAAAACTGAACTTCAAAGCCCTGAATTTGGTGTAAAGAAACAGAGATTAGAAATATGTCCAGCAGTTGTGTAAAGGAGAAAACAATTACTGGCAACTTCCATAGGCAAGGAAAGGCAAAATGATTATGGTTAGCTCAGAATCATAAGTCTGTGTTAAAAACAACAACAACAACAATAACAACAAAAGAAAAAAAAACCTTCACAGATTTATTTACCTTCATCAAACATTTATTTACCTTCATCAAACTAAAGATTTCTCAGCCAATAAGCATAAGTCTAAAATAATGGAGAATTTGGGGGCACACTTGGTAGAGTTCATCTTGTTCCTACCTGCCTTAAGTTTCTATTGTTGTGATAAACACCATTACCAAAAATAACTTGGGGAAAAAAGGATTCATTTGCTATTACATATTCGACTACAGGCTAAAGTCAGAGAAGTCAGGGAGAGTGTGAACTTCTGGAGCCAACAACTGAAACAGACCCCATTAAACAAGGCAGTTTATTGGCTGGTTCCCCTGACTTTCTCAGGATGCCTCCCAGAACCATCAGCTTAGGGTTTGCACCACCCATGGTGGGCTTGGCCAACACTGTTCACCAGTCAAGAAAATGCATTATAAGCCAGTCTGGTGAAGGCATATTTTCAACTGAGGTCCCTTTTCCAATATGACTCCAGGCTGAGTCAAATTTACATTAAAAGCTGGCCAGCATACCATCCCTTACTCCTGAAAAGCTCTGCTAGGTTTGATGGTGTAGATGCATACACTGTTCAGTTTTCTAGTATTTACCCTCCTAGGTTTGATGGTGTAGATGCATACACTGTTCAATTTTCTAGTGTTTACCCTCCTAGGTTTGATGGTGTAGATGCATACACTGTTCCATTTTCTAGTGTTTACCCTCCTTGTTTTGGCTTTCTATAGATATTTGAAATGGCTGCTGGTCACTTATAAGGTTTAATAACCCCCAAACAATAAATTAGATTAAGGCCACTTTTAAGATTTGTGATTTAGATTCAACTATTCAAACTTCTTGTATACAACTCAAAATTAAATTAAGATAGAAGAAACATAAATAGCTTCCTCACTATGGAAGGAGCACAGTGGGCTGGGCTGCACTGAAGAGTCAGTATAGAGAGGCCGTCCACACTTGCCTGTCACTCTGTGTACCAACTCTATATAAAGTCAGTTCTAGAAACTGCAATCACTCCTCTGTCAGAGACCAGTTCTCTGACATTGTTCTGGGACTCATTCAAGAGTCTCCTGCTTGAGTCTTTTCTTCCAATTCTCTTGAAAATATTATATTAAAAATAGTAGACATACGGCACAAGTCAGGAGCCACCAGGAGGCAGAAATCACATGATCATCTGCCAAAGATTGTACTTACAAATTGTCACCTGTAGTAGAAGATGCTACTAATTATGTTTGTTAGGGAATAAAGCACTCTCCCCTGCTTCAAGAGTAAATCTAGGGAACTGGGTTAGTAGAGAGGGACTTTTTTACTCAAATGGAAGAATTGGGAACTTGAATCACACATGGTGGAGAGTCTATAACTCGAGTGAGAAATAGGATTCTGAAGCAAGCTAGCTAACCAGACTAGTTATACAAACAAGTCTTGGTTCTATTGAGAAGTGCCTCGGTGATCAAAACTGGAGAGCCATGGAGGAAGATACCTAACAACAAAGTCTGATGTCTATACTCACACACATGGGCACACACACATACACACACACACACACACACACACACACACACACAAACACACACACACAGAGAGAGAGAGAGAGA
>NC_034595.1:30067600-30101148 GCF_900095145.1 Mus pahari | reverse complement strand
AGAGACAGAGAGAGAGACAGAGAGATACAGAGAGAGACAGAGACAGAGAGAAACAGAGAGAAACAGAGAGACAGAGAGACAGAGGACAGAGGGACAGAGAGAAAAACAGAGATACAGAGGGACAAAGACATATTCATGCATGTCTCTGAATGCACACAGTTGTGCCAGCACACAAGAACATGCATTCTCATATGAACACACAAACACATGCACACTCTACCCTACACATAGAAATAAATAGATTTAAGAAACAGCATATATAGAGTTTAAGTCATGTTTGACTGACTGCAATTTGCTAAACTATACTATAAAGGGCAGATTGAGAATAATTTCAATGTAATTCTTAAGAAAATTGTCCCTGGGAGGTACCTCAGACCGTAGTTACCACAGCATTTAGGAAGTTCTGCTTTCTGAATTCTGTTTCTGTAGAAAACACTCCTATGGGAATTTGCTGGAAGGAACAAAAGGGAGTCAGTAAAGAGGTTCTTCACATTACTGTATCTCCCAAACTCTCTCCACTAATACAGTTTAATGCTTTGCAGTGCCAGATGCGGCAGAAGAAAATGCTGATAAGCTTGTTCTGCTGTTATGGAATATGCAGGTGTGTGGGTTAGTGATGAGTGTTGATCAGCAGTAGACAAACAATTGGATTCTGACCCAAGCAAAGTGAGAGGCTGGCACTCGCTGTTCTCTGGGCTTGTAAGGTCCTACCTACACTACAGTCTGTGTGTAACTGTTTTTTTTGGAGTACCTGTCAGCTGAAAGTTACCAGTTGAAGAGGTTTTTATCATTTATACAGTCTTTGTAAGTAAGCAATATAAGGAAAGTAACATAAATACCATTTCTACCAGCATTATGATAATGGAGATCCTTTAAAATGGAACAAGGAGTTTGGTGAGACAAAGGCTGTTAATACCAATTCCTTTATCCTCCATGTTTTCCAGCACATGATACGTCAACTTGAGGGGCTTTCCCATTGAAGATTTTTCTTATTTCATTGAAAAACATTAGAGACATGTATGATGAATGAGGATCCAGTTAAGTAACACCATCTGAAGGAAACATTTAATGGTTTGATTGTGAAGTACAGTGCAGCTCTGCTGATGCTGATGGAAGGCTTCTAGTTGAGGAGCAAACACTACCACTGGTGTGTACCAGCAGAAACTAGTGTTATCCACTGTTGAGGATGTAGGGAGGAGTATTTATTTAATTTTCTATGTGGCCATTCACAATATGCTTAAGACTTCATATTGACTTTTGTTGATGAGGATTTGGGAACTGTTGGGAAATCACCGTGTGGATATACACATCAGAAGATGGCGATGCAAGAGGAGTTGGTTTATCATTTTCTATTGTCTAAGAGTTTCCAGGAGGAACCCGGGAATCTATCCCATCATCAGCCACCAAACCCAGATACTAATGCACATGCCAGAAAGATTCTGCTGAATGGACCCTGATATAGTTGCCTCATGTGAAGCTATGCCAGTGCCTGGCAAACACAGAAGTGAATGCTCATAGTCAGCTATTGGATGGAACACAGGGCCCCCAGTGGAGGAGCTAGAGAAAGTACCCTAAGAGCTGAAGGGGGCTGCAACCCTGTAGGTGCAACAACAATATGAACTAACCAGTACCCCCTGAGCTTGTGTCTCTAGCTGCATATGTAGCAGAAGATGGCCTCATCGGCCATCATTGGGAAGAGAGGCCCCTTGGTCTTGTAAACTTTATATGACCCAGCACAGGGGAAGGCCGTGGCCAAGTAGTGGGAGTGGGCGGGTAGGGGAGCAGGAGCGGGGGGGGGGGGGGCGGAGTGTAGGGAACTTTCGGGATAGCATTTGAAATGTAAAAAAGAAAATAATAATAATAATAATAATAATAAAAACAGTTTCCAGGAGGATATTCCCATGGGCTCACTTCATCTTCCTCAAGTGTAACAGCTACAGGCTGCTTGTTGACTTGAGGCAACAGTAGACTAGGCACGTGAATTAGGGGCTATAGGATCTTTTCCAACTGAGCTTTAAAAGTCATGCAGCTTCCTTTCTCATTCTACTAGCAAAGAAGTTTTCAGAATCAATTCAACAAGCACAGAACTATTCAACCAAATCTACTGAGACAGAAATTTCTCTGAAATAAATGGTTTTATTGAGTCATGACACATGCTAGTAAGAAAAAGGAGTAAGTTTTGGAAGGAGTATATTTGTTATCAAATTAACTGATATAGACAACTTAAATGAAGAAAGATTTCCTGGTTAGAGCCACTAGTCTGGAAACTTATACATAAATAGGACCCAGTGTTCACAGAGTTAGTTATGGTGGGACTTAAATCAAGGTTTTGTTGATTTCACCATCAGTTGTTAGTCCATTAGCCTCTCTTCCTTCTTTCTTCTATACTCAAACCTTTATAAAATATAGCACATCACAGAATTATATTTTTTAATGATAACATAGACATTTTCTTTAAATGTGATTACAAAGAACATTTTTTTTTTCTGTGCACATAGGAACATTTTACAGCTTGTCCCTTTCTGTAGAAATTTAAATACCCCAAATTTTATTTTGTACTGCATCCTTTTATATTTAACTTAGAATTTCTGTTCTTGAAATGTGGTGTTTATAAAGTATCAGATTATTATCTACAAAACATGAGAAAATCCACACCTACAGACACCCTTTCCTTCCCTAGGAAGTCATTTCTTAGTTTCCTATTAAGGCACTAACTAATTCTTGACCTTCATGAATCATGGCTGCCGAGACAGCATAAGAGAGTTTTGGAAATCAAAGTTTGAAGTGGATTAGATCATTCCCCACCTTATCCAGAGCTTTCCCCTGTGATTGGTCCTTTGTCACTCCAAACTGCTTACAGGGAAATATACCCTACTCTAATACTACATCACTGTTTTGTTTTTGATTTTGATTTTTTTCTTATCCATGAAGTTATGTCAAGTCACCCTGACAATTGTAATTATTTTAGTAATTACAATAATCCTAATTATTGTAAAATAGCACTTGTATAATCACCAAATACCTTTCCACGGGAGCTGCATGGATTCTTCCATGGGCCTTATGGGGCTTATTGGAAAGCAGGCATCTGCCCTGCCCACTTTTAACATCTAGTACATGTAGCATTTGGTACTTAACTAGGTGCTATCACCTTACCCATTCTTCTTTGTTAACATCATCTAGATGAAATGACTGAATCACTCCTCATAATTCAGTCATTTCTGATTACTAATCAGCAACTAAGTACCTAGCCTTTTAAGTCAGCCTCTTATATTCTATGTCTTTAAAAAAAAAGAACCAGAAAACACAAAATTTTGAGATCTTTTAAGTGCTACTGTTCAATCTTTAGTGTTATTTTGTTATTTTTCCTAATCCATAGGCACACATTTTGCTATCATTGTGTTTCATTTTCTTCTGTGCCAGCTATTATATTGTTCTGCTTGCCTTTCTTTTCTTTCCTCTTTTCCTGATAGCCTTTAGGGACATCTTGCTTTCTCAGAGAGGATACTCCAGGCACTTTGCCACAAAGTTTGAGGCATTAGTTCATATGATTTAGGACAAAAAAACTAGATGTTTGATGCTTTGGTCTGTTGTCTGTGTTAGCTTGTTCAGCACTGTGAAAAATATCTGACAGAAACAATCTCAAAAAATACAAATTTATTATGGTGCCTTGCTTCAGAGGTCAGTGGTTCACTGGCCTTCCTTGTTTTTTTTTATCATACTAGGAGGATAAGTGGAGCAGAGCATTGTCCTTCATGCTAGGGAAAAGACTAGAAAGCATGGCCCAGGGCAGGAACACACCTCCAATGACTTCCACAAATGGTCTCCGATTCAAAAAGTTACCATCACCCCTCAGTAATGCTACCAGTCAGGCCTCATTAAGCATATTAATCCATTGATTAGCCATAGATGATGGAGTTTCTTCAGAAATACTGGATCCACCAGAAATTTCTCTGCAGTGCTGCAAACTTATGAAAGAGTCCATGCAGAGATAGCAAAAGAAAGTTTAAGGAAGTAGGTTGATGTTTTTCTTGTTTAGATAGGTTATAATATGACCATAATAAAATCATCAGAATCCTGGAATAATATAAAGAGAGAGCATTGTACAGACTGAAGTATGTTTAATTCATCTTTTTTTTTTTTTTTTTAAGAATCATAATATCAGATGTGGTTCTCTGGGAAGAGTCCACAGTTGATGCTTGATGGATGACAGGAAATCTGAAAGGACCCCCTGAGTTGGTTAGCACAGAGTCAACCATATTCTTGTCTGTGACAACTGAATACTCCCTTGCTCACTATAACCAAGTCAGTATTATTAGGTGACTCTTAGAAACATATATTTTCCAAGTAAATGTGCTCTAAGGATAACAAAATGAATAGAATTTCTAGGACTGGAAATTTAAAGAGAGCAAATGTCAAGAAACTACTGCAAATAGAGTATTGAGTTTAGCTTCCCAGGCACTACTAACAGTCATTTCATTGAACATTACTTCTGCTGCACCACATTGGAAATGCACTTAGGTACAGTTCTACTTCAGTTGCTTCCCTTGGGTATTGGAGATTTAGCTCTGGAAAATGAGAAAACCAAGTGATGGGAAAATTTCACAGCATATGGCTCGCTGACAAAGATATTTATTTTAATACTAGAAATGTAGAGTGGCTGAGGGGTCACACAGAGTATTCATATGAGATGTGGCTCTGCACAGACAAACTATTCTTAGGATTTCTAGTATTTTCTTCACTTATAATGATAGCAGTTTTAGTTGTCTTATTTTGTAGAAACCGGCCCATTATTCCTAAAATTCATAATTGATTAAGAGATGTAGCCACCCTGAAGGTAAAAACAAAGAAGGACCTTATCTGTACTCTAGGGACCTGTGATTGCTAGTCATTCTTTTTTCCTTCTCGATCGGGCCACCTCTCTTTGTTTCTACACTTTGAACATTAATTTCATGAGGTTTTTTTACGTATAGTATAGGTTATGGTTATAAATAAATATCTAAATTTGCCTAATGAAAAATTAAAAGAAAACAATCAATCAAGAAAATCCTTTAGTGACCACTACAGCATAGAAAATCTTTATGTTGTGTTTAGGTTTTTGCAGTAAGAAACTTGAGTAGCACTGTTTACTCTCTGAAAGCACTGCCATCTTTAAATGAGGGCTGTAGCCCCTTGATCTGCAAATGTACACAGCAACCCCAGCCTGGCATGCACACGAAATAATTTACTGCATGGTCTAAATGGAGAGTTTATCAGTAGGCACACACATTGAAAAGACCATAAAGATGGCTGTTGTAACTGAAAATCCTTCAACAACATCACCATCAATAATATCAACAGCAAAACCCCTCATTCTGTTCTTCAGAAACATTAGTTAATTTTGGTTGACTACAAACTCTATACTTTGAGCTTCTAAATTAAACCCTCTCTGCATTGTGAAAACCTACCAATGTTTCTTCTTTCAGTACTAGAATGTTAGAAGTATTCATGCCTCATCTTTACCTGTAGACTACTGCACTGACCAGGAACTGGGCCCATAGGATAAGATAAATGAAGTTAAAATGATGGGAATTTTTCCCTAGGAGTCACAGCATTTGTTCTATTCAGTTTTTAGTTTAAAAACTTTAGATTTCAAATTGAGAGAACCTCAAAGACTAGATCATAGTTGCTAATAGTTATAAGAAGTTCAGAAGTTCTAGAGCTTCCTGGGAAAAGAAAATTCGTAAATATTGTCATCGAACAAATACAATTAGATGCTAAGTGTTGAACAAATACAATTAGATGCTGAGTCTCTGTCTCTGTATGTTGTGTGTTTACACACACATACACACAGGCACACACATACACACACCCAGTTCCTATCAGCAGGTAGAATCTTTACATACTATTCTTAAGATAAATGTATTCCCTACTAATATTTAGAATTCTTATCCATAAGAATAGTAAAATGAATATGATTTTTAAATCTGAAAATGTAAATAAATTAAGAAATGGTACATAAAAATTTTACTTTCAAGTCAACTAGCTATTAACTAGATAATCTTATTTTGGGTACCTGACAAAAGGAAAGGTAATATTTTCTTATTTTAATTATAAAATACATTGACAGCAGAATGTAACATTTTTGTCACCATCAATCCACTTGTGATCAGTAGCATTTGATATCCAGGATTTTTGAAGGAAGGAGGCCTGGAAACAAGCTGATCTGGAGTGGGAAGCTACAAAAAATAGATGCATGGTTTTAGACATTTCAGTGTATTTCTTCTTCTGAAATCTTATCATTTCAGAAATGTTTATCTCTTGACCTCGAGGCTTATTCTGTTCTCTGAATCAAAACATCTTAATATTTCATTTTGGTGCCCCCCCAACTCAAAAAATATTTTCCTGTCTAACAGTTATGAGCAGACAACTGGTCCAGCTGCAAAAATTATTTGTTGAATTGTCAAGCAGTTATTTATTTACATAAAATTTTACAATCTGATCATTTTTAAACAAGTTGTCTGCTTTCATTTGGATATTAGAGAAAATACTGTGTTGAATGAGTCTTGATAGTAGGGGTGCTCTTTTAATGTTTTATAAATATTTTTATCAGCATGTATTAATTATCTGTCATGAGTTAAAGGGTTGTATTATGACATTTTTATATCTACATAATGTATTTTAATTATATTCATATATACGCATAAAGAATTTCTTGTTCCTACTCATTTATATTAATTATTTTCTTCATTATACAAAGATGTACTTCTACTTTAAAGTGCTCCTGTATGTATGTGTGTGTGTGTGTGTGTGTGTGTGTGTGTGTGGTGTGTGTGTGTGTGTGTGTGTGTGTGTGTGTGCCACTTAGAGCACATTAATGATGAATTCAGTCAGCAAAAATGGAATGGTGTTACACTGGGGGAAAAAACTAAAATTACTTCCCTCTGGGATCATTTAACCAAGAGTGAGCACAATTTGAATTCTCCACTTCTTTCCCCATTCCTTACATCACTCCCTCTTGGTCTGCTGGATGAGTTTGAACCTGTGCCTACCAGCCTGCTGCCTTGCTAATTGTTGTTTCTGGGTCAGTTGTCTCTGTCTGTCTATGTGTGTTCCTAATAAATGCCTCTGCTCTCTCTGTCTTACTGAACACAAAGCATCATACGAGGAAGGAAAGAATGTTACTTTACAGAAATCTGTTTCAACATGCTTCTGAAGCTTTTTTGAGGGAGTTCTAGATACCCGATTTAAGATTTGACCTGTAACAATCACTCATTCTCAGTACATTGACCAGTTGTATGTCTCAACAGCCATCATTAACTACTGGAAAGAGAAACTTTTCTGACCAAAACTGATAGTAACACTATGCTCTGGACATAAATGTAGATATTTAGAAGGAAATTTGATAGGCACATCATGTCAGATTAACAGAACAACAGCAGTAGCCTCTGAGAACCCCAATCATGGGCTCTTGATTGGACTTATAGATCCAGATGTGAATTTTCTCCTGTTCAGTGGACAGTAAATCCAGTCAGAAACATGTATTTCCCTTTAATAGACTTCACCCCTGCATTGATAGGCCCATCAAGTAGTAGTATTGTTGAACAGGGGATCCATGTCTAACATAACTCCTCCCTTACAGACTTCACAACACCTTCCACCCATATGAGGGCTGCCAGCCAAGCAGCTTTTAACTCAGTTCCAAATAATTTCTCAGTGATAATAAAACTTGTGGCATCTTCCATAAAAACTATTTCCTGTCTATGTACAGACCTTCCCTGGCTGTCAAACCAGAAAGATATTAGCAACCACCACCATTAATTAAGATTTTTGTCTCAAACCCCATTCGTGAAAGCTTTACCCACCCACACAGGGTACCTCCATCCAAACTCTTATTTCTTTTAAAATTTATTTTAAAATAGCTTATGACAGATCAGGTGTCCTTGGCATTTTTCATACATATGTGTTTTGCTTGACCCTCCTTTATCCTCAATTGGTATATCTTACTCTCCTGGTATATGTGTGTAAGCGCAGAATCCCAGTTGTACTGCATATGCTCACACATGTGGGCAAGGGTGAAGCCAGTGGTCAGCTCGGGTGTCAATCTACATTTGTGTTGCTGTTGTTAAAACATTTCATTCAGAGGCCTGGGGGAAGGTTGCAGAAATTCACTCTGCCTGCTGTCCTCTGTAAGGATAGCAAAGCTTAGACGTCTCCCCACTGCTAAAAGGATTCTAGATTTTTTTTTCTTTTTTACATTTTCATAGATATTTTATGTGGAGCAATGCAGTTGTATATTGACTAGCACTGCATCATAATTACATGAAATAATTTTAAACAGAAAAGGGGAAACTTTTAGAAGTTTAGGTAACAAAACACCTCCCCTCAATTAGACAGGGTTTTTCACCACATCCTGGGGCTTGGTAATTAGGCTAAACTGGGCAGCCAGTGAACTCTAGAAACATGCCGCCTCCATAGTCCTGGTATTACAGCTATGCAACAGCATACTTGACATTTTTACACTTGTGTTGGGGGATTCAATGTGGCATCTTGCATAATAGGCTATTTCCAGTTCTGATAGACAACAAATAGCAGGGTCAATTAGTTGCCTATACAATTTGGTGACCATCCTTGTTCAACAACCTAGAGAGATAGCAATGGCTATTCTGGAATTAAGATTTTTGTTTAAAACCCCATGACTTCTGGGAAGGCTTTCTCACCCACATAGGTCACCTCCACCCAAACTCTTCATGTGGCTAGCACTTTGACTGAATTGTTCCCCAGCCCTGTAATTATATCTGTATGGAGGCAGGTACATTGGTTGAATCACATACATTTTTCTATATGTAAAAGAGAAGACAACTTATAAGTGGCCTGAAGAATGTAACTCTAATTCAATTTATTCATACACTCCAAGTTTCCTTGTTTCCTTAAATTGGCATATTCAAATGTTGTTTTGATATGATACAAATAAGTAAAAACTTATAATTTATCTCTTAGGATGACAGTTAGTCACAAAATCATCACTTATAGTCATCCTTAATGGGTAGAATGACAGTCATTTATTTTGGATTTCTCAACGAGTACATTTGTGTCGACAAAATAATAAATACAGCTTTATTTTATGAAACTCAATTCTACTATATGACTGTGTAAGGCAATTTTGAGAAAGACATCGCCTAATAGCAAAGAGGATACCATCCATATTAATGTTTTCTGCAAACAATGGCCCTGTACCAATTCTCTGCTAATAAGCCTTAAGAAGTGCGATGATCTCATGTTTGTCTTATTGTTAAAATGTGGAGGTGGTTTAACAAGTCTTTCCACATCATGTATGCTTTGTGAGATTCTAAAACAGAATTTTTTTTTTAGAAAGTGGCATAATTAAAATAGAATGTTAGGTGCCCTGGGGGAGATATTCACAGCTATGGTTAAATATAAGTGAAATTTCACAGATGTTAGCAAAATTGTTAAATGTATCCTTTTTTTTTTATTCTGAAGTCCTACTTTGAAAATGGATTTTAAAATATTTTCCCAAGATGTTTACATTTACAGTGATTCTTTGTCATGTAATAAACTTTCTATTTAGAAAGGAAGCTATTGATTCATCCTCACGTTGAAAGGAAATAAAATTGTGAAAGATTCATAAGATTTTGCAACAAAGTGATTCCACTCACCTTTGAAGATTAGGGTCCAGGACTACATTAATCATCTTGATCTGTTATCAACATGATCTTAGGCATGTCTGCTGGTACAGGTATGTAGCCCAAGCTACTCAGGAAACTCATGAGAAGTTAATAGTTTTCTACAAAAATGTTCAAAGAGCACACCAGGAGAAAGTACTAGAGAACATAGAATTTGAGTACAAATAAAATACTTAACAATTACAGTGGCTGAAAACTTGTTACTATATAAACAATTTACATTTGGGACTAGAAGTTATAGCTTCATGGATACATGATTACATAATTCTTCTAGGATCTGAATTTAGCCCTAGAGCCCAAAACCACTCTCTGACCTCTGTAAGCCATTCATTTCATCAATTTTGCTGACAGTAACAGGTTTGTTTTTCAAAGGTCAATATTATCTCCTTATTTTAGTATATTGTGTTTTTTAATGTGCTTATCCACCAATGAATATCTTCATTGATGCCTTATCTATCTTACTGTATGACAGTGTTAAATATAAATTTAATGTATTCTTATTTACTAATCTTACTCCCTAGATCTATGTATTCCAGATTGTTTTGCAGTATAAGACAAGAGATTATACCTTGTATTTAAATGGTTACACCCTAGGAAGTTTAAGATAATCTATTATAAAGTTTGCAATCATATTTTATACTGAAAAATAATTTAGATTTATAGTCTAAAAATCTCAACATGGTGTAACTTTGTACTGGTTCCAATTTCCTGTGTAAAAAGTGTTAGAGTTCACATTTATCCTATCTAGATCTCAATTAACAAGAATGCATCAACTCAATGAAGACCTGTAAATTATGCATCAATTCAGTGGTTTAGGAAAACTTTATTGCTCTATGTTTCCAAGAGAAAGTCATTTCAAGTTTGGCTAGGAGACTGCAGGCATGTTCTTTGAGAGAAATCAAAACTTACTATTATGATTGTTATACAAGAGAAATAAGAATCTGAGCAATTAGGATGATGTCAGTTTGGCGAAACATCCTTGGAATCGTCTCTGTGGATTGAGAAAAGGCATAGTCTTCTTTCGCCTAGCACAATTCCTGTTTCTACCAACATTGCTTTTCATTTTGTCTCGATCGACCCTTTCTACCTGACCCAAATTTGCCCAATATTGCTATATCATATATTAAAGTGAAGTTACGGAGTTCATGACTAGGCATTATAAATGCTGGATTACATAACTTAACCTGAAGACATTCCTGATGGGAAGTGCATCCTTCTGTGTCAGTGTAAGACTCTGACATCAGCATGACTAAGTATCCACCTTCCTTTAGCGCCAGTTTCAGCATCATTCCAACTCCTCATGTCAATGGGTTTAATTTGTGCTGCTTGTTCCAACCGTGCTCCATATTCATTTCTCCTTTTCCTTTGTTTTTTTTTTTTTTTTTTTCATATAAATTACTTGTAAATATTCCAGAAGGACGAGGTCCATTCAAGGGCCTCATACTGGCTTGGTTTGCTTATAACTCATTATCTATCCAAGACTGGCCTCAAATTCTTTGCAATCCCTTTTTATCTACTTCATGAGTTCTGGGCTTTTAGACATGAGTCAGTATACCTATCTTCAAATACAACTTTAATTGCCATAGCACTATTATAATCTTGTGGTGTTAAGACCTGCTTCCAAACTAATATTCTACAGAAGCTACCCAGAAACATGATCCTCAGGGTAAAGAGAACGTTATAATTAACAAAGAATTAAGGATGATCATTTATTCCTGCCCTTTGGTGTATTTAAATGATTTGTTATATCAGTTCACTATATTGTCTACTAAAACTTAGATATCTAAATCCCCTCAGCATGGTGTTGGTGCAGATGAACTTCTGTTTATGCAATTGTGTGTTCTCCTCTATAGCTCCCCCAAATATAGTAAAAGACCTGGAATCATTGTAGTTGTTGTGTTAGCAATGTTCCTTATGAAATAAACAGATCAAAAGACTCAGGATTTAGATGGAGATTAGGACTTTGTGGATAATTACTTTTATGAGCACTTGGGAAATAATGGCACTGTCTTGTGGTTTTAAGAACTGCTTCAAGTTTAAATTATTCTTTAGATGAAATAAGAAGGAGAAGAGCAGATAAGACACTTAAAACTAAATCTTCCATGGTGGAAAGAAGAGAGCTCAAGACAAAGTTGGCTTTTTTATTTATTTATTTATTTATTACATGAAATAGTGAAAAAATTGTTTTTTTTCATATTAAATAGAGATTGCTTTCAACACATTGATGATGTATTTTTCTTTAATAATAACTCCTGCCTGATGTTATAGAATATTGTAAGACATTTGGTGAGAGGATACCACTCTTTGGAATAATAATAAAGGTCGTGTGTTATTTTAATCCAGACAAAAGACTGCTTTGGTGTGGAATCACATCCAAAGGTCTTAGAGGTCTCTGCAATCACACTAGAATGGCATCCCTTTAATCACTTCGGCGGGAATACGGGCATACCCTTATTACACATCTTTTAAATAAAACTACTCAGTATTAGGAAGAAGTCATTTTTGAAAGTGACATATAATTGAAGGGCAGATAAAGTGACCAATCACAGAAAATTTGACAGAATGAGTCAGAGATAGGATGCACCCAATTCTCTTGAGAACAGCATAGGAAAGGGGCTATTTAAGAGCAGTGCAGGGAGAGAATGTCAGTCAATTTGGAATCAGTTAAGTCAGTGCAGTGTCTGGAGTAATGTTGAGTTTGGAAGTTCTGTTCAGTTTGTGCAGTTCTTGCAGTACAGGTCAGCAGAGGCAGTTGAAATCTAAGAATAGGAAAGACCCAGAGAATAGAACACATCACCTGAGTTAGTTTGAGGTTGTGAGGTCAAGCATACTAATTCACTGAGTAGCTTAGAGAACCCAGACTATATCAGTTATCCAGGAGAAGAGTTTGAGCCCTAACAGCTGAGTTGAAGCAGCTAGCCAGAGATCTGAAAGATCTAGAAAGGGAGAGATTATTCATCAGTAAGTTTTCAAGATGACAATTACATCTGAAAAATAATGTTATATTTATAATACTAGACTAATACTAGCTCTTTTTGCTACCCCACCTGGGTTAGATAGCTTATTTAAAAAAAGAGAGAGAAAGAAAATGAAAATGACTTTTTAGACAACTAACTGATGGCAGTGCAGATAGAAGTATCTCGTCATAGTAATGGTATCTGACATTTACTGGTTTCTTTCTGTGTATTTGTAGGTCACTGTTCTGTGTGTGTTTCCAGTGTACTTGTCTACCTGGTTCATATACCCTTACCACATTGTGAAGCTCTTGCTACTGAGATTATTAAGTAGAAAAATGCATTGATGAAGGCTACAAAGATGGTTAAGCATATAATAAGTAGAATTCCATTGCAGATTGGATACCTTTAGAGTCTAGCTTCTTAGTCATTATGCTAAGACAGACATGATAAAAGATGTCTTATTCACGAGAACCTAAAGATTCATACTCTGTCCGATGTGAGAGCAGTGTGAAACTGATGAGTTATCGTTGAGCTCATAATCACAGTGAATGCAGCACCCCTGACCTTAAGGGGGTCAGCTGCAAAAGGGAAGAAAGCCACCTGGATATGAGACATGGTAAGGATTAATCTGTTACTCTTTTAAAAACAAAATCCCAAATATGTGATTTACCAAATTAAGAGTCAGGAGCCAGATGCAGTGGTGAAAGTCTGATCACTCAGAGAGGCAGAAAAAGCACCCGGTTTATGTTCCTACTCCACGGACTCCCAAGGGTCCCAGATAAAAAAAGCTTTCTTTCTCCAGAGTGTCTTAAATTCTTGTCAACTCAAAGATAATTCTCTTTCTGTGCTTTCTTATGTTCACTCTGTGTCAACTGCTTGCTTGCTTTGTCTTTTGACCTATTGTTGACTTAATTTAGCTCTTCTTTACAGAAAGTTTCTGGGTTTGTGCTAGGACTGAATCATACCACGCCCACTTGTTTGTAGTAAACAGAAAACTCTTGGGTTAAAGGTGCTAGTACTGAGGTATAACAAAACAAGTCATAGGTGTTTCCAGTTCACAATCTCTGGGTTCACAATGTGATCCTTCTACAATCCATGTACTATATGTAGTATTTTTTTCTTTTTCTTTTTGTTTTTTTCGAGACAGGGTTTCTCTGTATAGGTCTGGCGGTCCTGGAACTCACTTTGTAGACTAGGCTGGCCTGGAACTCAGAAATCTGCCTGCCTCTGCCTCCCGAGTGCTGGGATTAAAGGCATGCGCCACATCGCCCGGCTTATATGTAGTGTTTAACTCGT
The DNA here is from genome assembly GCF_900095145.1 of Mus pahari. Lineage (NCBI taxonomy): Eukaryota > Metazoa > Chordata > Mammalia > Rodentia > Muridae > Mus > Mus pahari. The sequence continues at coordinate 30,087,215 of NC_034595.1, read as the reverse complement.
ACTTGACAACATTAATTTGCCAACACCTTTAGTGGTTATCATTTGTGTTATATGTAGATACATGTGTACTTATCTTTGCGAGAGTGTACACATAATGGTCCCAGCTTCTATTCTGTTTTAAAGAGGAAAGGATGAATCTTGGTTCTTTACTCTCAGTTCAGAAGAACAATAAGAATCCAGTTCATTTCCTTGACCCTAGTGTCATTTTTTGTTAGTTTCACTCATCATTTCATAGATTAAGTCACAGAGGAAATGGGGCTTCACAATAAAGTACTTATAAGTGTTCAAAATGAAGACAAACCAATGGTCTGTCACAGTAAAGCACCTAATATAAAACTTTTCATCTTCTAAGAACACCTTCCCTGGAGATACCATCACCTATACTTTTATTCTGCATCATTTTCTGATCTACTAAGATAATTTTAATGTGTATTTAAGCTCTGTTGGAGTTCCAATTGATTGAATCTACTGTTCTACATAGTAATAATTTAACATAAATATTAAATTATTTTATTTCTAGAATTGTTTAGATTGCAGTCCATCAACCAATAAAGACTTTTAAATGGTTGTATGTAATGCATTCCTGTACAGAGAGGGTTGAGGTTTTTATTCTCTCTCACATAAAAGAAAAAATATATATTTCCTTCTTAAGTTTGACACAGTCAATATGCATTTATTTAATTTGTAGTTTTTATACTAGTTATGTTATCTTTTCCATATTCTACCAAAATGCAATATTCACTTATTCACAATTGAAAGAACACTGTAATGCAGACATGCATGTCAACCAGTTCATTATGAGCATGTTTCAAATTGGAATTCTTCTCTCACCATCTCCCTTCTCTTTCCTCCCCTTATCATTCTCCTGCACCTTTTTCTCTTCCCTTCTCTTCTCTTTGTGGATATATGTAATTTTTTTTAAACTACTTGAAATTATTTTAAAGAAATTGGCATCCTTCATTCCAAAACCCTTTGGGAGTCAGGAGTCATTTTATTAATGTTTATTTTTATTTAACTGTTTCATAAATCTATATAATTAATTTTAGTTCTTTTCATGCCCTTCCCCATTACTCTCTCATTTCTCTCTTCTCTCCCTGAAAAGGTTCCTGCTACATCTCCCTTCTTTCATGTCCTTTTGTGTGTATAACCCCACTGAGTTTAACTAGATTTCATTGAAAGTATATGGGTCATTAGAAGGTTATTTTGGGGGGTATATACAGTTTATTAGTGGCAAAATGGCATCTCTTCTCCAGAAAACACTGATTGTCCATAGTTCCTCATCCTCCTGAGCCCTGCCCCTGCCCCGACCTTATTGATGGGATATTGATAGCCTTCATTTTGTTCTGTTTAACCATAGCTATGGTGAGGTGTAACATACCTCCCTATCCTCCAACTATTACATTTCCTCCTCCTCCTTCCTCTTCCCCTCCTCTCCTCCTCCTCCTCCTCCTCCTCCTCCTCCTCTTCTACTTCTTTTTTCTTCTTCTTTTTTCTTCCCTAAACCTTGGAATAGTGATATATAGATATCATCTTTGGAACTAGGCACTCTGCTGTTTAACCATCTTTCTCCTTCCCTCTCTCCATCCCTTCCTCCCCTCACCCCGAGACAAGACTTCCTTGGTGAGCTACAAATAGCCAAGTAATCTAAGCTGGCTGGCCGGTGAACATCAGAAAGCTGCCTGTTTCTGCTTCCTTAGTGTTGGGATTAGAAGGACATAGTACTTTCATATGATTTCTTCATGTGCTTACAAGACAACCATTTTTCTAACAGAGAAATCTCCCCTCAACCTCTGGCTGAATTTTTAAATATGGAATCACACAAATTAACATTCTACACAGAATTTTTTAAAATATTTTTTATTATTTTCTTTATTTACATTTCAAATGCTATCCCGAAAGTTCCCTATACCCCCCTGCCCCTGCTCCCCTACCCACCCACTCCCACTACTTGGACCCGGCCTTCCCCTGTGCTGGATCATATAAAGTTTACAAGACCAAGGGTCCTCTCTTCCCAATGATGGCCGATTAGGCTACATATGCAGCTAGAGACACAAGCTCAGGGGGTACTGGTTAGTTCATATTGTTGTTGCACCTACAGGGTTGCAGCCCCCTACAGCTCCTTGGGTACTTTCTCTAGCTCCTCCACTGGGGGCCCTGTGTTCCATCCAGTAGTTGACTGTGTACTTAGGAAAGTAAATTGTATTCTTAATCATACACATTAAGCTATGAAGGAGTCACCTTTTAAAAACAAAGATATTTTTTTATATATTAAGACTATCATCCGAGACTAGCCTACTTCGCAATCCTATCCTAGTCAACTGAGACCTACTCAGAGACAAGCACCTCAAAGAGGTAGCTAGAGTCATGGCTCCTATGGAGCTCCTCAGTGATGGACTCATCATCCGGATACCCAAGATCTTCTATCATTAACCGTGTTGACCAGAGCTTGTTCAACATAGTTTCAATTAGACTTGGAAAGCCACACCGGAAGCAGGAGAAGAAAAGTCCAGCAAGGAGTATGCTGCTCTTTGGATAGTGTCTGCTTGACCATTCCCATCCTGTCAGCTAAGGATTGCCAGTTGCTCCACAGAGAGAGATGGGATTGTATGCCCAACTTCACCCTCGCCATGCTGGTATTTGATATGACTAGGGCTTGCACAGGTTTTGTGCATGCTGTGGTTCCAAGTCCTTTGTGGCTCCAGGGACTTGAACGTGACTGGAGCAGTGACAGAATGAGGAAAAGACAAGCACACAAAAATGCTGAATTTGGCAGAGTAGGGTCTCTGATTGAGAAGCCACAGGACTCTGGAAGCTTAGTGTGTTTGGTATCCAGAGTTGAACAGGAGAGGAAGGGATATTGCTTACAGCTGAACAAAGAGGCAGGCTTTTGTATACAGATTAACAAGCAGGCAGAGTTTATGGTGTACAGTTGGTTCTTGGAGACAGGTTTTAGTTAATCTCCATGGAGCAGTCTCTGTAGGAAAGCAGTTTTCAGGCCATACATACATTGGGGAGAAAGCTATAGTGGATATTTTAGGCACACACTATCAATATCCTCACTCAGATACCTGAAGAAAGCTTTGTCTTTGTTTTGTTTTGTTTTGCTTTGTTTGTTTTTGTTTTTGTTTTTTGAGACTCCCTCATAGGGAAGGCTTTGCCATTTTGCTCTGGGTCTTGGGTCCTTGACATGACCATTCCCAAGCAACAATATACATTTACCCTGAACCTTACACACTCAGAACTTATCAAACCCTGACAATTGCTGTGAGTTCCTATGTGCAGCTGCCTTGCTGTGTCTGAGTGTTTCCTTGTCATCATCCAGTTCCTCTGGCTGTTGTACTTTTTCCATTCCCCCTCCACCAATGGCCTCTGAGACTTGTGGTATAGGTGTACAAGCAGAGTATATGATATTTTAGGACCGAATAGTCTGAAATCTTACATTGGCCACATCTTTTAGCTGTGGAACTCTGTGTTAGCCATCATCTACTGCAAACAGAAGCTTCTCCGATAAGGGTTGAATGATACGTTAATCTGTAAGTATGATGAAATGTCATTCCGAGTCAGGTTAATACTATGCCCATTTATCAGTATCATAGTAGTAGTTTTTTCCCATTGGTTCTATGACCTACCTAGACATGGGTTATCAGGAATTTCATAAATGTTCACTTTTCCTGAAGTATGTTCCACATTAAATAACTTCTATCAGAATAAACACAGGTAATGTGCATGTGAGAGGCAGACACAGAGAAAGATCTGTTATTTGCTTTTATCTCACTCTGTCTCCAAATCTGCCAATTCTCCTCAAAAAGAATTTCTGTATCGTTTGACAATTTCCAGCCTTGTGCTTTGATCTTTGACTTAGTATTTCTAATTAAACACATGTGTTATGAAAGGTTCTCTTCTCAACCAGGGCATACACCAGGGCATAAGTCCAGCGGTTAGTTATAGGAAACATCCGAAGCTTCTTCTTATTCATTTATATGTCCACTTATTTATTTCTATTTTTTATGATTATCATTATTTTGTTTATGCATGTTTCAGGCTATTTTCTGGCTTCTATTTCATTCAAGACAAACCCAATAATCCTGTTTTATGTACATCTACTTAATATGATTTTTAAGCTTATTTTTGCATTTATTTAACAATTTATTCACTTATTTCTTTTTTCAAAGTGTACATGTATATGGAGTAAAATGTGGTACTTCAACACACACTGATGGAATCATAGTCGTATTTCTAGCTACCCCTTCCCATTTCCGAAGTACTCTTCTGATTTGTAGTATTTTGAACTGCATACCATGCTGTAGTGATCTGATGAGCCTTGGACACTGCCAATGTCTCCTCCTTGAGTGGGCAGATTTCCATTCATATGGAAATGATCTGGTGATACTTAAAAGCAAGGTTTACGTAGGACCACAGCTGCTAAGTTTTCTGACCATAGTCAAGTGCATTGCTTGGGTGCTTCTTATGTGGTTGAACACCATTAAGGGAAGTATAAGGTGAATCAATGTTGTCTACTGCCTGGTGACCAAGCAGGTAATAGGGCAGCAGGATCCCCATGCATTCTTCAAGGTCCTGCCCACAAACAAGTGATTTTTCACTCTGTTCTTCCTCCTGAAGTGTCCAACTCTTTGCAGTTCACACTGTATTTTCTAATCTCTAGTCAATTTTTCTCAAACTCTTCCTACCCAGCAATGGTTAATTTTCCATCCTCTGATTTGGTGGAGTCATCTTTCTTACTTCTACTTGTGATATTGTAAGGTATTTGCCTTCTTTTGCTTGGTTTATTTAACTTAGCAAAATGTCCTAATGTTAACTTAGCAAAATGACCTGATGTTCCATGCACATTGCCACATGTGACAAAATTTCATTCTTTTTTAATGGCTAAAGAACATCCCATTGTTAATGTGTGTGTGTGTGTGTGTGTGTGTGTGTGTGTGTGTGTGTGTGGTGTCTAATTGAAAATAATTATTAAAATTTCATTGATTATTTTATGAAATACTGTTATGAAAATAAGTTTTAATTTCTTTAATTTTTCATCTAAATATTTTTAAATGATACAACACCTAAACTATGTACACACTATTTGAAATGTATTGAATGACAGTTTGAAGAAAACAACTGTGAGGTATATCAAGAGAGAGCATTGTAATCAGGGGAAAACTCCCTGGCTTTCCATGATAAGAACTCATAATACTTTACTGACTCTTATCCCAGAGATTGACCTTGAAACTTGTAGACTCAGAAATTTGCATGGTCCGGACAGTTAAAGCAGTTCTCATATGTATTCACCAAGTTCATAGAAACTCTAGTATTAAATCAAATAGAAACTTTGTTATCTCTCTTATAAATTACTGTTGTGATAAAAAGTTGAACATTTATGGAAACTCAGAAAACAAATTCCCTCCTATGAAGAAGACAATGGTTGTTCAGGAACACAAATCATATTTTAGAGACTGAGCTTTGAAGGTTAAACAGGGGATAACATATTTTTTCTCTACCTTACCACTCCAAAAACTAGAAATGTTACTAAGTTCCTGAGATTCACTTCCAGACAAGGAGACTGAACTTTGGTTAGTTTTCTATGCAGCAATTGAAGAACCACGGAAGCATTTGGGGGTAGTATGAGACTTGGTATATGGCCTTTTCTAAACCTCAGTTTTCGGCCAGATTCTTTATGATTGAATGATGTTCTCTAATATCCTTTTCTGTTTTAGTGTTGCTGTTTCAGCAGATCACTCAACTCTTGTTATTTTCTACATCCATACATTGTAGCTGTACTAAAATGAACCTCCTTATTTCTTCCTTATTTCATGCAAGGTCCCATAAGGCTCCTGTCCTAGAATTGGGAAATTAAGACATGGGCCAATGATTAGCTGCCATTCTTTGCTCCTCTTTGTGTCGTCTTAATCTAAATATTGGCTTGCTCAAAAAAAGTTTCAAGATCATTTAGTCTTGTCTGCTTTTTGGTGAAATATTAGAATGCCACACATTTACCAGATGTTTTCTGTACCGTAGCTTTAAATTAATTACTATACATAAATATTTGTTTAAGCAGAATAGTCATTAAGTATAAAGTCTGGGAGTAGAGAAAGTTGATGTAGTTTGGAAGCCAAAGGTGCAATTATCTAGAAAAGTGTTCCTCTGTGCAACATCAAGCATATTCCCATTTCAATAGCTAAATATGAATTAAAGCCTAACTATTATGTGCCATCATACTTATTGCTCTTATGTGTCTACGCATAGCAGATGTCTTGGTTATAGTGCCTCTGGATCATCATGAATGGTACATATTTTAGTGATAAGAAATATTTCTTCTCAGTGAAATGACTTTGTATATAATTCAGGACCTCTGAATTCACTAACACAACTGCAGGCTGCAGATCACATAGTTCACAGGCTGTCTACTTGTGAGAAAAAGTATCAAGTTCTGAATAGTGTTAAGGAGTGAATCTTGTGACATAGATAATGGTGCAGTGTGGAATGATAATGCACCCTTTTTATCTTTAGTCTCTTTTTGTCACTTAAAATGATTTCTTTCCATTTGAATTTTTTCATTTACTTTAAGTAGAGTATTCATCAGCCATGCTCATTTAAACAATATTAACGTTCTCTTTCTTCACTCAGACTTTTAGTCTTGCCCAAGACAGATACTAAATGTGATTAGAATGAATGCTATCATATTAGTTTCTTAATAAATGTATGGCTCATGAGTAGTGTTTGCCCTGAAATAGAAATTTCAGCATCTCTTCTCAAAAGTAGCCAGCTTCTGCCTGATGCCTGACTGAACTACCATTTACATTTGGTATAATATGGGCAGAAAGCAATTTTAATTTAATATATAAACATAAACCTTCAGCTTCCACTAGCTGTAATATGGACTCTGAGGTTTTATTTATTTATTTATTTATTTATTTATTTATTATCAGCAAAGCCGACATCCTGTGAGCTTCTGTGATGGAAATGCACTGTGCAGGGAGTGACTCTATTAGGCTATGGAAGAGGATGAAAATGGTTTGAGATAAATAAAAAAGCAATTACCTCAGCCAGGGAAAGAGATACATTTATTCAGGAGGCATTTAACTTACTTGGGTTCAATTTCAAGGAATTGCTGTTCCTTTTTGCCATTCTCCATAACACATAGCAAGTCAAATGGGAAAAGCAAATGGTACCATCCACCCTGGGAACCAGAAGTCAGAGAATCTGGAAGACTTGAAAAAGTTGCCATTAGAGAAAAGACAAACAAAGCAAAGCAGAACAAAACAAAAATATGTCGATGTACTATATTCCAGCCCCTGAAATTCTGAAAAGCCATTTGCTATATTCATAAGGCAGCAATTGGAATCCAAAGCATTTGTAAGGTCCTCATGCTTCACATGGTTTTGGAAATGATGTTGGGGAATAAGAGAGAAGATCACATAAGTCCACAGGACTTCTACTATTTGTAAATGGCTAACTTCAAATTACTCTAACTTATTTTCCACTCTGGATCTGTCTTTCTTTGCTGGTCATTTATCAGTGGAGCCAGGTCAATGCTATTAAGTGATGTCTTATCCATAGGGGTGTACAATCAAGAGAAAAATGGGAAGAAGTATTGTATGAAGAATGGAGAGAATTACAAGAGAAAGGTGTTTTTGCCATAACATGGCCAACTGAGGTTCCTTAAAGCACTTAGAAGCATTTCCCCCACAATGGATTTGGAGATAACTTCTCTAATCTAATACTGTTTGTTTGTTTTTTTACTTAATTATCGCTGGGAGTGCCAAGCCTCTTTCTCATCCTTTGGATCCTTTATGCTGTAAGTCTCTTCTGCTTCCAATCATCCTACCAACCTTGTAATGAATGACCAGCTCCTTTGTTCTATGCCAACGCTGTGATCAGAATAAAACAAACACGCTAGACCTTGGAAAAAAGGAGTCACCCATTTTCTGGCTGTTATCTTTCAAGTTGCATTACTCTAATGTTTAATCCTCTCTTTCTGGAAAGTTAATAATCAAGCATTACATACCTTTGCTTTTGTGAAAGAAAGGAGAGGCTGCTTTGAGATGAGATCGAAGCCACCGGGGCACAAATGATGGCAAAGGTGCATAAGAACCATTGAGTCTTGGATGAATAATAATTTTAATTAAGAAATAAAGATCTGGTCTGGGAAAATGGATCCGTTTATAAAGTGCTAACCTTACAAGCTTGGGGACCTCGTTTCAATCTCAGAACCCTTATAAAGCTAGGAATAAAGGCCTGTGCCAGTAATTCACTACTTGGGAGAAGGATGAGGTGGAAGTTTCACCTGCCTGGATAGCCAGCCTGGCTTCCTTGTTGAGATCAAGGGTTAAGAGTGTCCTGTTTCAATATCAACAACAAAAAGGTTGATAGATGTGGGAAGCCACATTCACCATTATAAGATGGCACCTGAGCCCGAAGGGCGTTGGCCAACTAACTGACAACTAACTGACAACTGTTGTGNACATGCTCAAACAGCACAGATGATGAGTCACAGCTCAAGCCNGGAGCATGCAAATGAGGGTATATAGTGAGCACCAATCATAGAGTGACACATTCCTCTTAGGCCTATTTAAGCAGCACCAGTTTTCAGGCTCGGGGTCTTTTCACTTCAGCAATAAAACCCGTTTAAAAATGTCTGCAGAAGGATCCTGTTGTGGCGCGTCTTTCTTGCTGGCAAGTTAGGCGATCGCGACAAGAACCTAAGGATTGGTGCCAGAGATTGTAACGTTGACCTTTAGAAACACCCCTCAGGGCCCACACACAAGTACCACATCACTCCCCCCCACACACACACACAACCACAAACTTATACTTGCACTCATATATACAAACATTGAATAATAATTAACAATAGGAAATCAAGTGAATATATATATATGTGTGTGTGTGTATATATATATAATTATATTTTTGTGATTCTTGTTTTGTGACTCTTTGACAACCTAAATAACACAAACACATTTGAAGAACACAAATACACATATACAAAGATACATATGTATGTATATTTATATATTTGAAACCAGAATATATAATATATAAATATGTGTATATTTTCCTGCTATTATTTTTAAAGGTTAAAGTAAAAGTTTCCTTGGATGTTCAATTTACTATTTCAATTGTTGGAGAAAAATAAAGTTGATACAATGGGCAGTTCCTGGGAGTTTTGAGTGTTATTGTAGATATGCCAAAAGGTGCAATTACACGCAAGATGGCTTTCGACTTGGCCTCATCTATCAAAATGGGCAGGAGATAAGGCATTCTGTTTTATTTTTGTTGCATTCTGGAGATTTAGGCTCTACAGAACATATGAAATTGAAAGAGACTTTTGAAAAATATATTATAACCCAGATAACCCATTTTAACTTAGAAATTGAAGAAAATATAGAGAGATGGCAATTTTTTAGAGTTCAGAAAATTATTAGATAGACTATAGTTTTGATGGGAAATTATTTGATTATTTGATAGACTATAGTTTTGATGGGAAATTTTCAGTATTTCATCCCAAGACTTCCACAAAATAAACTTAACTTAAATATTTTATTTCTACTTCCTTGATAAACCTTTCAGTATTATCACAGTAAATAATCATAAGCCTTCAATGATTCTTTTCCTGGTATTTTAACGTTAAATGTTAATCCACAGAAACATGACTGTTTTTTGGATCAGATAAGCATCCTTGGCTTTAGACCTGTTTTATACCTTGTAAAGTGTTGGGTAATTGATGACATCGTTGATCATGCACCAGATGTTAACATGTCTTCTACTGCAGTACTTGTTCAGTTCCTGTTCTGGCAGCCATAGTTTTGAGTTATCATGGGGGTAATTTCTCTGTCATTTCTAAGAGGCACAACCTCACAGCAGATCTTCTGGTCTTCTGGCCCTTAGAATCATCTTACCCATATTCCATGATGTTCCCAAACCAATGGTGAAAGAGTTGTATTATAGTTATTATCTACTGACTCTGGGTATCCACAGTCAAAGCTCTCTGTATTTTAGAAGTGATAGCTACAATTATCTGTGGGCATAAGGATATATATTTAGAATGTTCTGAATTTTATGCCTTGCTTTTTCTTCTCTTTGTTTCTGTTGTCCAAATCTGATATTATATTTTTTTATTTTATCAGGTAATTTATTTTGTTATATTGTATTATTATCATTTAGAAGACTGTTCTTTTCTAATGAGAGACAGAAAGGGTATGGATCCAGTAAGAAGAGGGGAGGGAGATGAACTCGGAGGCATAGAAGATGGGGAACCCATAATCTGAGTACATTATATAAGTAAAGAATCTATTTTCAGTAGAAGTAATGAAAAGAATATAAACATATGCTGGTTTAATAAAGTAGAGGTATATTCTCCTCTAAGATCTATGACTACATTAGTTCCCAGAGAGTTGGTCATATTTCCATTATTAGGCATAATTTCTCTGTTGGTCTTAAGTCCAATTAAACAGCTGCCAATATAGCACTGTTAGTGGTATCTTGCGATGCTGGTCACTGTTGTGGTTCATAGGAGTCAGAGATCAGGACTTAGTGGTTAAGATCACTGTCTGGCTGTCCAGGTGACCTAGGCTTGAATCATCTCACCCAAGTGGTGCTTGACAACTATCTACAACTCCATCCCTTCAAGCCAGCGGATTCACCACTTTTCATCACCAGGAGCACTGCATGAATATGATACCCTGCCGTGCATGTAGAATAATAAAAAAAAATGTAACATAAAAATAATTTATGCATATAAAATACTTACAGCTTTTTTCATTTCACCCTCTGTATGACTTGCATATTTCCATTCTTTCTCATGACCTCCCATAGTGTCTTTTTTGCATTCCTGGGTGTTTTCTAGTTTTAAACGTTTAAATATGATAAGCATATGACGTGGAGTAGCCACCACATAGCTTTATAAGATCTCCTGAGCACATATTTATATTTTTAATACTTGAGAAAACTAAGACTACTTCATGACATCATAAATTTACATCAAACTTTAATTTGTGTCAGTAAACAAAACTTTATTGGAAGAAAGTTACTCAGTTGTTCTTACAATGATGTTTTTCCTCACATTATATGTAGTGGATGGGTGGGGATATATGTAGCATCAGCAATTACTTATACACACTGAGAAGCCTAAAAATGTTTAGTCATGGTTTTCAGGAAACATCTTCCTGAATTTTTATAGAAACTAGAGGTCTTCACAGAAAATGCTATGAGCTGACTGTTGAGAGATCTTCTACAAATCACACAGAATCTAACCCTGTGATATGCCCACATGGAAATGACACCAGGGTCACACTTAACTGTGCTCCTGCCTGATTTACTCAGCGATATTGCAATGACCAAGAATCTCAGCTTTCAGGCCCTACTGTATAGCTTTTGTGCTAACACGCATGCTTAAGTAATAAATATCCCCTAGCCTTTCTGAATTATCTGGAGAGCAAAGAATGGTATCTGTCTGAAAGGATTAGCATTGAGCCAAAGGAAATCTTCCTCTACACTGAATCAGGCCTGACACAAAGTAGCCAAGGAAATCTTGCCATGTCCATTGTCAGAATTATGGAAGAAATCCTTCCTTATGAGATGACACAAAGGATGACTGCAAGCTCTCATATTATTATGAGGGGATAATAATTACATCTCCTTTTCATACAGCAAGTATAAGCCTCTTTTCCTATAATGATTTACCAAGCAGGGTTCTATTTTAACTTTTAATTTCCTCTTATGAAAGAACTTTTAAAAGAGGAATAAACTACTTAGAGTCACAGTTTTTCTTCTTTCATTTCTCCGTGTTTAATCACTGCCTGCTACTGCTATTCATCCTGGTTTCACAGTCTTGTATGCTTGGGTGACTCTCTTATTGATGAGAATAATTGCTACTGTGTTGGCCTACAGTGCTGAGAGATTCTGATTTTAGGTGTATCCTTCTCACCAACTCTTTTCAAAGAAAAAAATTCTTTTACTTTTGTCTGTAAAATTAATTTATGGGGAAATGCTTTACTTATTCTACCAATAGCTTTAGAGTCTGTCTTTCCCTCCACCTCTCTCTTTCCTTCTCTTTGACACTCTGCATTATGTCTGTCTGTGAGTCTCTGTTCCCATCTGCTGCAGGAGGAAGCTTTTCTGATGACAGCTGAATGAGGAACTGTTCTATAAGTACAGTCAACTACAGCAGAATATCGTTAGTAGTTATTTTATCACTACTTAAAGACCTCAGTATTTGGTTTAACCTAGGTCTCTCATTATGGTCACCTAAGCAATGTCAGGTACAGGTTCCATCTCATGGAGTATGCCTTAAGTCACATCAGACAGTGGTTTATTACTAAAACATAGTGGTGAACAAAGATACCTCCTTGACCTCTCCATGATCAGTGAGTTGTATGGGTGTTGTCTTCCATGAGAGGTCCTTGCTGTCAATTCGTGAAAAGAAAGCTATTGTCTTGGCATTAACCTGGGTTGGTTGGGGATTTCCAGGGGTCCCCTTTGGTCTATAACTCAGTTTATTGTAATCCAGTCCCAGGAATTTCTATAAAACTGTGTAATTTTTTGATGATCTAAATATATACATAAAATAAAGTATTACACATCCTTTTTAAAGCTACTTGAACCACTGTTTTAGTTATGAAGTATCTGAAATTCAACACTGACTGGTACAAATTCCTCCAGTCAGTAGATTGAATAGAAAAGTAAGAAAACAACAGCCATGATAACTATTTTTGCTTGCATGTTGAAAATTTGTCCATCACAGGATTCTTGCCAACCTCCATCATGGCTTCTCATTCTCTCTCTCTCTCTCTCTCTCTCTCTCTCTCTCTCTCTCTCTCTCTCTCTGTCTTTGTGTCTCTGTCTCTCTCTCTCTCTGTCTCTCTCTCTCTCTCTCTCTCTCTCTCTCTCTCTCTCTCTCTCTCTCTCTCTCTCTCTCTGTGTGTGTGTGTTACTGTGTATATATACTTGTATATGTATGTGTCTGATAGCTACTTATTTGTGCATATGTTAATAGAGGTAAGAGGTTCATGTGAGATGTATGTCTTCAGCATCTCTCCATCTTCATTTCCTGAAACAAAATCTCTTACTGAACTCTGAGCTTATTTATTCAACTAGCCTGTCTGGCTAATAATGAGCATCATGGATTACCATGTGTGATCTCCAGTTCTTCAGTTAGATCTGGGGCTACAGGCAGAAGTGACCATTCCAGATTTCAATTGAGTCCTGGAGGGTCCAAACACAGGTACTAATACTTACTGCCCAATGATTTATTACCTTTACTAAGTGAGTTACCTCTTTCATCTATGTTTACTGATTTTGACTGAGCTGTCGGTTAGATATAAAAGCCTACTTTTAAGTTAGCACACAGCAGAGATTGACTTTCAAAGATCAAGAACTAAAACACTAAAATTCAAATTCAAAGCTTGCCCCGACCCTGAAACAATGTGCTTCTCCTAGAAGTCTAGAATGATTCAAAACAGTTCTCTAAACTCAGCTTACAAATGGCTTTCCTTCCAGGTTTTATGGTCATTTTTTTTCAAAAATTTAGAATGGCTAATACCCTTAGAGTACAAATTTCAGTGGAAATTCAAAATAGTGTTTTCACTTTTTGTTCTAATTTACATAAAGTTCACCAAACTTTGTGCAATAACTGAGTGGGGGCATTGCTGACTACAAACATCCTGAAATTTAATTTTATATCAATGCTTCTGTTTTTATCCATCTCTTACTTCCTATGTGCCTGTTATAACACAAGGGTATTTTTACATCCTGAACCATTTCTTGTTAAGAAAACTGGTATAAATTTTGTCTGCACAAAATGCAATCTGCTAAGCAGTCCAGGAAACCAATTTCCTTGATAAATAGTACACAACTGATTCTTTCACTGAGTATTTACCAGAGTTCATTAGTTACCTTCTTAAGTGACCACCATTAAATACCCAGTTACATAGATTTTTAGGTAATTGAATAAACAAACACTTTTTTAAATTTCCATTTAGAAAATATATTGGTCTTCTAGTAAGTGAGATGTCAATTAGTAATTAACAAAGTATATTTTTTTTCACTGATTTCCAGAAATAAATTCATCCAGAGTGATGGTTTGTAAATACTTGGCCCAGGAAGTGGCATTATTAGGAGGTGTGGCCTTGTTGGAGTAGATGTGTCACTGAGGGTGTGGGCTTTAAGACCCTTATTCTAGCTGCCTGGAAGCCAGTTTTCTCCTAGCAGCCTTCAGATGAAGATGTAGAACTCTCACCTCCTCCTGTACCATTACTGCCAGGATGGTACCATGCTGTCACCTTGATGATAATGTACTGAACCTCTGAACCTATAAGCTAGTCCCAATAAAATGTTGTCCTTATAAGAGTTACCTTGATCATGGTTTCTCTTCACAGCATTAAAACCCTAAGACAGCCAGTTTTTGAGACTTAGATTTATAGCTAGGAATTTTGAAGATAAAATATCCACATTTTTTTCTCGACCTCATGATCCAAATATCAAAATATTAAAGAGAAAGAAAGAAAGAAAGAAAGAAAAAAAGAAAGAAAGAAAGAAAGAAAGAAAGAAAGAAAAGAAAGGAAGAAAGAAAAGAAAGGAAGAAGGAAGGTAAGCACTTGCTATTTCACTTGATGTAAGACAATCCATTTTGAAAAACATTCTTTTCATCAGAATGTATGAAGATATCAGGATCATTTGCTATATGTACTTTATATGATAACATTTATTCTTAATATGTGAGCATGTTTATGAATATTCAGAAACTGTTGGTAGAGAGAGGAGTCCTCTGCGACAGGAATCTGAGGTTTGAAGTGTCAGCCTTGTTACATGCTTTAAGGAAAAGGTGTTTAGTTCTCTAGCTTCAGCATTATTACTTGCCTCATAAGTTGTATTGCCAAATGGATAATATATGTAAATGCTCATTCATGTAATAAGCACCATGCCTATTTATTTCACATATATAACATATTTAACTTCTTATTTTACATAAACTTATTCGGTTTCTGAAATATATTTCAGATCCTTATCTATTTTTGTGTATTCTTTTAAAGACCCCAGTAAGACAAGGAGGTTATGGGTGTGTCTTGATATTAACCAACGAAATGTAAAAGGCACTGTGGAATATCTGAGGCAGCAGCTAGAACCCTTAGAAATTATCATGCAAATTCTGCAGGTTAATTCATGAGTTTAGTATAAAGTTCAGACTAAAAATAGGGGAAAGACTCTGAGGTGAGGTGTAGCTTTGGAGGCCCTTCTGAAGTCACCCCCACCCCCCTCCGTTGTGCTCAATTTGACTTCTCAGCTCATCTGATTTTTCGCAAGTCCTTCTGTATGAGAAAGTCCTCAGTGCTGATTGTGAACCACGTGGGTTGCTGCTACCTCGTGCGATTTTCATTTGTGGCACTTCTTCTTGCTGGGGGCTGCTCTAGCAGGATGTGGCTGCATCACGTGGAGATGCCTCTTTTAAAAGTGTGATGTACATCACCTACAGGCAGGTTTTTTCAGTGCGTTCAGTGTACAGGCAAAGCATTTTTATTTCCAGGCCCACGGGCTCAGCTGCACAGACAGCTGAACAAGCTCCTCCAAGATCACTTCCACAAATGCACCCAGTGCTCAGGTAAGTCTGGGGTAATTAGGAGGAGCCGTGGTCAGAGCATCTAGGTTGGCCTTGCCATGAGAAGAGTAGGATGGTGTGGTGAAACATTGAGATACTGTTAGCAAAAAAAAAAAAAAAAAAAAAAAAAAGGCCAAAGTCTTGTAATCAGAAATCCCTCCATTCTGCAGCAGAAACTTAGTTTTCCTTTCCAATCAAGTATCAGGGATAAGAAGAAACAGTACTAGCTGGTAATGGTAAAACAGTGAAGGCCCAGATAAGTCATGGGATCAAGAAATTGTTTTCAAGAGGTTAATAGACGTTAAAGCAGAGGAATATTTATAAACCAAACATTTGGACTGTTCTCATAAGTGATAGTATCAATTATGTAAAAATTTCCTAAAGCACTGAATTGCTCCGCATGCTTGGAATCTTGCAGATGATACTGATGAGGAAAATGCATTGTATAAATTTTCAGAGTGTCATAGAACACATACCTAATTGTTTGTGGGTGGTACATGTGTCCCATTGAACTGAAAATTAGCATAAGCAGTCAAATGTGATTTGATTATTTCATGTATTTAAATTTAAATCATACATGGATTACAGAAAAGACTTTATTTTTAACTATTTAAAATGAATGCTTAAGACCATTTTAGATTTTATTCGTTTTATTCAAGAGAGCTATTTAAAATTATTTTGTCAGTAATTTAGTACTATGTTTGAGAGAAAGAGAGAGAGAGAGAGAGAGAGAGAGAGAGAGAGAGAGAGAGAGAATGACCCAGTTTCTAGAACATTTGCATCTTAGTGTCTTTTCTCAAACATTGAGGAAATGTTACATTCCACAGCATGATAATCTCTGAGTGTCATATGTCACAACATTGACATTCCAGCAATTCTGCAAGAGATAGGAGCTTTATCGTAATCTTTCTCTCTTTAATTCTTCTGTTAGTGTAAAACAGTTTCAGCAGCTTTTAGTTAATCAAACAATTCTAATTTCTCAAGCCCTCTGACGGTTTTGTTGGACTGCCCAGAGTGAGCATGTACATCTTTCAAGCTTATTTTTCTTTTGTCTTTTGTTTGTTTGTGTTTAGCAAATTAATGATCTTGGTGGCTTGCTTCAAAGTAAGTACTAAAGCTTTATCTTCACACTATACTTTTGAGTTCCTTGTCATGATCCTAGGGATCTGTCAACACCTCTTACATACACTGAGTTTTGAGAACTACAATCTTAGAGTGTGAAATATTTTTTTTTGCTCCCAGAAATCAAATTTACCCCAAAAGACTTTATTCTTAAACCCCCAACTGAAATATTGAGAAAAAAATTATTTGTGGCAGAAGACTTAAGAGAAAACAAGTATTTATTTTCTATGACTTCCATTAATTTACAGCATATCAAATGTGTTTCCTCAGTCTGATTTCTTACTTGTGAATAAAATTTTGGAAACAAGTGGACAATTGGGGAAAGAAAGAGTACAATTGTGTTTATCAATGCTTTTTGCTTAAGGTCCAAGTGTGATGTTTCATTATTAGTTTAATTGAGAAATGAAATAAATCTCTCCAAATAATAAGTACCCAAAATAGAAATCAATTTCTATCCTCCTGAACTTTTAACACTGTAAACTCAAGTTTCTGAAGATATAAACAAGTGGATTTTCTGCTTGTTTGAATCCTGCCAGGGCTCTATTGTTAAAGATTCTCACACTGTGGCTCTTGCTTTAATTTCTTCTATCTTTTCTGCCCTTTAAGAGATGGATCTGAGAATATACCTGACATTGACAATTGAACGACCTGAGTGATCAAAGCGCTCTGTTCAGTGTTGCAAACTCAGACCATTAGCTTAGCCTTGTTTCTTTTTGATATTCTCTTAAATGTTCAATTTCATGTCCTCCTTTCATGTCCCCCCCCCAAAAGCACAGGTGTATAGTTAGAAAGTCAGCTTCTAAAGTTCTTTTATTTAAAGGTCTAATAATATGTTTGTTACACTTTTTCTTCTTCCTTTAATATATTGTTTAATTTCCTTTTTTACAGTCCAGACATTATATCCCCTCCTGGTTCATCCTCTGACTGTTTCACATCCCATCCCCCCCCCTCCACCCTCCAGACCACAGATTTCCAAGATGATGTCTCCATCCTCCATCCCCTACTCCACATCACCTCCCCACCCCCTTTGGGCCTCCAGTATCTCGGAGGTTAGGAGGTTAGGTGCATTTTCTCTGACTGAGTCCAGACATGGCTATCCTCTGCTGTATATGTGTGAGGGGCCTCATATCAGTTGGTGTGTAGTGCCTGGTGAATGGCTCAGTGTCTGAGAGATCTTGGGGGTCCAAGTTAGTTGAAACTGCTGGTCTTCCTTTAGGGTCATCTTCCTCCTCAGCTTCTTCCAGCTTTTCCCTAATTCAACCACAGGGGTCAGAATCTTCTGCTCATTGGTTAGATGTAAATATCTGTATCTGACTCTTTCAGCTGCTTGTTGGGTCATTGTTGATAATATGCTAGTGAAAATCTCATTATTTTCTGGAATTCTGGCTATTAGATATTGGAACATAAAGTTTAAAATTCATAATGGTTTTGTCTAAATCTTTTTTAAGAGCACAAAATAACAAGAAACATTATTTTAAACACACACATATACACACACAAATACACACACACACACACACACACACACACGGGGAGAGAGAGAGAGAGAGAGAGAGAGAGAGAGAGAGAGAGAGAGAGAGAGAGAGAGAGAAAACTCCAATGGTATTTTTCACTTGAGGGAAATGAAAATGAATTATCTGTCATATTGTAAAACTTTTTTTTAGTATAAAATGCTCTCCCCTTGCCTTCATCTGTACTATTGTCCACCATTAAAATCATTTGTTAGCAATGTCCCCATTAAAAAAAAAAAAAAAAAAAAAAGTTTAAAATTCATAAAAAAAATCACATTCAATGCTCTGTTAATGCTAACCTAGATTCAGATTTAATTTAAATTTTAGGGGACTATACAAATAATTAAAATCACAGGTAAGACAATGTCATTAGGTGACTGTCTTATTAACTGTGTGGTTCTCTTTATTTTCACACATATTCTTCAAAAAGTGAGCAGTTACATAAGTTTTTTGATAACACATCACTCTGAGATACAGCATGAATAACATGAGGTAGAAATTACAATGGTCTTCATTGCACTAGTATGTTATCGAATTACCACACTGTATATACTTAAAATGTATGGCTTGTCAGGTAGGTGACTTTACCAATCAGTTCAACCAAACACCCAACTCCAAAAATAAAATTCATATCAGCAAAACAATATAAATACCCTTTCTTCTTCCTGTTAATAATAGAAATTGAGGGCCTGCAGAGCTATTTCTACAGTATCTCATGTTTAACATGTGTGAGAAATAAGATAAGGTTGCAACTCAAGGATGACTACTGAGTTTATAAGCCTAGAATAAAATCTACATTTTCAAATACCAATAAGATTGTAACATTGTAGTTAAACTTACATGACATGTATCATGTTAAGAACGCCTGTGAGAAGAATCAGCTGTCTTGTACTCCAAGTGTGCTTATAAAAACATGCAAATGTTATTGTTCTTCCTAAGTCTTGGGAGAAATATCTCATTATCTTTCTCATATCAATGCACTGAAGCTCACAGCCTAATGAAGTTGCCAAGGTCACTCACCTGCTTTAGCAACAACTAAGCGGCCTAATTTGGGGACGTGAATAGAAGTACACTTAGCATTTATGGTAAGAAAAAAAAGTGATACAGTGCCACCTTTTTTCCTTTAGCTGAGAAAATTTCAAGGTGTAACAACTATTTATAACCTCTAGAAACACGTTTCTAATATATATTAAGATTTTTGCCTTATCCAGAAATATTTTGACCTGGATTCTTATTTCTCTAGAGCAGATTGAGAAACCGCTGATGTTAACTAGATAGGCAAGTTTGGCCTTTGTGAACCATAAGGTTGCCCTTAGAGCAACCGATTGCTTTAGAGTGGCCACTCAGTCAGTAAGCATGACTGTGCATGCACAAAATTGCTGGCGAA
>NC_034595.1:30050100-30065100 GCF_900095145.1 Mus pahari | reverse complement strand
AACACAAATTCCTTCACTGTTCTAGAATTATAATTTAGATAAAATTACCACATTTATGCAGTTAATAGGTAGTAGCATTAAGATGTTAACTTGTATATATTGTTGCAATGTTTCAATATAAAATTCGTAGACACCATCCATATAACTATCTATACATTTAAGATAACAAGGTATTCTTTGATAATTTAACTACACCAAGACAGTAGATTCAGGCAGCATTTTGTCAGATTTGTCATCCATGAAAGCCATCCAGTGATCAAGGGAAATTTAGTATACTGTTGTATAACTTTATATAACACAAACATTCTATAATGCAAATTATTGACTGTCTGCCTAGCCTGCACTCATGTAACAGGCTCTGCAGAAGCTGCATAAGTGTGGCAACTGATTTGACTGAACAAGCCTTATTGCCTACTTGCTATAAGGAATTTATGCATGAGAAAGCTTTCAAATGACCTATTACACTCCTCCCTATAAATCAAGTATGTTCCTTGTATTGTGTGTTATACCAGGAGGTTCTTCTATATCTGTCATCCCCCAAATACCTTACTGCTGGTTACTGACACTTTCCATAGTCATTTCCCATCCATCCATCCATCCATCCATCCACCCATCCATCCACCCATCCATCCATCCATCCATCCATCCAACCATTCCATCCATCCATCCATCCATCCAGACCATCTAGCTTCCTTTGCAATTTAGGATAGACTTTTATTTCAGGCCATCTTACCTTCTAGAAGGATGTGGACAGTAGAAAATACTGATATAGCATTCTTCATACCCATGAACTGATGACTTTCATGGCCTTTTAAGAATGATGACAATTGGACTGATTCTATAGT
The DNA here is from genome assembly GCF_900095145.1 of Mus pahari. Lineage (NCBI taxonomy): Eukaryota > Metazoa > Chordata > Mammalia > Rodentia > Muridae > Mus > Mus pahari. Next base: position 30,064,255 of record NC_034595.1, on the reverse strand, counting down.
GGTAATTTTTAAGCTGCTGCTGGAATATTATTTGTCACCATTTAGTATTCACTATGGGAATTCATCTACTACTCTTCAGGAAATGAAATGAGTGCAGAATGAATGTTGGAAGAAAGATTACAATATGCAAGGAGGTAGCCATTTTTTAAGTTATTTAGTCAATTCTACTTCTGTGCCAATAAAGTTTCTCTGCTTATAACACTAAAATTTGGAGTGATCATTACTTATAAACACTGAAATTTTAGGACTGGTCAGGTTTGTCTGTTGAAGGAAATTTATTATTTGCTGAAAAATATGAATGTATTTTAATGCCCATTTGATCCTAACATATTTCTCACCACAGTTGTTCTTTTCTGCATACTCTATCCTAATGTGTTAAAAACATTGGGCATATCATTGATATCTCAGTAGTAGAGGTTCTAGCAATGGAACATCTATCCATATAATGGATTCAAGACTAAGGTAACTTAATATAATATTTGCCCAGGCAAAATGTTGTGTCTGTCATAAAAAGGCAAGATCACTGCCATTCTTTATTGTTGAATGTGTTACCTAACATGGCCCGGATCATTAGATCCTCAAACAGCTTTCTTAAACAAGAGGCACTGATAATTTATTATGGGTCATGTGTATTACCATTATTGTGATGCTGAATATGTCGGCAGTAGAAATCAAATAAAGAACCTCACCTATGCAATAAATATATACTATTGAACAACATGCAAGCCCTGCTTCATGAACACTATGCAGAAACATCCATGATAAACACTATACCATGAAATATTATTCCATCGATAAGTAGAATATCTTATGTTTTTTTTTATAACATTAAGAGCATGACCTACCATATTGTGTTTCAGAATCAAGAGACATTACATAAATGAGTAACAGATAAAATTGGAACATCTTCCAGCCCAGAAACCAATGAGTTCTGACCCATTTATTCCAGTGTGCATGTGTGTGTGAGAGTAAGTATGTGTGTATGTAAAGCATTTAAAAGATTAATTTCTATTTGAAGAGAGATGAGTCCCATAGTTTTGACTCAAGGAACTAAGCCACATCTGGAACTCTAGTTGTAACTGGAATTATTAATCAATTAAATACATGTTAATCTTCCTTTAAGGGCTATCCATTTCTCCATTAGCCAAACTAGTGAAGTAAATGAAGTTGAGCTAGAGGTCATCATCCTGTTTCTGAAAACATGAACAGCTGTACTAATTCTGTGCTGGACCCTAAGGTACTATATTGATTTTAGGTAATTGGATTAGGAGAATATATCCAGATGCCTCTGGTTGCTTCTTTCTGCCCAAATATTATTACTGAAAAAAACCACTCGGTCATACAAAAGATTTTGCTTGTTTCTGGTGTATCTTTTCAAGTTCATAATTAAGAGCAACTATCGTAGAAATGGATATCTTGGGAATATCATTGGGCACACTGACAACTCAATTTGGGATATAACTTTACTTATATCCTGGGTTATCAATAATGAATACTTGTGAAAGCAATAGCCACTGCCTGATGATCATTGGTAGGATGCGTTTTCTCCTATCTTCATAGCACATTATGAAAAACAAGTGATTTTTCCAGGAAAAGGATTAGTACTGTAGATCATATGTGAAGTAACTGTCTCTGAAAGACAATTATTTCATATCTTCTCGCATACATGCTTAGGGAATAACATGAAAATAAAACTGTTAGAGGTGTGCTAGAAGAAAGAGAAGGAAAATAGTATGGAAAGATAAAAAAGTAATGAATATTATCAAAGTATCAAAGTACAGCATACATAGGTACAAACTTTATTAAACATACTACTTTATATAGTTATTATAAAATTAAAAACCTTGGGACTTTCCTACAGAACATCTGTAAAAGGTCTTGGTGCATGTCCACAGCACTGTGAATGAAAGTACATTCCTATCATTAAGGTTGTATATTTGTTTGGTTTTGTATATGGAACCATGGCCCCCATCCTTATCTGTAATCATAGAGACTTCTGTTTTTTACAGATGTAGAATTTATTTCAAAAGTATAACGTACTATCAGTGATAACTACCATAAGTCATCATACAAAAAGATACTTCACAAGTCTTCTAAACTCACTGAATAATATATTTTCTGTTGGCTGCAGACCAGCTTGGTCCATAGGCTACTTGCTGTATTTTCATCCTATAGCTTCTACAGTTCCAGGCATCATCCAAACAGGTTGTATTCAGTTTATGGGAAAGTAGCTACTTATCTCTGGTATTTTTGAAAGGTGGGACATTTTCCAAACATAGTGATTTTTACAAACAAAACTGAGGTACTCTTAATATGGATTACAAAATAACTAACTATCTTTGTCAGGGTTTCTATTGCTTCACAAAACATCATGACCAAGAAGCATGTTGAGGAGGAAGGAGTTTATTCAGCTTACACTTCCACATTGCTGTTGATCACCAAGGGAAATCAGGACTGTATGTCAAGCAGCTCAGGAAGCAGGAGTCAATGCAGAGGCTCTGGAGGGATGTTATTTACTAGCTTGCTTCCCCTGGCTTGTTCACCTTGCTTTCATATAGAACCCAAGACTACCAGCCCAGGGATGGCACCACCCACAATGGACCCTATAGCCCTTGATCAATAATTGAGAAAATGCCTTACAGCTAGCTGGATTTCATGGATGCATTTCTATGCAATAACTCCCAGGTTGTGACAAGTTGACACACAGAAGCAGCCAGTACAGTGACTATCGCATAGCTCATCCAGAAAGAATAATTGCTATGTAAGACCTCAGCAGATCTGTATGTATGGGTTCTACAGTTAATAATTAATTGCATATCTTCAAATATCCCTTCTAACACAAGTATTTCAGCATAACAACCCTTCTGATTACTACTCTACATATTTGTTGCTTTGCTCCATGATCTACCCCTTCCCCAAAAGCCCCACAAATCTCTTTTCAAACACACCATTTCCCCCTTCATGCTGGTCTGTAAGGAGACAGCATTGATATTATTTCCTTGTGGTTCGTCTTCTTCCTGCTGTAAAGTTCTGTTCATTTCATGATAAGTATATTAAACACTGAGAAATGACACCCACCCCCATTTAGAGATTATGATGTACACCGGATAATATCAGGTATAGCTCTTCCCTTTGGAAAGGGTCATGACTGGGTTTGCATTACTGTCTTCCATGCCAGACAACTATTGCAAACACATAGATATTCAAGTCAGCGTAAATTGAGAAATTCTCATCAGTAACCTTATGTCAATAGTTTCAGTCCTATTGAAATATATTCCCACCTGTTGTTAAGGAACAAAGACAGTAATTACTCAAAGCAACGAGGGGCTTATCTACTGTATCCATGGACAAGATGTTTCACCTTGTATTCAACTCTTCAATTTAAAATAAGATCTATTAACAGAAAACATGCAGGTGGAAAGAAATGTGTGGGTTATTGGCTTTTTCTTCCAAGTTAACTCTGGTAAGAAAAGAGGAACATAATTTTAATCAAACAATGAACAGTTCTTCCAGGCAAATGAGAAAAGGGTCCATATCAGGGACACCAGAAGCTTTAGATTACAGGAATGCTCCTAAGGTATTGGAGACTAAACCCTTCGGTTTCATCTCAAAGACACTGTAATCCTATGAATTCAGCTAAAACTAGCAGCTCTCATCCATAGAAAAAATTAATATTTAATCAATGCTACAAAGTATCTGTAAGTTTCATTTTCCTTAGCTGAGAACTTAGAAATGGGGATATGTACATTGCTTTCTTTACTTTGCATTTGTAGCTACCTCAACTACAGAGCCACTGAATTCTTAACTGTCATTGCATTTAATGAGCATACCAGTGCAGTGCATGCACTTAAATTAAAGCAGTGTACTAAAGACTCTCAGAATTTGTGCATGTCCTTGAGGGATTTAAAAGTATAAGGCATTAATTTCAGGTACTTTTGGTTATAACTCGCAGTGTAAAAGCAAGATACAACTTAGTTAAATTGAAAGCATTGTGTTGAACAGATCTGACAGCAAAGTTAGATCTAAAAACAGATCATAGAAGCAAAGCCAAGTGCATCAGCATAGCTAACAAAAGCATTCTACTAGTCATAAACTGTACAAACCTTTTATTACAGCACTTGAGAGAGAAAATAATTTAATAATACCCTTTTGGGACCGAAGGAGCCTCCATGGGTTTGCAGCCACATGGAGGGAGCAACAAGGTCAACCTAACCTGCCAGACCCCCCCCCCCATTAGAGCTCCTGGGGACTTTACCACCAACCAAAGAATAGACATGGAGGGATCCATGGTGCTGGCCACATATGTGGCAGAGGATGGCCTTGTTGTACATAGATGGGAGGAGAGGCCCTTAAGCCTGAGGGCTTTCGAGGCCTTAATGTAGGGGAATGCCAGAACTGGAAGACAGAAGAAGTTGGGTGGGTGTGTGGGAGAGTACCCTCATAGAGGCAGGGGGAGGGGGATGGGATAAGGAGTTTCCAAAGGAGAGAGAGACCTGGAAAGGGGAAATCATTCAAAATGTAATTAAAGAAAATATCCAATAATAATTAAAAAAAAACTTTTCAAAGACAAAAAAAAAAAATACCCTTCCCTGTGTACCATACCACTTGGCTTTAATAGTGTATTTTCAATATCATTCTGTGTGTCTTTAAGATTATAAGTAATACCTCATCCTAGTAAGCATGCTGTGTCCTGGTTAGTGTACAGCAAGAGTAATTTTCTCCTCCAATTTAATTTTAATGAGTCAAACAAGTACTTTCTCAGTAGATAAATATATCTGCAAATGTTTATATAGATATTAGATTGTTAGAAGATAGTAAACCTGCTCAATTTTATATTACTGTATACAATGATAATGTAATATATATATATATATATATATATATATATATATCATATATATATCATATATATATCATCAATCTGGACTTGCCAATACCAAGAAATATTTTGATATAAACTTGCTAATACTAAGAAATGTTTTGATAAAACATGGGACTTTAGGAATAAAAATGAACCCATCATATCATTTGGATACCTATCCCAATATATGACTGATAATACAATTGACAAAATTTCCAAAAAAAAAACCTCAGTTATAAAAGAAAAATGTTACAATAAACAAATTTTAAGAAATGGAATTGAGAGCGCTGTAGTCTTCCTAAGTAGTCAGCCCGTCTCTCTTTGCCACTCTCATTCTTCTTGCATTGATTTTAACACTTCAGCAAGGGCACCATTGTTTACCTGACCTTGCTGCAACACAAATTAAGTTTAAATTCACTTAATACCTCTGTAGAGTCTTGGCCGTTACTATATAGCCTCTGATATGCTTTCTAGGCAACACATATATAGGTAAATTCTGGTTTTTTTTTTCTTCCATAACCATCTCAGAAATTTCCCTATTTCAAGCCCATTTTTTCCTACTGTAAATGAATGGATGAAAACAATGAAATAATAAGACAAAAGGAAAACATGATGAAATACTGTTAGTATTTTATTTGGTTCCTGAGTCATCTGGGTAAGCAGACAGCAAAAGTACATGACTGAATAGGTAGTAGCAGAAGATGGCCTAATTGGCCATCACTGGGAAGAGAGGCCCCTTGGTCTTGCAAACTTTATATGGCCCAGCACAAAGGAAGGCCTGGGCCAAGTAGAGGGAGTGGGTGTGTAGGGGAGTAGGGCGGGGAGGGGGGTATAGGGAACTTTCAGGATAGCATTTGAAATGTAAATAAAGAAAATAATAATAATAATAAAGGGAAACACCTATTATAGTCATGGGCTGTATAAGGACCAATGCAAACCAGGCAAGCATTCTACAATTACATCCATAGTCCCAGAAGAGAATTTTGAATCAGAATCTCTACAGCAGCTAGCCAAGGTTTCTGTAGGTGGGTTGGGGAGCAGGGCAGAGGGAGGGCATAGGGTGCTTTGGAGATAACATTTGAAACGTAAATGAAAAAATTATCTAATAAAAAAATTAAAAACACTTCACTCTCTACCATGCATTTATTTTTCTGATTTTCATACTGAAATTCACATTCCTGTTTGATTTATTTATAAGAAAGCCATGCATCCTGGCTTATTTGACATTGTACACCTATATCCATCTAAAAAAACTAGAGGTCAGAGGCCAGTGAAGAACATTTAATCTGGCCCAAAATAGTTGGCCATCATTATAATCACTACGTTGCTGCAAGTACTGTCTTAAGACTTAAACCTTGTCAGTCTACGCAGCCAGAGTTAATTAAAAGTCTGTTATATTTGTTTGATGTGATTCCCTCATGATTCATTTTTCATCCTGCTTCAGGCAAAAGCAATGTTAGCTTGCCTGAGGGAGGTTCATTTAATTTGGTAGTTATGATTTTTTGACAGCTGGTAATTTGTTTATTTACAGTTTCCTGATTAGGTCTCTAATGTTGTACATACTCACATAAAATAATAATTTACAGTTAAGTAATTTTAGAATCCCTATTTCCCATCCATCTTCACTGAACACTTTTTAATCCCCCCCGTTATCATTTAATATCATTTAAGTCTTGTGATACATTTCTGCAAATGGATAAAGGGTGAGACCAGTACATGCCACATCCCCTGCCCCAAGATACTTTTGTATCTTTGAAGATAGTGATGATCCTTGAGTTGTCAGTAGGACTCTGCCTCTTATGGCTACAGTATTTTTTCCTGTTCACCACCTAGAAAGATATTCTGCTGTTTGCTGTAATTAATACGTCTTGGGTTGAGAGCTCCTTAGCAAAGCCCATTTATGGTCTCTGCCTCTACCCTTCTTCTCCTTACAGTGAATTTTCATAGAATTACTTCAAGTATCTTATCAGAAAGACAGTATGTTGTTGAGATAGTGCTGCTTAGATGAATGCATCAAGGCACTTCAGCAATTATCTTGTATTAGACAGCTCACTGTCATAAGATGTAGGGCTCTATTTAATATGTAAAATGTTGGTTCAAGTAAAGATGCTTCCAATGACAGACAAATTTTGTTTGTTTTAATGTTGTATGAACATAACATTAGCAGATCCCAATGATAACCATTTTCCTAAATATAAATGTATTGATTTAAATATTTTAACAGAAAATTTGTTTGGCATAAAATAGGCTGGATTATTAACAAGGTCTGGATAAACGGATACATTGTATTTGTATGATTGACAAAGACTTAACCACATTCCTTTTAAAGCATGTAATATAATTGAAACACATTCAATCTGAAATTAGTACTACAATAATCCTCCACACACCTGTCACTTCATGTTCACTCTTTTCTTTTTTTCTTTCTTTCTTTTTTTTTTTTTTTTTTTTCATTCTGGAAATTTACTGAAGTTTTTAGTTTTAATGGTGATTTTAGCTATCCTTTGGTTAGTGGTGCAGGAACCACTAAAGGGATCAACTCTCTCTTTTATGTACCTTATACTTCTCTTTCCTTCTTAATTTGCTCACCCAAGAGCATCCAGTTTTACTTAAATAGAAGTGCTGGAGATGTTTTTTCTGTTCCTGATACCAGGGGAAATTTTCTCCATTATATTTGGTGTTGTCTGTGAGTTTTTCCACACACAACTTTTTGAGTTCAGATACATGTCTTCTATACCAAATTATATTTTTGTTATTGTTTATGTTTTTAGATAAGTGTATATTAGATTGTTTGCGAGGGCCATCTTTCCTTGAACTCACAATCCTCCTGCCTCACCATCCCAAATGCTGTGCTGTCTCCACCACAGTCGTTGGTGTATCTTGATGCCTACTTTTTCAGATGATTTTTCTGTATTTTTAAGAGAACCATATTGTTCTTATTCTTCATTTTGTTAATGTAATATCTCATATTTATGAACTTGTGTGTTTTGCCACCTTGGTTGTATAAATTTTCCTTTCAGTGTCCCATGGAAATAGTATATTTTGTTATGGATTTTTGCATCTCTGTTGATCAGAGGCATTGACCTCTATATTTTTCTTTTTATTTTTTTTAAGTGTCCTTGTTTTGCTTTGGTATATGCCACTACTAGATTTGTGAAATGAAATTGGAAGTATTTTCTTCTAATTTTTGGAAATGCATAAAAAGTACTTCTACCAATACAGGTTATTTATTTGAGGAAACTTGTGCATGAAGCCATCTGATGGTAACTTTTGTTCACTAATGTCTTAATATCTATTGACTATCGCCTGCTTAGATTTACACTTGGTTATGATATTCTTGGTAGATGGTATCCTTATAAGAGCATACCTATGATTACAGACAGCTATCCAACTTGATATATCTGTTCATACAGACTTTAATGATTCTTTATGACTGTTTCAGTTGTGCCCGATTTCTTGAGTTTAAACCCTCTCTTTCTCTCTCTGTACAACTTTGTCCCTTCCTTCGTTTGATTACTTCAGCTAACATTTGTTCAGTGTTTGTCTTTTCAAAAAAAAAAAAAAAAACAAACAAAAAAAACAACCTACATTTGTGTTAATCTTTTCCATTGTCTTTTTAGTCTGATTTATTTATTTTAGGGCTAATCATCTCCTTCTTCCTGTATACAGTGTTACTTTGTTCTTTTCTAAGTTCCTTGAGGTTTCATGCTTAGATTTATTTATGTTATATGAATTTAAGAATGTAAGAATTTATTTCTTAACCCTGCTTCTGAGGCAACTTAGGCATCTGGTGTGTTGTTTCCATTGGCTTTGTCTCAAGACACTGACTGAGTTACCGTCACTCCTTTGTCGCACTGCTTCTTTTAGAACATGTTAAGGTTTTTTTTGCATATTTGTGACTATTCAAAAATTTCAAATATGATATTTTGTTATATTATAGTCAAAAAAAGATTCTGAAGTTTATCTCAGCTTTAAAACACTGTGTTAAAACTTTTTTGTTTCTTAGCAGATGGTCGTGCTTGGAGAATGTTGTATATGAATCTGAGAAGCATCTTTTGCTCTAATTGGATAGAGAGTTCCGTATGCCTTTTTGGTGTACTCGATGTTTAGTATTTCGCAAGCCCTCTGTTTCCTCACTGATTTGCTGTCTACATGACAGATTCAGTTCTGAGTCAGTAGTATTTAAAAGCCATATTATTGTTATATATCTGTGTATTTTACTTATATTAATATATACTGTTCTATGCATTAAGGTGCTCCAAATCTTAGAACATAAACACTTATGATAGTAATATTCTTTTGATGAAGGCTATTTTACATCATGATAGACTTTGTTTGAAATCCTTCCTTGCCCTTTGGATCCCTGCTTCCTTTTGTTCACTTGTCCTATGGACTATCTTTCTCAGTGCCTCTCTTTTGGTATCTTTGTTCTTAAAGGTAAAGGAAGAGAGATGTAGTGTATTGTTGAATTTTACCTAATTTTTGCAATTTTGAGGTTGCTTTATCGACTTAATTTTAATTGAATAACTATATCTGCTCTCATTAAAGACACCAATAGGTGAAGACTTAGCTGATCTTCTTCCCGAGTCTCCTGTGGGTCCTTTCTTTAACTTTTATTATTTTGTCTCTTGCTATATTATTTGTTATTTCTTAGTCATTAAATATTGTCATCTTCCACTTCTATATTTTCCCTATGTACTAGAGTGTTTACTTATGGATACTAAAAGAATAACATTAAATATATTACATATAGAAAAACTCAATACATTTGTCTATACAGCAACATATTATAACGTATATGTTACTCTTTTCTTTGTTTCCTTCTCTCTCTCTCTCTCTCTCTCTCTCTCTCTCTCTCTCTCTCTCTCTCTCTCTCTCTCTTTCTAATCCAACCATCACTCACCTCCTGGTCCCCCTCTCCCACAGTTCCTCCTTCCCCTGTCTCTGAGAGGGTGCTCCCTGAACACCAGGCTTCCTCCCTCCCTGGGGCCTACAGTCTCTCAAGGATTAGGCTCATCTTCCTCCACTGAGGCTTGAGCAGCATTAACAAATTATTGCAGCTACATTCCTTCAATACATTCCTCTGTATATTTCATATAGGAGAGGAAATTATTTTACCCATCACTACTATACGATTAAAATGTCTGAAAGCTTACTACAATTCACTGTTTATTCCTCTTATGTATGGCCGTTTACTCCTCTACTAAAACAGGGACATGGGCTCTTTTCACTAATTCTGTTTTGTTTTCATAAGGTCTGAGATGCCTCACACCTAATTGTTCCTTAAGTTCCCAACCTTACCTCTCACTGCCATTCAGAGTTCTCCAGCTCGAACTAGCTTTCTTGTTAGCTTCCTTTCAGCTATAGCTGACATGCTCAACACTCTTCTCAGGAAACTGCCACCATTATTATTGGCTAACATGCTGGCTGTTGAGAGAATTTTCAGTGTCTTTCAACCACCTCGAGGTGCCTTTACAATATCAACCACTTGCTCACAAGCTTTTTCACGACCTTTAGGATGTCTCAGCCTTCTTTGTCCAGATAACAGTGTGTTCCTATTCTCTCAATCATTCCCTGTTTATGTTTACTATTCTTAGGTGTGACCTGTCCTCAATCTCCCTGTAACTACTGAGCCATAAGCTGAATAGAAAGGACTGGTGAATCCCCCTTGTTGAACAATCAGTCTTGATCCTCCTGTTGTGTCTTTTGCTTATAAATTTAACTATAAACATGGGCACTTTTCTCCATCAAGTTGTCATCTATCTTTCTGCTTATCAATAGTTATTAGCATATTTTTCAATTATCTATGTTAACTGAATTTCATTGCCATCTCTCAATTTCCTCTATTCTGTCTTCTATTAACAACTCTATTATTGCAGAGCATTAGCATGGGCTCCCACTGTTCCATAATCGTGTCAGGTCTCAGTCCTAATTTTCCAGTTAAAAAGCATTTTCTACTTGCATTAAATCCAATTTTATGATTTTCATATTTTATATGTCCTTTAACCAGTTTAATAATCATTAAATGGTAGAGAGTTTTACTAATGGGAACAATTCAGATAACACAAGATCTCTCTAGAAACAGCTTTAATACTAAGTGAATATATATCACAGATCCTCATATCAGTAGCTGCTCTAGAATTTGTTTTCCTCCTTCTCTGCTCACTGGGCTACCGCCCTTTATCCTAACTTTCCTACCTGAGTTCAGAGTTGTGTGTATATCCCTTCCATTTTGCTAATAAAATATTTTATACTTCTCTAATAGCTTTAAGCTTCTTCTCTTGAGACATCCTTTGTGGGCGGCAGAGAGTAGAGAGATAGCTCAGTGCTTAAGAGAGCTCTGTATTTTGTCACTCTTCCGGCGGATTGAAGGTTGCTTCCAGTGCCTGTGTCAAACAGCCCACAGCCTAGTGTAAGTACAGAGGATCTGACATCCTCTTCTTAGTTCTGCAGGCACTTGCACATGAAGCCAGAGCATGTGGGCACACATGCAGACACACACACACACACACACACACACACCCATACCACTCCCATGCTTTTTTCTCAAAACCCTTTTTTCATTGTTTATAATTTAAGTAGTACCTCGAACTGGGTGCATTTCTTAATGTTGCAGCTTACTTTCCTCCTTTGTTTATTTTTCACTAATCAGTAATGTAGATCTAGCATGTATTCTCCCTTATTTACATCTACTTTTGCAGCCCAACTGCCATGCCAAATACAATTTCCTAGTGAAGTTCTCCGTTTAGCTTCTCTCTGAGGTTCCCAAGACTCTCATTCTTTCCTTTTCCTTATATAGAGCTATATAATTCCAAACAGTCTTTCAAGTTTCTCCTAACATTCTACAAAATACCTCCATTATTTTCTATCAATTTTATAATCCTCAATGTCTTAAAACATAATTTATGTTTGCTATTCATTTTACATTAAACCCCCTCCTCTCCTCCCAGTCCTGTCATTGCAAATCCCTCGTCGTATTACCCCCATTACTTCTCTTCAGAGAATAGAAAGCCCCTCTTTGGTACCACCCCATGTTGGAACATCTAATCCCAGGAGGACTTAGCATCTCCTCTCCCATTGAAGTCCAACCAGATAGTCCAAGTAGGGGAACGGGATCCAATGCAGGCAACAGAAGCTGAGGCAGGCCCTGCTCCACTTGTTAAGAGACCCACATGAGGACCAAGTTGCACATCTGCTACAAATGTGTAGGCTATCTCTAGGTTCACTAGGTCTGGCATCTACATGCTCTTTTGTTGACAGTTTAGTCTCTGTGAGCTCCATGAGCCTAGGTGTGTTGACCTTTTAGGTCTTCTTAGGGTGTCCTTGACCCCTTACAGGTCTCTTAATTCTATCCCCTACTCTTCCACAAGACTACCCGACCTCTGCCTGAAGTTTGGCTATGAGTCTTTGCATCTGTTTTGTTTAATGCTGGATGAAACTTCTCAGAAGAATACAGACATTCAAATCACTCTCTACAAGCACAACAGAGAAGCATTACCTGTGTTAGGGGTAGGAGCTGTCATATGGGATGGGTCTCAAGTTGAGGCAGTCATTGGTTGACTGTTTCTCTCAGTCTCACCTCCATCCTTATTCCTGCATATCTTGTAGCCAGGATAAAGTTTGTGTTGAAGGTTTTGTGGGTGGGTTGATATTCGCTTTGTTTTAGTTAGGGTTTTCTGTGCTACAACTCTTCTAAACTACATCTAATTGGGGCTGCCTTACAGATAATGAGTTTCAGCCCATTATCAACAAGGTGGGAGCATGACAGTGTCTAGGAAGGCATAGTGCAAGAGGTATTGAGAACAGTTCTACATGTTTGTCTGAAGGCTGCTAGGAGAACATTGACTTCCAGGCAGTTAGGAAAAAAAGTCTCTTAAAGCCCTCCTCCATAGTGAAACACATCCTCAACAAGTCTACAGCTCTTAATAGTGCTGCTCCTGGGTTAAGCATATTTAAACTATATTCCACTTTCTGATCCCCATAGGCTTGTTCAAACACATGAGTCTATAGGGGCCATACCTAGCTACAACATAATGCAAGCCACATTTAGTACAACTTCAAAAGTCCCCACAGTCTATCACAGTCTCATCAAAGTTCAAAGTTGTTGTTGTTGGTGGTGGTAGTTTTTTTTGTTTGTTTGTTTGTTTGTTTTTTTTTGGGGGGGATATTTTATTTAGTTACATTTCAAATGTTATCCTCTTTCTTGGTTGCCCTTGTGGAAATCCCTATCCCATCCTCCCTCCCCCTGCTTCTGAGAATGCTCCCCCTCCCACACACCTATTCCCACCTCCCTGGCCCTGGCATTTCTCCTACTATGGGGCATCGAGCCAGGACCAAGGGCCTCTCCTCCCATTGATGTCCAATAAGGCCATCCTCTGCTACATATGTGGCTAGAACCATGGGTCCCTCCATGTGTACTCTTTGGTTGGTTGTTTAGTGCCTGGGAGCTTCAAATTACATAACAATTGTAAATTTAAAAAGAAATAAACTTTATTACGTTCAAAAACAGACATCATTGGAGAACTACAATATAGGCTTTGCCTCTTGTTTAATTTACAACTATTGAAAAGTAAGAAACAAAATTGAACAGCTGGAAAGCAGGTTATTTTTATTTTATGCTCAGTTTGCAAAGTAATAGCTCAGTACAATTTTTATTATTTCTGATAAAGATATCTTCACCTTGTTACATGTAAATAAATTAATAAATTAGTTGTCAAAAATAAAATAAAGTTAAAGTCTCTTCTGAGATTTATTTAATTGCTTAAATGTTATCCCCTATAAAGTCAAAATCAAAAGCAAATCACATCCCTTCAACATCACAGGGTATATATTATCATTCCAAAAAAATATAGCGAGGAAATTTTGGACAAAAGCAAGGCCAAAAGCTGGCTAGAAATTCTGCATTTCCACATCTGACGTCCAACTCCTTTCTCCTTGCTTGACTGCAGTAAATTTCTTTGGCTGGTTCCAATCCCTGTTAGCGGATTACCTCATCTGGCATCCCAAGGCTATGGCATCTTTGGGTCTCCAGGGCAACATCAACATTATTGCTTCTTTTTCCAGTGTCTAGGCTCCTCCAAAAGGAGGATAACGTTTGGAATGTAAATAAATATAGTATCAAAAAAAAAAAAAAAAAAAAAAAAAAATTTTAATCTAATATGTGTCTCCACTTTTAATTTAATAAAGGTTAGCTGTACCTCACTCCACTGCTGCTGCTGTTCTGGTGGTTATCCTATGATACTGGAATCTCTAACATGCTAGGGGTTCTCACTGCAACACTGCTACACCAATAGC